>NC_139712.1:31165137-31585137 GCF_964188405.1 Protomyctophum parallelum | reverse complement strand
TTTTCTCAGCGAGCTCGGGTGAGTGTAAGACTTATCGCAGCCTCTCACTTTGCAGTTGTAGGGCTTATCGCTGGTGTGTACGTGGGAGTGTTTCTTTCGGTCGCTGCTGTTGGCGAAGCGTCTGTCGCATCCATCAAACTCACACTTGAACGGCTTCTCACCTGGAACAGAAAAGACGTTTGAAAACTCAACATATTGGGCTTCTCTAGGTCAGGATATACAATTTGTGAATCTAGGCCTTCATCTTTTGCAAGATATAAAAGTATGCCTGCAACAAACTATGCTGTAGCCTAGGCCTATAGGCTAGGCCTAAAATCGTTTGTTTGGATTTAAAAATGCATAATGACAAAAACTAGCTCACTACAGAATATTGTAGTACATTGCTATTGCTATTCGAATGTCTGAATGGTTAAAAGGCAACCTAATTGCGCATCTTAATAATACATTCCATTTGTATGACAAGGCAAAAAGACAATCTGAATAAATTACACGGAATTCGCCCAATGCTTCGACTATTAGTGCTGTGAGGATATGTAATTGCTTCTGTCTAATTACACTTGTGGGTTGAATATCAATTTGACCTTCAGCTGTTGGGCTGAGAGAGCCAATCAAGGATATTAGTGTAGTACAAGAACGCGACGAAGGAACAGACCCCAGGGGAAAGGCCCCGTCATAACCACAGTTTCGGGTAGGTTTTAAACATGATATCCAAAGACCATACCCCTTGGGAGTCAACACGCTGAAATAATTTAACAGATTTGTACTTAGGTAATGTGAGCAAATTATATGAATAATACATAGGGCAATACAAAAAACGGGGGAGTGCCATGCAAGCCACTGAAAAGGGACCCATTCATTTACATCTCTGACTCGACAGTCCTCGATTTTTTTCCTTCTTCCCTCCCAGCCTTTTCCCCAAACGTCACTGGGTCACAGAGGCAAGCAGCCATATTGTGCTCTATTGGAACCATGCATGAGCCATTTTCTATTTTTTTTTATATATGAAATTGTAACTACACGTGAACTTGACCGTCATGCTAATGGTATAGAGAGGCAATCGTTGCCAACCTGTTGGCGACCCCTTTAAGCATGGCAGTTCTTATGGACTTGTTGCATGCAGGGCCATACCAGTCCATCCAAAATAATGCATGCAATAGTCTACTACCATTTTAGTTTGAAAGTAGACCGCACTTATGTTCAATTGACCAATATGGTAATACATTCAATGCAATTCATTCATTGCAATTCTAAAGTCAATTTATCGCTACACATGCACAAAAGCAACAATATAATAATATGGCCTACTAATAATAACAATAATAATAATAATAATGCACATGTACAATAAATATAATATAGCATAACGTATTGTTATGGACCAGTAACAGTCAGTGGTTGTAATAAATAAATAAAAGTTATATCAGGCTGGATTAAGCATATCATGAAAAAACAAGCAACCAGTTTGCAACCAAAAAAAAAAAGAGAAAAAAAAGAGAAGTATCATCATAACAGTATGAAGATGGATCTAGCTATACTCATGGCATGCAGTAAGTAGACGGTGACAGTCTTCCATTTGTGTTGGTGTAAACAGAGAGGGAGTGAGTCCATCAAACGCCTGGGTGAGCTGTGTAGCCTATGTATATATCCATAAAGTCAGCCGTTGTAAAACTTGTGAGCACTGCTGGTGTAATTCATAACAAACAACGTGCAGTAGTCTAATATATAGTCCCTTAACTGTTGCATCAATGTGCTTTGTCAGGAGGAAACTACATTGTTACGTGCATGACTCAGCTTGTCAAAATATCTATATTCTATATAATAAATTAATAAATGCCTTCAAAACGTGTTTTTAGTTTAGTTGAATAATGGCAAACAACACATGCAGCCAACATTTCCATATCGCATTGTCTCTGTAAAATCATCTAACTTTAATTTCAAACATATAGGCTATAGGCTATAAATATATGCAACAAGCAATACATTACAGCCTTCATGTGATATAATTACTGACCTGTGTGCGTCCTTTTATGAATCTTAAGATTCTCGGATCTTGCAAACACTTTCCCACAGCCAGGGAACGGACATGGGAATGGTTTCTCCCCGGTGTGCACTCGAATGTGATTTACAAGTTTGTACTTCGCCTTAAATGGTTTTCCTTCCCTCGGACACTCTTCCCAAAAACATATATGATTCGCCTGTTCGGGTCCTCCGACGTGCTCTACCGTTACGTGTGTTACCAGTTCGTGCATAGTGCTGTAAGTTTTGGAGCAAAGTTTTTTCGGCGAGTGTTCCGGCTCCAGCCATTTGCAAATGAGCTCTTGCTTTATCGGCTGCCTCATGTAACGGAAAAAAGCACCGGCTCCGTGGTGGTGGTGAGCGGTGAGATTCATGTTCAGATTCAGACCACCATATCCATGCAACGACGAGGCGGAGAAGGGATCAGACCTGGAGCTTGCCACTTGACTCAAGTGCTCAGATCTAACGTACATTTCTCCAGGTAATCCTAACCTTATTTGTCCATTCAAGGCTTGGCCACCCGGTGATCCGCTAGTTGGCTGCTCGTGGTGGTGGAGTCCAGAGAAGAGGGTATGGTTCCCAGCGTCGGGGTGATGACCATAGTGTCCCGGATAGCTACCTGTTGTTGAGACAAACATTCCGTGGTGAGAAGTTGAACCGTGAGTCTGGTCGGTCAGAACTGGCATGACTTGAGCTGTCAGATCTCTCCGAATGAGGAAATCCCTACCTGCGGATAAAGCCTGGGCCGTGTGAGACATAGAATAGGGGACCGCCGTCGCCTGCACCGGGCCAAAAGCTCCCGTTTGACTGGAGACCACTTCAGTGTGGCCTGCCATATGATGATTGTGGTGGTGATGGTGGTGGGGATAATGATGGGCTGGGCTGATTTTGAGGGCCGCGGAGTGCCCCATGTGTTCTGGCCCGAATGGACTCGGCCCCAGGCGGGGTTCCGCAGTAATCTCCCCAGGGTGCGAGTGAGCCATTGAGTGTGGATGGCTGCTAAACCCCGGGAAGCCTGTCACGCTCTGAGGGGTATGGTGGTGATGATGGTGATGGTGGTGAGCCCCTGCCAAGTCAACTAATCTCAGCGCCGTGTTCCGTTTGGAAAACGTAGGGTCCATCACAGCGCTTCCCAATGCATCCACGCTCATTACTCCTATTTTTAGAATAACTTGACAGCAGGCGAAATAATAATGATGATGACAAATATATTTTAATCGTATAGTAAAAAAAAATAAAGGGAAAAAAACAACAACTTTCTGAAGTTAAGATTCTATCTGCAGACTACATGGAATCCCATTCGGTTGAGAGGCAGCAGCAGGACGCTTTGATACTGAATAGAGATTCATGGTAGGAGCTGCAGCCCGTGGAGCTAAACAATCACCCCGCGTTCTAATTGGTCAGAGCTCAGTGATTGACGTCACTTGTGACAGTTTCCAATGTGAAGAAAAATGTTTTAGTGACAGCAAATCGCCAGTACGCATGCGCAGTGCCTTAGGCAGCACACACTCGGGGGGGAAATAGTTGTTATGCAAAGGTTATTATACATAAAACTTCTTCAAAAGTTGATCCGGTCGCCTTTTCTTTCTCTCGCAGTGAACAAAAGCGGCGGAGCTATGAAATAGCATTTGCCTCAGTGTGGTTATGCGATTAAAACAAATAAACTGGCAAAGAGTTGGTTGGCTTAAGCATGCATAATGTCACTATCAAAGTTATATGGATCATACATTATTCAATGATATCTTCATTTTAACCCGCCGTCGCCCATGGACAACTTTACGCGCAAATTACGCGCGACTTTGAACACGTTATAACAGCGTCAATAGTGATTGCTATAATGTGCGAAAATAACTCAATAAAAGACGAACTCGGCATGCGATTTTAAACAATCAAAGGCAGAAACCATAAATATACGATTTTATACACAATACTATTTACATATCTCCGTCTCTTCATGCCCGTCAGCATAGGCTATACGTCCCGTCACTCGTTGTCCTCGCTTTGGCGAAATCAATGTTTCTGTTTCTGGCGAGAGTTGCGTTCTGCATGTCCATTGTCCCGAAGGGGGGGGGGGGGGGGGGGGGACCTGTTGTTGTTATGATCCGATTCCGAGGCAATTTCGCTCGCTAGCCCTGTCGGATTTAGACCCAGTCACCCAGACCATGCAGGAGATGATCAGAGATCAGAGTCACAGGAGGTGTCAAAAACAGTGCACGGTGGCATCAAAGCTGAAAATAAAATGTATTAACATGTATAGGCCGCCTATAAGTATCAGATAGTCTAATTGCAAAACCCTGACTGACTTCTCGTGACTATACAACAAAGGTAACGATTGTTCAACACCGTATATTTTGAAGATACGTCGACGCGAACTATAGCGATAATAGCATTCATCACAGAACTTTTTTATTTATTTATTTTTTACAATTTTAGAGTATAACATTGGTCCACTAATAGCTATTAGTAATAAGAAAATGAGATATCATCTTCTTCCATTCCTCATTGACGAAGAACATCGTCTAGTAGCCCTGTAGCCTACTATACATCCATGGACTTAAATTTGTAACATTTGGTTGGCCGTTAGCTTTATCAGTCAAATAACAATTTTCCCAGTGCCACTTTTTGACCCTGCAAATAGCCATATCCTAGATGTTTTAACTCGTTTTCTTTTAGTTTTAACAAATCATGTTTCTATATCAAATGCTGGGATATGGATCATATTCATATTAATCATAGCAGTTATGGAGAGAAATGGAAGCGGCCATGTGTGAACTGACCTAAAAAGAGGTCAAACCGTTATTATAGATTCGTGTCAAATATCACATCGAAAATCGGTTAAACTATTTGACATAGCCTATTATGAGTTGATGCACATTTATGAGGCAACAGTCGACAACTTATACATTTCTTCAGTCATGCTCACATGCCTGAAGCTATTTTACATATATTTCTATAACTTAAGTGCACAAACTAATGGCGATCCACTCATCTTTTAATTTCGTTTCTTATGACCGCCTAACCGGACTGTGGACATTATTATGTCCTCACATGCAATTTTAATATAATGCTTAAAACGATATAAGGTTTTAGGAGGGATATTCATATATTTTACTCCACCCGGTGTAGCCTTATAGCTTATATCTAGCCTTTGATGGTCTGATTATCAGAATTGAGTTGTCAGAATCTTTGGTGACAGCGCCGTGTTCAGCACGCTATAAATGAGTAAATATTGTGAGACATGACGGATCCTGGAGCTGTTCATTAAATGGCCTTTGCTCGTGGAGTGCACGAAGGTCGCAGCTGTACTCTTTGGAGACATCCCTGGAACACGGCGTAATGCAAGACTTTGAAGTGCTATTTCTGTTCAACGGTTAGCCTGCACTCTTGGAAACAAGAAGCTGGGCAGTTGGTGGGAATTCAGACAAGAACTGAATATTACACCATGCATGCATGCATGGTCTCACACGTGGAATTAGTTCAGTTGTCGGAGCGCAGTTTAGCTGGCGTTCACTGCGAATAGTAAACAGATCTGGTAGCCATATTGCATTCTTCAATATGAATTTGATTCATCAAGCTGATTTGAAGAGATCGAGTGGCCTTTTGCTGTTTAAGTGGGACAACTGTTTACACACTTGAATCAATTGGCTATTACAATTAGCCTTTGAGCCAAGTGATAGCAGATATATAGATATATATATATATATATATATATATATATATATATATATATATATATATATATATATATATATATATAAATATAGAATTTCATGCAGCTCTCGTCTTGGCACAAAACTCACCATAGTCTCACTTGTTACAAGTCTGAGAGCAAAACAAATGTACCCCCCCTCCCCTTCCAATGACATGCCATTCTTACCGTTTTCCACCTGTTGAATAGATCCTTCCGCGTGTTTTGTCTGGCAGGGGCTAGTAGCTATAGCATAGTGGCATAGAGATCTATAGGACTATTTCTCTTAACTCAAGAACAGTATAAACACACTTCCTCTCGTGCCCTTGGTCTCCCAAGAGTGGCTTTGAGAATGTCTAGCTGCAGAAACTAGTAGGTAGTCCAGAAGATATTTTAATGGTTCGCATGGCGCGTCTGTTCATGTGGCTTTGAACTCCAGCTGCCGGAGGTTCCTGCAGAGCGCTCCGCAAAACTTGATAACTTCTACAAGTTACAACTCACAGCATTTTACACACAGGAGGATATGATGATGCACTATTCTCCTGCAAACAGTTACAAGCACAGTTACAAGTTAAGAACAATAGCAAACCCAAGATAAATATAGGGCCACTCCACATATAAAATACAACCTTCTTCAACGTTGTTTTAAGTGATGATGTGAAAAGTGCAGCTGTTGCCCTTGTGGATTCCTGTGGACCATTATGCAGAGACAGACGGACCTCAACGAGAGCATGCTTGCCATGGTGAAAGGCAGACACCAACACTCAAAGTGGAGGCATTTAAAATAAATGCACAAATTAGCTTAAATGTGGCTTGTAAACCTAGTAAATGTGCAACCTGTGTTTGCACCCACAACACATTCGACTTTCTCAAGAGTGACGTCGTCAAGTCGTCTTTTCAAATCCACCACGCAACATGGCCTGAGAAAACGACAAGGCGCATGCGGTGACACCTTGCACCTGACTCAGACTAGTGACGAAGGCTATGACCTTTAACTTGCAAGTTGTGCCCTCGCCCTCGGCCCGACCCACGTGCATATTAATATTAGGCTAGTTGTTTATTTAGAAAGCTGAATATTAGCGTTGAGAGCTGAGAGGTCATGACTGGCTGCTGCACCAAATATATGTAAATAAAATGTGCTGTGTTGATAGAGCATATATAGGCCTACAATACATAGACAGAGGCAGAGAGGTTTGCATAACATATTTAGTCTTATTGTTCACTGCTCCAAAGATGGAGAGGGGGGGGGGGAACATTCCCGCAAAAAAAAATCCTCACATTACATTGTAACACAATTGGTTTCATAGTGTCCGTGTATATAGTAGCCTAACGGTGAAACGTGCTTCGCATTTCTACAAGGCCTATTGTCGCTTTATGTTTCTCAACTTTATTGTGCTGTTATTCAGCCTTTTTAACCAAATCCACAGTCAGCAATCTCACAATACCTGGGATTGATGATGCAAACGGACCAATAGAAGTGTAGGCCCAGCGCCGACGATTGGTATTTGGTGAGTGGATGCTACTTGGGGGAGAGGGACCTACGCCAATGGCGTGCCGCCTAGGAGGTCACGTGACGCCCCCCTCCTCTCCCATTCATCAGGGGTGGACTGTGTTGTCTTTTCAATTCATTTATCTGCAGGAATGATTGCGACTATCAGTCTAGAGCTCACCGCCTGACTGAGGAGGTGAAAGTTTCGCCACAGGAAGATAAACCGCAAAAGACAATATTGTATACATGATTTGCGTGTGTGCATCGAATGAGAGGTATAGGGAATTCCTCTCGTCTTAAAAAGTAAACAAGAGAATCGGTGGATTGGAGTTTGCTCAGTTGCAGTGAAGGTCCCAGCTTTTTTTGCAGGCAGGAGAATATCTGTGCGTGGTTTTTGATTTCTGCTCTCAGTCGCCTCAGCAGCGAGTCCAGACTGAAGATGCTGCTGGACGCAGGACCCCAGTATCCCACCATTGGAGTCACTACTTTCGGCTCCTCGCGGCATCACTCAACAGGCGAAGTCACAGAAAGAGAGGTGGCGTTGGGGATAAATCCATTCGCAGACGGGATGGGCGCCTTCAAAATAAACCACGGCTCTCACGACATCGGTTCCGGACAGACGGCGTTTTCCTCGCAGGCGCCCGGCTACGCAGCGGCCGCCCTGGGACACCACCACCACCCGACCCATGTCAGCTCGTATTCCACGGCAGCCTTCAACTCCACCAGGGACTTTCTGTTCAGAAATCGGGGCTTCGGAGACGCCACCAGCGCCCAGCACAGTTTGTTCGCCTCTGCCGCGGGAAGTTTCGCAGGGCCACATGGACACTCGGATGCCGCGGGGCACCTGCTCTTCCCCGGGCTGCACGAACAAGCCGCGAGCCACGCGTCCTCTAATGTTGTCAACAGTCAGATGCGACTGGGCTTTTCGGGGGACATGTACGGACGGGCCGACCAGTATGGCCACGTTACGAGCCCGAGGTCCGACCACTACGCATCGACCCAGTTGCACGGCTATGGCCCTATGAACATGAATATGGCCGCTCACCACGGAGCCGGGGCCTTCTTTCGATACATGCGGCAGCCGATCAAACAAGAGCTCATCTGCAAGTGGATCGAGCCGGAGCAACTATCAAATCCCAAAAAGTCGTGCAACAAAACTTTCAGCACTATGCACGAGCTCGTCACCCATCTGACGGTGGAGCATGTGGGGGGGCCGGAACAGTCGAACCACATTTGCTTCTGGGAAGAATGTGCTCGAGAAGGGAAACCGTTCAAAGCCAAATACAAACTTGTGAATCATATCAGAGTACACACTGGAGAAAAGCCCTTTCCGTGTCCCTTCCCCGGCTGTGGCAAAGTATTTGCCCGATCGGAAAATCTAAAAATCCACAAAAGGACTCACACGGGTAAGACGAATTGATTCAACCCCTTTCATTTAACACTCACGTCAACAATATGCTGCATGCCTAAAATATGCATGTGATCCATTCCGGGTTATGCATTTTTATCCAACAGCTGTAGTCAAAGTGGGACTGCACTTGAACTTTAATCTTTGATATATACTACTTGTTTCTCACATAATTTCCAATAAAGGGTGTTAGTGATAAATAGGCTATATATTGTTTTAATTAATTAGCTATTGTTATTTAATTTGGGAGGCATTCAGTCTGCGTTTTAGTTAAACAAGGCCAGGGGTGCAAACGTGGGATGCAAAATGTTTCGTATTTTAAAAAGTATTTATCATGCATTTATTAGGCCAATAATAACCATATTTAAAATCCATATTATTATTTTTTTTGGGGGGGGGGGGGGGGGGTAAAATAGTGAGCATTCATGATTTAGTTAACTTGGAAATACCCAGTTTAACACTAAAACTATTTGTTTTACTGTATTTTTTCATTTAGGTGAGAAGCCATTTAAATGTGAGTTTGAGGGCTGCGACAGGCGGTTTGCAAACAGCAGTGATCGCAAGAAACACATGCACGTGCATACGTCGGACAAACCCTATCTCTGCAAAATGTGTGACAAGTCATACACACACCCCAGCTCACTCCGAAAACACATGAAGGTAAATATGATGGTGAATTTTTATCTTATTTTGATGTGCATTCTGTTTATTCAATTACATGCAATGGCCTCTGATAAACAACGCATTTAATTAGGGTTTAGCTGTTTATAGGCCACATATTTATAGAAAAAAGTATATATACCAGGATATTATATACATTCATGTTATACTTGATCATAGAGGGCATTTGTAGCTAACATTACACGTTTAAAATAAGATCTTCAACACATTATCACATTAACACATTATCTCAACACAGTCCTATATATATTTTGTTTTATTTTGTTTTCTGTTCCCCTCTTTTAACTGACACATTAGCTGGCTATTTTTGGCAAATGGATTTGGTGTAGCCTATAGAGGGGGGTACACACTATACAGCCAAGTTGTCAACTCAGGTTCAGTTTTAGCCTATACAAGTCTAGAGGGTTTGAGTGATCAAAAAGTAGAATAGAGTTATTTGGGTGCATTTACACAGCCCTATAGTTTTATCAAGTTATTATTATATACTTTCTAACAGTTTATTTATTTTTGTCACGACAAGGTCCACGAGGCCGCCAACCAACCCCAACCCCAACCGTCACCAGCGGCAAGTTCAGGGTATGAGTCGTCCACGCCTCCTACCATCGTATCTCCGTCAACAGAGAACCAGACCAGCAGCTCCATATCGCCGGCAGCGTCCATAGTACACCACACGACCAGTCACAGCACGCTGTCGTCAAATTTCAATGAATGGTACGTGTAAAAATATTTTTGACAACAAAAGAAAGAAATGGAAAGGAGACTGCAGAATTAAAAACTGCCGCTTGGAACTCAAAGACTAAAAGAAAAAGAAAAAAAAAAACAGTAAACCGCAGCATGGACCCGAGAAAACATTGGAGGCCAAAATGATCGATTTACGGCTGTCTAAAGCAGAGAAAGAATGCATGGACATGGGCACGGACAGCCAACCGAACCGGGTTTTGTTAAGCCCTTTTCTCTAATATTTCTTCGAGTCTTTATTTTTTACTGAGAGACTGCACAAAAAAAGATCTCACAAAAAAGCATGCTATCTGCGGGTAGTGGCCTGGATTTGTTTTGTACATAGAGATTCATTCAAGTTGAAAAATGTAATATTTTATTTTGTAAATAGTTATATCACACAGTTTTAAGGGAATTTGTGAAAAATGTTGGTCCCTAGATATATGGAAAATGAGATGGTTTAATATTTGCGATGATGATGATAGACTTGATTTGAAAAGAATGTTATAGTTGTGTACCAAATGTGAATTATTCAGTATTACTACAGTCTACACGTCGACCTTAACCGACTCTTAGTATTAATGTGCTTTTGTATTCAGTGCAAACATTTCGTCCAAGGTCCAGTTTGAGTAGCCTCAAGTATCATTGTTGTTATTTAATGTCATGTCGATAAATCGTGTAGTGAAAGCCTGAAATTCCGTGTCAATCTGTTTATGTACGTGATATAAATATTAAAAAAAGAAAAAGAAAAAAAAACTGTCAATTGCCTTGTCTGCAAGGAAAGTATTACATGTAAAGTAGCTCAATTTTCCATATTTATCCGCATGTAAAGGACCGGTAAACATGTTAGAAATGATCGGTATTTATGGAGAAATGCGCTCGTATGTAAAATTTAGTTTACAAAAAAATGTTTGGTTACATTTCGTACTATATTAAAGGATTAAAAATACAATAGTCTATTGGCTTCAATATTATTGACTTCATATAGCCATTTAAGCTTCTTCTATTTTTGTTATTTTGGGGTTTTGGGTCATGGGTTAATAATTGTATTCTATTGAAAATCTTTGACAAATTTCCTGTAGATTTAAACTGGCCTATGGTTTATCTTATCATCGCAATATAGAGGCATATATCAGTACAATTCTAGTTTCATAGTTGCCAGCATTGATGCATGCAGTGTTGTGCAGCCATTGAGCTGAGGTTGTTTGTGTGATCGTGCTATAGCACGCACATTAGGCTTGTATAAAACGTTTTTGAGCAGAACCCAAACGTCTTCAAATAAGGCTTTAAATGACAACCTTCCTGACAGTTAATGGCAAGTAATTTCATTTTGCTCATTCTTGTCTGCTGTTTATTCCAAAATTAACATCCAACACTTTGCCCTCGGAGTAAATGTGCAAATTAAAACGATTAATCACGGCGGTTTCGCAAACAGGAATAGTTTGTGTTACTTAATTGTTCCGCGGATCCAATTTATTTCCAAATCTAATTTATTTTTGCTGTGTCGGATTTCATAGATGTAGGGAGACAGCCGAGGAGTCAGCGTCCCCTCATTGTTCGTGGATGCAGCTTGCTTGACCGGTCCATTAGGCACAGATCACATCAGCACTGATCGGCAGCGTGTTTAACACTGTCTGCCACACTGCGCGCATGCATGAGGCGGCGAGAGAATTGAATTCACGATCTGTCAAGATTGCAGCTGTCAAAAACTGACACGTCCAAAAAGCAAACAAATAACCAATTCTCAAACAAAAGCTCAAAATGCGCACACAAACGTAACTATACACGACTATAGTGTGTGTGTGTGTGTGTGTGTGTGTGTGTGTGTGTGTGTGTGTGTGTGTGTGTGTGTGTGTGTGTGTGTGTGTGTGTGTGTGTGTGTGTGTGTGTGTGTGTGTGTGTGTGTGTGTGTGTGTGTGTGTGTGTGTGTGTGTGTGTTTCTCGAATATCCCTATAGCCTAGCAGAAATTCATGACTCGAACTATCTTAGGTGATTTGTGGAAATGCATTGAAATGTATTCGTATTTTCTTTTCATGGACTATTAGGTTTCCAGATAAATGAAGGATGATACTAAAATGACTTTTTTCAACTCTATTTAACACTATCTATCTAGGTTCCAACGCTGATTGATGCTTCGTTGATGCGTTACTTGCAAAAAGTGAAAAAGCTAGCTGAAAAATATTATTTGCATGTAATGGATTATTTCTATATAACTCATGCACGTGGTCTCTATATATATTTGCATTGGAGGATTTCAAACGTGTGCACGTGCACTTGCTGTGTAATGTTTTAACAGTTCTGTTTTGATTACTCTTGATACTCTGATAATTGATTTCAGACGACATTTTTTTAGTTTTGAAGCGAGGTTGACTCCTATTGTAAAAACTGTTGCATCGCCACCTTTGACACTCGGGTGGGTGGCAGCAATATGCACATTTAGCTTTAATATGATCTTCCTTGTTTGTCACAGATGTCTTGCAAGACATACTTTTGGTATACCAAAAGTATAGTTTTTATTTTACCTGTTCAACATGAATTGCTCGCAATAACAGTTGATGTCATATTTAACCGATTGACCTATATATTCTCATACGCTAAAAAGCTTTATTTGTTTTCACACTATCGGCTATACAAATATTCCAATCCATATACCGCGCAGGCGCCAATGCGCCAACTCTATGAATATTTATCACAAGCACTTGTAGCCCTGCCTGCACGCATGTAAACAGAGCCTGCCGTTAGTTCGTAGGCTAGTTTGATATATTTTCAGGCTTGTCGAGAGGAAACAAAGAAGAGTTTTACGTATTAACTTTTTTTTCTCCTTTAGTTTTTTTTAATTAAAAAGTATCAAGTTCTGTGAGTTTTTAAATTGTTTCCCCAAATCATTATCTTGTAGGCGTATAGCCTATATGCAAAACTGTATTTGTAGTACCTATATTTATATACGGTGGGTTCCACTGGAGCTGAGCACCACCATGGGCTATTTATAAACAATGGGTAGGATTAATTAAATTTTTGTAGTATGATTTCAGTGAAAGCAGAACATCATGAACATGGCTATTGACCCCTCTAATCCAAGAATGCTTATAGGCTATACACCTCCTGCTACTTGTTGACGTTAACTACATTTGGGCTACGGAAAATGTTTGCATTCAAATATTGCTCCGTCTATAATCGATATAGCCTATATATATATATATATATATATATTAGTATATTACACAGCTTACAAAGATTAAATCTGGCAGATGCTTAATTATAGGCCTAAATAAGCGATGTGTACACACACACACACACACACACACACACACACACACACACACACACACACACACACACACACACACACACACACACACACACACACACACACACACACACACACACACACACACACACACACACACACACACATGCTGGCCTCTAATTGCTTTCACATCGGGATAAAATGGTTCATCTTCGGGCAATGGAGATTCACCTCCCTTATTTACAAGGCATAGCTCATATAGGCTACAACTTGTTCTATTCTTGACAGTTGACACTGATTAGGTTACCTTCTTCTTCCCCTTTTCCACCTTATAGCTAAAGCTGATTTCTAGCCGATAGGATTGGCATGAGGGCAATCTGACTGACTGTCCCTTTCAAGAATTACATTGCTCAGGATTAATAGGCTATTAGTTAATTATCTGTGTATTGGGCCGTATTAAAAATGCAGAGGCAGGCAACGCATCATGTATACGAAATGCAGCGTGAGAGACAGCTGTCTCAGGCCTATATATTTTGAGTGTAAAGTGAAATTATTTTATGTTAAAAATTACATGAAGTTCCATTAAGGACCTGCATCAGAACCCTGCAGAACTGTAGGCCTATACATTTTCTTGGCAGACTTCACTACAAAATAAACGACACAGTGGAGACAATTGCGCGTGATATAGTGCACTTTTAAACCGTGACACTGACACGTTTGTTTACGTGTGTAGGCCTATCACTTAAAACTAAGGTGAATAAAATGCTACTCTGTGGGCATACGAATGCCCCAATTATAGGCTAGCCTATTATGCTAAAAGCGAATAAATAAAAATTCTGGTTTTGCCACCAAACCTCTGTGCACGGACTGCAGTGCAGTGTGCACCATGCACCGAAGCCATGTTGCAGGTTCGTTATAGTGATCCATTGGTTCACACACTGACCCCCGTTGCATCAGTATGGTCCCTGACATGCAATTAAGTTTGGACCAGAAGATTTGTGGAGGCGTTGACATTGTGTTGTCGTGTCCCCTTGACGTGCTGCTAAATGAGGCCATGCCAATTAGCTCTTTGAGACAGGGTTAAGGCATGGCGCTGGGATGCTCCTCGCACCTCTGCAGCCTTCAAGTAACCCATTTTATCTGAGCTGAGGAGGTGCATCATTGCATGCATCCGATAACCTACAGCAGGCACATAGCTCGTCGATGTGTATGGCTGTCGTCCTCATTTCAGATTTCCGGCTTTGGAGTGCACTTAGTTATACTAACATATTAGTCTAAACACAGGGCTAGAGGGCTAGTAGGCTATATGAGGTGAAGAAAAAAAATAGCCTATTGTGCATGTGGTCGAAGTCGTATTGTTGAGATCAGTTGAGAAGAGAGTTTAGAGAAGAGTTTGTTGAAATCTGTTCCTTGTTGAGGTTGTTGACACATCCATAACAGAACAGATGTTGTTCAGATAAATGTGCTATTAAACTTTGCTATTGCTATTACTATTAAAATAATAATACTAGCCTATAGCCTATATATACTTTTACCTAACCCTAACCCATACACATTTTACAATGCAAGTATGGATTATTTTGTGATATTAAGCCTACCTAATGCAAATATATTCTGGATATTGAGTTCAGTTCGCCTTTGACACTATTAATATTAGCCTATTTAGCATTTGCTATTATACTTTGTTAATCGCAGTGTGTAATGCAGTGTTCAGGGCATGCATGGGCTGTCTCAATGTGAAGTCATGTGAAATCATATTGATGTGATCATTTCAGCTGCATGTGCCATGATCACTAGTGAATCGACCTTTATTTTTCATGTTACAATATACCCTTTGATTAAGCCTATTGCTTCTCCATTCATGTTGCATAAACATGGCTATTGTGCAATGTTTTACTGTACATTGGATTGTATGAACATATAGACACTTGTTTTATTGACTTCTCATCTTCATTACATAGGCCCACATGAAAAAAAAAAACATTTTGTCCTTTGATTTCAGCTATGGGGCAAGGGCTATATCTGCTAGGAAACCAACCCTGAGAGCTATCACTTAATCACTTGAGCCTAACGGTCTTGAGGGGAGAGGGGGAGAAACGTTCACCAAATATAGCAGATCTGTGTTGCGTTGCGATGCACTGTGAGCTTGTAGATCAGTGAGAGCGGAACAAGTACAGAGGCAACTCATGTCCTTTTAGTGGTTAAATAAATCCAAGCGTCCACAATAACAGAAACAGAAAACACACCAGCATAGAGCCCTGAGGGACGCCGCTCAACCATGGTGTTTAAGTGGTTAGGGTAAAATGTTTTCCTATATCAACTTGCTGCTTTTAGACCTGAGAGTATTGGATGGAAAGGTGGTCCAGATTAATGTGTCATGCATGGCTTCATGGATGTCTGGAATACATGTTACAGTGAGATCTAGCCACATTGCGGCGATGCTAAATTGAAGTCAGAAGTGACATATACAAATATATTAAACTCTTGCGAATTCTGCAGCAGCGGTTCTTCTAATTTACTGCGTGTTTAAACTTCCAATTCCTATGAAATAACATCACATATTAAAACCAACAAATCAAATACCAAACAGCACCAACAGTTTTTTCATCTTTTGGGTTTGCTTACTTACCTCTTGGGCTGTTTTCTCAGAATTCTCAAATATTTCTCAGAGACAGGGGCAATAAATACAGGTTGTTTGCTTGCCTGCGGTTTTGACAGAGAGCATCTATTTATTTTTCTCTCCAAAAGAAACAGAATTCTATTTCTTATGTCCTCTGCTCTAATGAAGCATTCAATGTTTGTTGTGAAGTGAACCGATTGGATTCACAACTTCCATCTGTTAGTATACTCTTACAGATTAATATTCAGTTATTCAGCTGTTTTTGTGTCTGTTTTAACAGGAATTCATTTGTCAATGCTGTAGTAATGTTTTCCTTTTCTGTACTATCACTGACCGTGGCTCAACGTGTGCGTGTGTGTGTGTGTGTGTGTGTGTGTGTGTGTGTGTGTGTGTGTGTGTGTGTGTGTGTGTGTGTGTGTGTGTGTGTGTGTGTGTGTGTGTAGCAGATGTATGCAAACTCTCTGAAGTATTTTCTGACATTAAACCATTTCAAACTGCCATTGTGCCCAGACATTTGTCATAAACCGTACTGTATGTGTGAAGTTCAAAAAACACTTCAAAGGGAAATTGCGAAAGTTTGGTTAAAACGTCCAGCTCTGGGTGTCTGGTGGGTTGCCACATTTCAGCCAATCAGGAGAGACTATACCCATTTATCAGTTTCAATTTGATAGTGTTTGCAGTTCCAATTTTGTCTGCTCATTTATTTGTGCCATCACATCCAAATTCACAACAACCCTGTATCCTGTGTGAGGTTTCTCTCCTAATTGGATAAATTTGCTATCCAAACTTTAAAATGTATTTTCTGTTTACTAAAGAGTTGGAGAGACTCCTGTTATTGAACAATGATTAGTATCAGAATATATAGCTATCTAACACTTATTTTAACAAAGGGGAATCATTTATTATCATATTTCAAAAATAGAAAAAAGAAATCACACCCGTGTGAAGTGAGGGACACTCTTATCATCATACATCATAACGTAACATGAAAATAGCCGATTTGCTCGTTCACATATGATGTAAAAAAATCTACACTAATAGCTGAATATAGGAGGGGCTAGCGCCCCTCAAAAATCTGATCTACGATTTCACAACACGTCGCATATGGTTGTGAGCTTTCCTCTTTTTGTGTGTGGAAATGTTTTGCCCAAAATGTCCTAAATAGGGCAGAAGCCAGGTTGAATGTGGTTAAAAAGCATCAGGGGACCTGTGTAAAAACCCAAATTTAGAGTAGGACCATAACCACATGCGGTGATTCGGCATTCGGCAAACATGGCAGATCTACAAACTCACAATGCAAAACTGGGTTTTAGTGGTTAAAAAACAATATGCGTGGTTTGCCGAATGTTGCCGAACTGTTCCATTGTAAAGTAAAATTGGGCAAATATTTTGAGCATTTTTGTATGTAATGTATTATCATACCATTGTGCTTGGCACTGAATATTTCTGACCAGCTGCATCAGCACAGCACAGGTGGAGAGCCAACTTGAGTGGAGATTGAAGCCAAAAAACTGACCTGGAAGCTGTGTGTGTACGTGCGTGTTGTGTGTGTGCGTGCGTGTGTGCGCGTCTCAGTGTGCGTGTGTGCGTGCGTTCCGTGCGTGCGTGTGTGACTGCACAGGGGATGATTGTACAATAAGTGTTAAACTCTAGTAGTTAACAGATATTAGCTACCTAATGATGCCATTTGGTCAATTTAGGCGCTTCACAACATTCTCTGTCACATGGACTATGATTGATGATGGAGATAACTGTACCGCTCACTTATTACTGAAAATCAAGATTAAAACTGTCCACGCCTAGCCTTGTAGTCCACACCAGCCTTTTTAGAGAATTTCCTTCTAAAACTTCAGGTTGCATTCGAGGATGAAGGATTGAAACATTGTAGTTTTCATTTTGGGGATCAAATATCCACTATCCAGCAGATATTGGATGATGAAAATAGGCCAAATGAAAAAGCATTTGATGAAGGGAACAAACATTTTACTGCAATATTGGACCATTGGACACATACTGTACAGTACATTGTCACTGTCAGGCAGAAACCTTTTTTGTTTTGTTTTTGAAAACAAATGACCTATCTTTTACTTAGTCTCATGACATTGTGGCATATGTCAAAATAGCAGGTCTATACGTACAGAGCTACTATTATGAGCTACCATTATTTCTGTTTCAGATTTTTATTTATTTATAATATTTATTATATATTTAGTCATGTTACTGTAACGCGACCAATAGTGAGCTATATTATTCCCATGGTGGAAGAGCGAGGCATGTTGTTTGATCACATCTCCCTGTACATAACTGTTATTTTTTTAGTTAAAGATTTAGAGATAACATTTTCTTTGAGGTTTGTAACAAGAGCTCTCCCAGGGATCCTTGAGGGGAGGGTCACTCTCCAGGGGGTCTCCAGCAAAATGAGAAACAATTGAACCACTTTAACCCTATTTTATACTTTGAGGCTATTCTAAAATTGCCGATCTACAGGCTCACAATGCTTCGCAATGTGATGCATTTTGTGATGCTTGTAGATCGGCAATTTTTTAAATGTTTGAAAAGTTTAAATTCAGAAATTATAAAGGGCATGTGGCCGCACGCCAAATCAAACGAGTTCAGATCCCAAGTCTCCTGAGGAGGCGCATCTGAAGCCTGTCCTGGAGAGGAGTCTCTGGCCATAAAAACAAACAACATAAAACATTTCTATTCTCGGGGGGCGGGGGGGCTAAAGCCAAAATGTTAATGGTTTAAAACTAAAGATCTTTTCTTGCTTGGGGGTCCCTGGCACAACATATTTTCAAAAGGCGATCCCCAGCCAACTATGTATCAACTTTGGGGTCCTTGACACGCTCCGATTCAGTCTCTATCCTTTTAATATATGGGTTGAGCACCACTGATCTAGAACTTCTGCAATAAGCCAGTCAGTCACACACTACAGCAATTTAACAGAATTTAATTATATAATTTCATTGCTACAGTTGTACCAATGAAATTTGTTTACTAGAAATCACTTTTTAAATTATGCTCCATATGTGCTTCAGGCTTTATAAGAATAGATGGTCCCATTAATTTCCATTGTCCACTCATGGTTTGATTGATAATGATTAGCCCAAAATTGCTTGGTCCAGGTGTTTCCAGTATTATATTACCTCCCCCATCAATTAATCACTAATTGGTGTTTCCACCTGCAATGGAAATTAGACCAAAACTGTGGCCAAAACCTCCTCCTGAATCCATATTGGGCTTATTTGCAAAAATGTAGCCAAAATGTTTATACTTAACATGCCCAGATGTTATAATGAAAATATGAATTTAACCAAAATCAGACTATGCAGTTTTTTAATAATTGCATGATCCAGGCTACACCTGTTGGCATTACATTGTTGTCAAGTCAAGTCAATTTATTTGTATACCACATTTCGTGCTGGTGCAAAATCTTATGTGTTTCATTTCAAAATACTGCACCAGCGGTAAAATACAGTGATGCCCTAACCTCCCATCCAAATACATATAGCCTACAGAAATACAACATGAACCTTATAGGCCAGTCAATCTGGTTTGAAACAAAATAAATTGCAATAGTAATCGTTCAAGGGTTTTTATGATCCTTAGGGTCATCCAAATAACACATTAAAATTGTCAATGAAATAATTAGTGGATCATGATCATGGTAAATTCAGGGGTTGAAAGTTGGGGTATCATTAACAACCTATACTAGGCAAAAATGTCATTATGCTTTAAGTAGCATGTGACGTTTCAAACTAGAGGGTTTTCATGATGGCCGTTTTTATCCCAAGGAGTGTTTTTCGTGCAAAACCTAATGCTTGCAATGGATTCAGAATCATGAAAACCCCCTAGT
This sequence comes from Protomyctophum parallelum, assembly GCF_964188405.1. Lineage (NCBI taxonomy): Eukaryota > Metazoa > Chordata > Actinopteri > Myctophiformes > Myctophidae > Protomyctophum > Protomyctophum parallelum. The sequence continues at coordinate 31,565,414 of NC_139712.1, read as the reverse complement.
TTTGACTTATATAGGTTGTTAATGGTACCCCAACTTTCAACATCATAAAAAACCTTGAACGATTACTATTGCAATTTATTTTGGTTCACACCCCTTTTTAGCTTAGATTGACTCCTTTTTTGGGCGTTTCATAATAGCCGAACGTTCAGCATAAAAATACAAACATTCAGCAAACATAGCAGATATAGGCCTACAAATACAAGTTCTCAACATGTTGTATTGCGACACATGAGTGTATAGATCTGCCATTTCTTCTATTATGATGAGTGCTTTTATTCTAAAAGCGCTCATCTATAGGCTATGAGTATAGCATGACCCCACACACAACTAATAAATATGCCCACCCACATAGTGTCACAATGTGTCTCATGCACTCACACAAACACATGCACACACATAAGCAATGAGCACACACTCGTACATAAATATAGCCATCAAAGGCCTCCGGGAGAAGAGAAAGATTTGAAGTCTGATTTTAAAAGAGGTCCCTGCAGTCTCCCCATCTCAGGACATTGGGTAAATTGTTCAAGTTGTCACCCAGTGTCTTGCACACAGTGTAAGATGGTGCATGTTCAAGGTTATGTTATCCTTAAAAACATTAAACACTTAAACAACAGATGGTTGAGAGTATCTTTTCAATTTTTTTGGTTAAAGGGTCAAATAAAAGCATAATGCTATGCACATTTCCATTTGGAAGAGGTAAAACTTGCAATTTGTATTGAATGGGATTATGACTTATAAGTGATGTATACATGCAAGCATGATTAATTAATCACTTAATGCAACCAGAAAATACAGGAGTGCATTTAAATAAGTAACTTTTATCTTTGTGTTATACAACTTTACTTTCTATCATTTCCATAACATTGTGTCATTTTATTAGAAAGTACTTGAGATAGTTTCCATATGTGCTCAAACTTGAAAGCATGTGTTCAAGTTGAAGTCAACATTAAATGGTTGCTCTTTTTAACCCAATAATTAATGTTAGTGGTCCAAAAAGCCTTACCCACTGCGGGCTCCGGAAAAAAACAGTTCTGAAAAGACAAATGGAATGTTAGAACTCCAGTCAGAGTTAGTCTGCCCAGAAAACAATGATATGAAAAATGGTAGAGGTGAGTAGCTTATTCCAGCAAAAGTACTGTACAGGAAGCAAAACACTTTGTTTTGGTCAATTTTCCCAGTGAAAGTTCTAGTTCTCAGCTAGCAGTCGCTGTCATTGGAAAATAGGGAACTTGTGGCCCATAGACCAGTGTAAGCTGTAATTACGTACCACAGCAAACAAATGCCTACTCTTGTCAAAACAACATGATGCCTTTTAACATAGCAAGCAAACATACAATTACTGTGTATGGTCTAACACTGTAATGATTTCTGTAGGGATGGGTATTTTATGGGCCAATATTTCATATGCATTTTCACTCAGAATTGGATCATGGATAGCAGAAGCTAATGCAATTTTGCAATCCATAGCTATGCACTGAAAAATTACCATGCTGACACGCAGTGTCAACACCAAATCTGTATTCAAGTCAAGGGGTGTAAGTAAGGGTCAGGATGAATCTCTGCGTATTTGTGTTCATCATGGTACACAACATATTGTATATGTACCACACACACTGACACAACCGATAGTGGCAGAGAGGAAGGGAATGGAATGTACAGTATAACACACACACACACACACACACACACACACACACACACACACACACACACACAGTAATCAGTCTGTCGGTAGACTGATCAGCATAGACATTACATTAGCATGCAACTTACCAACTTCTGTTACCAATTTTTTTGTTGACAATTACAGTTTTGACCAAATCCTACATTCAATTGAACATAATAGCACCATGTGCAGCAGTATTTTACAAGTGTTGATACGTCCTCAGAAAGTTCAGCCAGCTGAAAGTTCTCATACCTGGGTTGCTTCCAAAGTTGTGATTTATTTGATTTAGGACCATATTTCAATTTAACATGCCTGGCTTAACTGACGATCTCAGGCATGGACGATCCAAGGGATGGTCATGTTCAGTTGTTCACATGGTTGTAGAAAAATAAATAAATAAATAATAAAAAGCTTCAAATGCATGTCATGGCTTGTTTGTCTATGTGTAACCTTTATAAAGTCTGTACATTTGAAGCGTTGTGAAGATGGAAATAAAGCTAAACTGTAATTTAAATGACAATCATTGGAACATTTAAATCAACTGCTAAAGTGGTTGAGTTGGGCCTGTGTGTTGTTTACTACAGTAGCCTACCACAACATGGTTTTGTGAGGTGTTATGTGTGCCTGTGCGGTCCAGACTGTGAAGGTTACAAAGACTTTTCACCTCAACAAGCTGCATAACAGGACATCATTCCAGAATAACATCGCTCTAAGTAGTAAATGGTGCATTTCTATAGTGCTTTCATCCAAAGCGCTTTACATAGATTGTGAATTACATTTACCCATTCACACACCGATGGCGGAGGAAACCATTGAAGGCACCAACCTGCACATTGGGAGCAATTTGGAGTTACAAGGACACTTCGACACTAACTCTGATGGGGGAGCCCAGGATCGAACTGCAGAACCTCGCGGTTCCCATCCAGCCGCTCTACCGGCCACTCTACCCCTGAGCCACTGCCGCCCCTAAAGCAGGTAAGTCCTTAGATGTGCTTGTGAGAATCTCAATGCAATGTTATACATGACCCCAGGTCACGAAATAAGGGGTGTGGCAGAGTAACCAGTAACCACACCCGAGCCTATGATTTCCAAGAATATTTGAGTAGTGGTTTCAGGCATGCGGTCTCATTGGCTGTATGCACAGTAAAATTTAAATCTGAAAGTCTAAAAATGGACCCACATGGGTCAATTCCTGTCACTTTCAGAGCTAAATTAACTCAGGATTTTATTGAGTGGCCATTCCAACGCAGCTTTATGAACTTATAAATTATGCCGGTGGTTTATCGTCGTCGGTGGTGCCTTCAGTGGATACGATGCTGGTTAACCATCTTTCAAGCCCAGTTTAGTTCTTTGTTGTTCTTATGGTATGTGTCTAGTGTCTTTTAAAGTTCATACATCACTATGTCCTCACGGGCAATTGCATTTGTTTTAGTACTTTGAAATCACAATCCTCAGGATGGCATTGCTACTGTACAGTATATGATCATACTGTTAGTAGTTTATGATGGTGTTACAGTAAAGTATAGGTTATTGGGAAAACAGGTCCAAAACATTCAGCCAGGACACATTTGTATTCAATGACTGAATGTCTGAAAGAAAGAAAGAAAGAAAGGAAAAATCTTTAGTGTTGTAATCTGGTATTTTGGAAATCAGTGTTTGAACACCTATGCAATATGCATCCACCCTGTCCCCACATTCAGAACACATCCGGTAAATAACGTTTTGTGATGACAGGACAGGAGTGGAAGAAGTTCATCCTGGCAAACCCACCAAATTTCAATCGGGACTTGCTGTCAGGCATGACTTGCTGTCTGGCATTAGAGCCCATGAGGTATGCGGCTCCCTAACTACTCTGCTATCTGGTCACCCCAGAACTTTTCTCATTTTAAGTAATTTCCAAATATTGCTTTTTTCCCTTAAAAAAAAAGCAACTGATATTGTTGTCTAGACAATGTAGTTGCAATGTTGTCTAGTATGTAAATATCTGAAGTTGTCTTTTATGTGTTGCTGCCCAACCTATATAACAGTGTCTGCTTCAAGGACTGCAGGATAAATATAACCAATTGGTGTGAGTGAGTGGGATTTGTGTTTTGATCCCCTGCCTTGTTTGAACAGTATATCCCACTGGGTTATAGGTCGATGATGGGTCTACATATACTGTACGCCTGAGCCTTTTTTGTTCTCTGAGCCATTGCATGTAGCACTGTCCTGTACTATATTGTACACCTTTGGGGCTGATGCCAGCTAGTGAACTTCTTAATGTTTACAGTACATAATATAGATATATACACTGTATACAGTAGTTCCACAAAGGTAATACTAAAATGTGCAATACACTGAAAAATACAGGGCATTAGGAGTGTTATTACCAAAAATAAATGTTAATCAGCAAGTTCAACTTGGCAACACCACTGCTGCTGAACTAAATGTACTAGGCGACACAAATATAGTTAATTATACAGAATGTAGACATCAATGTCAGGGAATAAGATATTTGAATGGCAGAAAAGAAGATTATTGCCATACCTATTTTATGGGAAATTGAGGCCAGGCAACTAGTATCAGAATTGCAAGCCTGATTAATGACATGCCATTAACTCATAAATAATTTGAAAGTCCTGTCACATGGTGGCTTTTTTTAAGCTTCTTAAACCACAAGCCGGATGGCCTGAAGTCTGTGCGTAGGGTTCCCGTTAATCATTCAAACGGCATTCATGACACATCCTTCTGATGATATTTGCCTTAACTTCCTCAGCGTCATGGTGAAGGCTTTTGTTGTTTTACCATATTGTGTTTGATTTAAGATTCTATAACACGGAACAAACTGCAATCTTACCATATATTACATTTTCTAAACGGACGTTTTTTGGTTGTTTTGTTGTCTTCGATCAAGTTCATTTGAGTTGAGTATTTTTGTGCATGTGCAGATGGCTTGTGAAGCATCAATCTCTGTCAGTGGTGTAATAATGCAGACATTCCATACTGGGACAGTTCATGTGCAGAGGAGGCACATGAGAGGGGGAGTTCCCTAAATCAAATAAAGGCTTGTGTTCTGGCTGAAGACTGTGAACCAGCACCCCGGTGAGGAGGTGGTGGGAATGAAATTATACAGAGCTCCCCAGTTACACTGTCTGCATTTTTATACAGTGCAATTATATAAGCCCATTGACTGATGGTTGGATTTGCTCAGTGAGTTCCATGTCAGATTCATGCTATAAAAAGTTAATCTCTATGCAGTATGGAATCCGAACAGCCTCCAGCCTGCAGCAACACTACTGTTGCTGCAGGTTTGAGCATTCACATCAAGTTTGGCGTGGATTGAATTGGCAGTAGAGACCAAAAAGTACTTTATTGAGTAGGCTACTAAAAGAAAAGTCGCAAAGATTACTTGATATATGACTTGACCCATAAAGAACATTTTTGCTTACAGAATTATGAACAAGCTGGGATTATGATTGCGCATGCCACATTTTCCTGCATGTCCACATTTGTCAGTGACCCGAGCAAACCGTAAGAAACACTTATTATGAGTTAGAACTCATGTCTTGTGGAGATTTTGATCAAAGTGCTCTCACGAATTCTCCGTATAGTTAATCATACAAACAGCAAGATCCTTGGCTCTTCATAGGCCTACTGGTGTTGGTTTAGTGTTTAGTGGAGAGTGTGTGTGTGTGTGTGTGTGTGTGTGTGTGTGTGTGTGTGTGTGTGTGTGTGTATAAATATATATATATATATATATATATATATATATATAAATATATATATATATATATATAATCTATTTTTTATAGCAGCAGTCTATTCAATCTTAAAATGGATTTCAAAAGCATAAACTGTTGGCAGCACATTTGATTCAGCCCTTAGTATGTCCCTTGACTCAGATCCAGGCTTGGTGTTGACATCGCATGTATAAAATTCCTGGACACACGCTGGAATAACACATGGAAAGTATTGTTGCTGCTGGGAGACATGGGATGGAGGCTGATATGACTGGACGCCCTTCATCTTTCTCTATCAATACAGGCCTAAGTCAATTTTACTCTCAGCACGATACCTTCTCTGGCACAAGTTTTGAGTAAATCCAATCAGCTGTCTGCAGGATTGAGATGTATGTAGTATATGTCACTGATGACAATGAATGAATTCGCTCTACAGCTAAGATGCATTCCAGCATTTTTAATAATACAGTGCACTAAGGTCTTGCTATGCTAAAGTAATTATTATCATTAAGAGGTAATTAGGCCTGTGGAATTAATGGCCATTTTTAAGTGGATATGTTTATATAGATATGTTTATGTTTATGTGGATATGTTATATATGTTTATCAGCCATATACATTTTCTTTCCCCTATTTGCTCATCTAGACAGATCTAAAATGCTCATAGCCGTAGTAGGCTTTGGTCTGCTTTGTATAGCCTTGGCTGACAACCTACAAATGGAAGCAAGCAGTCAAAACCTTTGCCCGATCTACACTTGTCATGGCTGCCACTGTACACCTTAGCCGAGTTTGTGCCAAGGATAAAATATTTCAAAGATATCTCCCCCCCCCCCCCCCCCCCCCCCCCCCCCCCCGCTTGTAGTATGTATGTATAGGAGTGGTTAAGCTGATTAAACCTGTGGAAACCTGTGAGAATCACTGCCTTAGCCTACCTGTTATACTCTGCAAGTGCAGCCCTTTGTCACCATAACCATGTAAAAACACACATGAAGCATTTTGCTACATTTGAGTGAAGCAGGATCATGAATGATGTGATTAACAAAAAAACTAAATAGCTGGTTATAATTTATCATAGTGTCTGCAGGGCCCACCAGAGGAATATGCTCTTAGTATAGCATTAGCATAGCTGGAGTGCTCTGGCACATCAGAGTAGCATGAAATCTTTGCCTGTGCCAGATGCTAGCTCCCAAATCATTCTAACTCCAAATGTACTCCAGCAGCAGTGACAGGAGGACTGCATGGTACTATCCCACTCTCAAGAATATACGACAAACAGACATCACACATGTCTACATCCCACAAACATGCTCAACTCCATTTTTGTGAGGCATTTTCCCTGTTCCTTTCCAACTACTCTCCCTCCGATCCCTCATATTTCTTTGATTGGCGGGATTCCATCCTCATTAGCATTTCCCATTATCTTGCAAGCTGGAATATTCAGGGGAATGTTTCCAGTTGCTGCCATTCCAATTATTGTAATAGACAACATGGTTCATGACTTTCAAGTTTCTGGAAGTATTTCAGCTTTTAGTCAAGGTCCTCTGTCTCACGTGTGTGTGTGTGTGTGTGTGTGTGTGTGTGTGTGTGTGTGTGTGTGTGTGTGTGTGTGTGTGTGTGTGTGTGTGTGTGTGTGTGTGTGGGGGGGGGGGGGGGGGGGGCATAGATCTTTCAAGGGCATCTGTTCAAGTCGGCCCAGAAGAGAGACAGAGAGGCTAAGGGGGGGCCTACAGCGAGCTGGAATGATCCACCTAGCATTTGTCGAATCAAATCCTTGCACCTGGATATAATTGTCCTGCTGCTGTGCTGGGACTCGCTACTGCCACAAGCAGACCAAATTAGCGTGCCCCTAAAATGGCGACCAGTCAAGAAAAACACACAGCCCTCACCTGGTGTCATATTTTTACCAAGAGGAAATGCTTCCCTTGCGTTGTTAGTCTAATGATTATGATGTTTACAGACTTGGATAAATACTGATTTGCGTAGATGAGAGCTGATGAAATCACACTAGCACAATGCAAGCTGTGTGCAATAGCTTTTTCAAAGTGCTTAATATGTCATTTAAATTGTGATAAAGAAGTAAATCCATTAATGTAGTGTTCTCTGTATAGTGTTTTTATTTGCATTATTATGGTGTTTTGTCTTGTCATTGCTATTGCATTGCCCAGCATTCCAAAAAGCCATCTTTTCAAGAACATTAAATGCACCCTCATTTGTCTACTGCAGATAAATTGACCACTGACTGAAACAATGGATATTATCTTGATAGTTCACTATAAAGATTAACATTACAGAAAGGATTTACATAAATACCCAATCATCTGAAGCATAAACATGCAATAATTGGAGAATCTAACATCAATAGTAGGAATTCAATTCCAAAGTGAAACCGTATTTTAATCCTCTCTTATATAAGATCAAGGGAGAGATATCGCTGGTGTTTTATTAATCTACAGTTTAAACATGCTAAGCCATCATGTGCACAAAATCACTTTGATAGAGGATGGGGCACTGCTTTAGACTGGTCTGCTGGCGTCTCATTGATTCTGTGAGGGGAATAGAATTATGTCTTCCTAACTAAATAACACAGTTTACCAAGATGACAAGGATAAAGAATTGGAACCGTGGGGGGTCTGGACAATATCTACTAACACTGATGAATCTCAGGGAAGATAGCAAAAGGCCTGAACATACACTATTCCCTCTCCGCTATTTATTTTCTTCTGCATATTCCTGCTGAAGTCTATGGTAATCATTTTCAGACATGAGAAATGTATATAGTTACATCGGAAAAACGATTACGGCGCCCATTTTGCTAAGTCGTCCAAATACACATAAACCCCATCGTGAATCATGTTTTACCTTGCAGTCTGGCCACATTTACAATTTGCTATGCCTCTCATATACCATTAGAAGTACGTACCATAGTTGTTAATGACATTTATAGGTGTGCATGCGAAAATAACAATCAAGGTTGTTTTTGTGTTGTTTGAAAGAAATACTCAATAATAATAAGGCTGATAAATTGGCTTGGTTCCACGTCAATTAGGTTTTGTTTCCACGACCATGTCATGACTCATGATGTAAGTGTTATTTTGGGTTGGGTTTTGGGGATTTGGCAGTGGTGCTAAAGAGACGCAGTCTGAGTAGGACTGGTTAGCATGCAACCATGCATGAGCATTGTGGTAGCCTCATGGCCCCGGCATGGAGGCCGTGTTTTCAGCTCTGGCCCACAGCAGGACCAGAGTTAGAGCACATGGTCTTTGGTGTATGATGATGAACTGCCTCTTGTTTTGTTTTTCTTATGTTTTGTTTTGTTTCGTCATGTTCATGTGTGACTGCATGCATGTGTTTCGTGTTAATGTGTGCCTGCGTGCACGTGTGTGATTTTTGATGGGTGATGAATGATTATTCACATGTATTGTTGCATCTAACAGAATAACTATACTAATCTGCTAATGTAGCCAGTTATTATTATGCTATGCAGTATGGCAGGGGTAATCCACTAGATAGGAGGAACACAATTGTATAAGATTACTTAAAGTTGGGGTCCATAAGACAACAACAACAAAATCAGACCGGTCTGAAGTGAGTGGTGCAACAGTGCCCCCTGTTGGTACTGGTAAACATAGGGACATACTGTAGGGACATTGCTGTTCCTTGGACCACTCAAAACAGGTAATGATTTACCATTTTATGAGATATATGTATACATTTTCAGTGGCACATCAATACAAGAGCACAACATGAGTTTTGCGTGCAGTTTGTACATTACATGCTACTTCTCCATGTCGTCCATTTGCTTTTACACCGTTGTGTGTTTCATCCAATCATTCAATAGTGTCCAGGGCTGAATGTCATGATGCCCTAACTCTCAACAAATGGTCATGAAACACGTCATAAGAGCATGTGGCCTCATCAACTAGCCTGGCTTGGCCAACCTCATAGCTGGGATTCACTGAAGATTCCTCCCCGCATATAGGAAGCGTCAGTGAATCCACCAAATGAGTCTGGCCCCGCCAGGCTACTTATTAGGCTACTTCATTCATTCAAACAAACACTTTGGCCATGTCAGCCTGCCCCCAATACTTTCAAACTCAAAATCAAAGCATGTGCAGTAAAGGTCAGGCACTAGAGAGCACAGAGATGATCCTCTCAAACATCAAAATGTGTAAATGCAGTATGAAGTCACCATGATGGTCTCATATGATCTATAGCACATAATGTGTACTAGTAGCAGCACACAACTAGAGAATATGGTGTTACAACTAGAGAATATTGTGTCCAGTAATAAGTCCAGTGGTGACAAATCTTGAACTTTTTGAAAAGATGTTAGAAGGATTTTGTAATATAGAAGAATTTTGATACAAACGTGAATCTGAAATGCAGGGTGGAATACTCTGCTACAGTATTTTCCCTCGCAGCAAGTGACGGCTTGTGATTTGTTCCATAGAGTGGGTAGGACTAATCCTCGACAATTGAATGTCTGGTATCTTCAATGACATAAAACCCCTCAAATCCTTCAAAATGGTGCGTTGCTTTACAAATTATATCGAGTGAAGTGAATCTTACCTGCATTATTCGGAATTCAGTGCAGGTATACTTGAAACCAGAGGTGGAAAGTAAGTACATTTACCAAGTACTGTAAACGTAAGGGATATTTCCCTTTAAAAAAAACCTTTGGTCATTTTATCGTCTACTCAGGCTTATGTGAACACCCCGGACAGTTTTTAAATTGCTCGATTCAATACCTAGACATATTCATTTTAGCTGCCTCGACCCACTTTCTATACAAACCCATTGTAACGCAATATACGTTTACGCCACTATGTAAATTCTGATTATTATTACAAAACCCTTCAGACCAATATATATTTTGTACATTTGGAACTTGAAACAGGACATTCTGCATAATAAGTACTTTCTAGTTTTGGTACTTTAAGTACATTTTCATACCATTACCTTTGTTCTTTTACTTAAGTAATTATTTTATTCCGTTATTTATTTTATATTTATTTTATTCCAAGTACTTTTTCCACCACTGCTGAACTGTGCAAAACGAGGCACAAAAGGTTCCAATTTCGTTTTTTAGGTACTTTTGAGGTAATTTTGAGGTACTTTTACTTATATTTTCATTTTTGATACTTCTTCTGCTCCACTACATCTCAGGGACAAATAGCTTACCTTATTGTACGTTTTACCCCACTACAATTATTTGAAAGTTATCAAAGTAACTTTGCTGATTTGGATTATTATTACAAAATTAACTAGGCTATACAAGTCCTAGATCATACTTGGCTATTCAAAAATAACTGATCTGACAAGCTCACAAAGTATCGTGACGCAATGTGATTGAATTGTGAGCCGGTAGATCTAAAAAAAATCTTTGGAAAATATGAATAGTGTTTACTTTGGTTACTAGTATATTTTGATGCCAATACTTTTGTACTTTTACTTGAGTAAAGTTTTTAATGCAGGACTTTTACTTGAAACACTTTTCACCATTCAGAGAAAAGTGCAGACAAAAGCGTACAATCGTAGGCAGCAGCAGCAAATATTTATCATTTGCACAGACAATAAAAGAGGTTTCCCTGGAAGCTACGACTAAATCTAGAGTAATCCATTATGTGCCTTGCCATCTCTACACCTGTGGGCGAATTTCCTACCTTTGGGGATTGGGGGGCTGTAGACGGTGTATTTTGTAGTCTAATGGCAGAATCACCTGGCAGGTGTGTCCCAGAAGTTTGTCTCCCACCTGCACACTGGACATTCCATAAATGGTGTAACTGGACTGTATATGCACCACTGGACGAGCAGGCACACCTGGACTTGTTTGAATTAAATGTTTAATGGGTCTGTCTTTTAAAAGGAAAAAAGAAGTGATTCTCTAATGTCCATTTGCCATATGTCCAGGTCTCACGAGTCCTTTGAACCAGTGGGGGAACAGAGCCTAAGGATTCTCACATACATCAAACTGGAGGGACCATAAATCTACCTTTTAGTTAATTTTGCTTATTTGCTTAAGATCATGGAAGAGAATCATTTTAATATTTTTATTTGGGGGGGGGGGGGGGACCAAGTAAAGACCCCTGAAGGACAGTGGTTAATGGGATATGTAAGAATAAATGGGATCATTTAAGCAACTGAAGGTACAGTAGTTGTATTTCTTATCTAATGGTATAGCTATATGCATTGAAAATATGGTTATGGTGGATAAAAGGAGAAAATATATACTTAAAAAAAAATAGATGCTTTTGAACATGTTGTATGTGTGTGCTATATACTGTATGTAACCCCTTGCCATCATCTTTGAGTGTGTGAATCTGTGAAGTGAATCTGGCAAAAACAAATTCATAATAATAATAATAATAATAAAAAAATATATATATATTATTTTGTATTTTTTAGTTTGTCAGTTTAGACTGCAAATGTCATGGAAAGTTTGCCCATGAGGGGGCAAGAAAGATCTGACACCATTCACATTGGGTCTTCTTGTCAAACATGCAAGCTGCAATGAATATTGACATTTCTGATTCTGAAGCAGAAATATATTTCATATCAATATTCAAGTACTATTTTGCAATAGTACTTTTGCAATTATACAGTAAACCAGTAACTGATTCCCACCCTACCCTATATGCACTGGACTGGTGCCTGCCTGGTCCAGTGTGCTCATCAAATTTTGCTTTGCTTCCCGTCTAGCTGAATAGGCAACTCAGCCCTAATGAGTTCCACCACCTGTGGAGAGTAGGCAGCCTACAAACAAAAGTTTGGTAAAATCATGATGGGCGCTTGCCATATATGACTGTGGAAGTACAATATAATGTTAAGTTAAAGTTTGGTTGATTGGAAGAATACCTGTTCTGTCTTCCAGTGTGATTAATTGGGCTGGGCCATTAGTATAGAATGCCATAGGGGTGTTGTGACGTGCATCAAAGCTACTCGATATGGTTATATGGTTTATTATGTTGCGGTATTGTGAAGAACAAATATCTAATTATCTTTGTGAAGTCCATCATGGACTACATGGATATGTTTAGGCTAATGATACATAGGTTAAGGTGTTGTGTATTATGTTTTTAATAGCCCTTGACATGGTGGACTCCTCCAGACTAATTAAGTCCAGCTGTGAGTAACCTGGAGCTAGCCTTACCTTAGTAGCCTACAGTAGGCCTACTATCTTTTAGTCTTTCCCCCACATTTATTATTTTTATGACATGGTGATTTTTTTGTTGCACCAAATCCAGCACGAACAGTGGAGTTCAAATAAAACAGACAAAAACATGTTGAACAAGGAATATCTGAACTGCCCATAAAGAAACACATTTTCTTTAGCATACGTTTGCATCGCTTTAACACAGTATGAATTCCCATCACCGTTGCAAGCCATAACTTTCGTTCTCCAAATTACAACTCATTAACAATGGATAAACAGGATACTGTCCATGTTTGTCAACTGAAAATGAAGATGATGAAGTTGGACGAATGGATGACTTCACGGAGCGACGGGAGAGCAATTAAAGCTCTATTGTCCAAAATTGTGGTGAGTAGCCTAGCCTTCATGAACAGAACTAAGTAGCCTAACAGGCCGCCGTGCCAATTGTTATAGCTTTTATATTATACTAGAGACTCAGACAATGAGACATTGCTCATGCGTCTGACATGATGGCTCATGGCTGTGGTGTGTGTGCAGTTGTGCACGCAGCATGCTCTGGCGGTGGTGGTGTTGTGATTGTGACATATTTCTTGTAGCCTACTGCAGTGGGCAGCAGACTGGCCTTGTTTATCGTTTTATCTAATCAATGATTACTAGATAAAATGATGATGATTAATCATCTTCATCAACATGGCCTTTGCCGTTAGTTAAAGCAGCACTATGTAACTTTCCTCGTCTACCCCAGGAAGTGCTGACATTTTTACCACTGAGGTGAGGTAATAGAGCCTAGGTAATAGAGCTGCCTGCTTGCTCAGGGGATACATTCAATATCGAGCAACAAATATTCCATTATATTTTGGTTTGAGTGCATTTTATTGAATGTATGGTGTGTCGAGGGAGAAGCTCTTCATCATACTTCTGGTATATCAGATGTCTCTAATCTTAAAGGCATAAAGCTTAAAGTATATTTTTTCCAATCATATACCATCAGTGGTTCCCAAAGTGGGGTCCGGGGACCCCCAGGGGTAATTGAGGGAGTTCCAGAGGGGACCCAGCTAAATGATCATTTGGAACCAAATGGACCATTGGAACCAAATGGACCCTTATGGTCCATTTGGTTCCATTTGTACACTCTCAGAGTTAAATTTACATTGATTTTACAATATAAATCGGGGTCTCAGAGATAGAAATCCCATTAAATGGGGGTCCGTAGACTATGTCAAACTGGGGGTGAAAATGGTTGAAAATCACTGCTAGAGCCGTGAAAGTCTTCTGTTATGGGGGTCCTTGGCGTACCTTTTCAAATGGGAGTACGCAGGCTAATTAGTGTCAATTTGGGGGTCCTTGACATGAAAAAGTTTGGGAACCACCGATCTATATACCGTGAGCTAATTTAGTGGGACTTCGAACATCTCTCTCTCTCTCACACACACACACACACACACACACACACACACACACACACACACACACACACACACACACACACACACACACACACACACACACACATCTTTTAGTTCTGGCTCGTCCTCTCTGTGTCACTTCAGCTTCTAGTTCCTGATACTCAAACTGTGACAGGAACCCATAGCGCAACAGCTCCTGTGAGAATAGCAGGTGAGAGGTGATGTTCTGTTTAATGCGTGTGTTCATCCCACAAGAGATCCCTCACATCTGGCAGCAGGCCTTTAATTCTTCACTGTCTCTTACTTCTCCCGAGCATCCTATCCCTCTAGTTGATACTGCATGTGACATTTTTATATGATCTATAATTTTGCAAAACTCAAGCTGTTGGAATCTCACCGCCGGGTTCAAGCGCTCTTCCTATTCATGTTCTTGTAATCTAATTTATGCTCCTGTAACTTGAATGAAATAGGCCAGCCTTTGCCCAAAACAGTCGTAGTGGTTGAATTAAAAGCTCAGGATTTTACTATGTACCGGTAGACTGTTTTCAGCAACAGTGAGTGGGGTCACATTCTGGTCCCGGTTCACAGGTAGACACTGTGCCTCAGTGGCAGTCTAAAAGGCCCGTTAGGACACCATCCCATCTCCCTGGTGCCAAAAGACTCTGCCGGAACCTGGGTTTGATTTGTTGCTGCAAGCGTTGAGGGTCGAGTGGGGGCCAAGCATTAAGGGGATGTAGACAATAGGCCATCACTAATCAGAAACCTTAAGGTTGCCATGAGGTTAATTGTAATGCAGGTGGCACTAGGGGAGGGTTAGGGTTGGAAAAGAAACGTCCACTCCTTTACTGCCTTGGCAGCCATTGTGTTTTAACATTAAGCCCTGGGGCCAGGATTTGGCTTTCTCTCTCGTTCCTTCCCCTGTGTCCGACTCCCCCTTGTACCTCTAATTTCTTATTATCCACTTGATTCTCATTCAGCCTCTGTGGGTTAAGGGAAATCCTCTCGCCAGTTGTCAAAAGGAAATGCGGCAGTTGTCAAAAGGAAATGTTAATATTGAGCCCGGTCCTGTTTTTCTTTGGCTGTTGTGATGCGTAGTAAACTATTGTTGCGCTTCATTGAGGATTCGACAGAGGGGTTTTAGATTCCCTGGAAGCACTACTGTCGCATCATTGTTGTTTATTTTAAACCGGTGGAAACAGCAGTTTGTGTTCGTCTTTGTATCCGTGACAGTCTGTCTCCAGAGTTCAGGATAGCCTACATAGGCTTTGTGTTACTTTGTGGTGTTTTCTTTTCATAGCTGTTTTTCCGGGAGCTTTGGCTGAGCTGCATCTACCGTGCTCATATTTTTGAGGGGCGACAAAAAAAGCTGTATATAGGAGTGCAGCGTTTTTGTCCTGAACTCTTGTCACATTTACCATTGACAATGAAAGGAGAATTCACTTCATATGTAGACGAGCAAATCGGCTATTTTGACAATGAATGGAGAATTTACTTCATGTGTCTGAGCAAATCGACATGTTGCGTGACGTCATGCTGATGTACGATGATAAGAGCCAAGAGCGCCCCTCACTTCACACAGGTGTGACTTTTTCATAGGCTAAAGGTCCCTACACATCGGATTTTTAACGGTGTTTCTCCATCGGTTTTCCGAAAAACGCGCCCAGTGTGCAACCACCTTTACTCTGAGTGGTTTGAAATGTGCCAGAGCTTATAGAAGAGGAAATAACACTCACACTTTGTGTGCATAGATGTGTGAGAGGGCTTATGTAATTGACTTGATGATAATTTATGACAATGCTTGACTATTTTCTCGCCAGTTCTGTATCTGAATGTTGAGATATCCCAGTGTGTTGTTATTACTCCATATACGATCCAATATATGCCATCAGATTTTGTTCGTAAATATTATAATATTATAAATATAATAAATTCTGCTCTCACTTAAACACCTGTTGCTGCCGTGCACTCCCGTTGCATTCAGTATGCTTCCACAAGGTTGGGTCAGTGCTAGCTGCGGTGGGGGCTAATGTAACTGACTCCTGCAGTGCAGTCGCTAAAAGCTAACGCATCTTCACCCATGGTTTTGCAGTGAGTGAAGGGGTTGCGAGGGAAGGGTGAACTGGAGTGACGGGAGTGAGTGGGTTGCCTTCAAAGACAAACATCTCAGTGTCTGCCAACCTGCCCATGCAAACGGCCCCTTGTGTTTATTCAGCTGAGGACTGGACAGCAGCCAGAGACTCGCTGTAGCTGAGGCCCTTTTCCACAGCAGTCCCACTATGTGAGTCCAATGCTTGGAAGTTTGCATTTTGATACATGACAAATGAGACGACGTTAAACAGCAGGGTGTATGGAGAGACTGAGGGGTGGAAGTACTATGGTGGCCACAGAAGAAGTTGAGATGATGGAAGAGGGCTCAATGTATTTGCCAATACAAGCCACTACACTGTAAAATACTTTTCCTGGAGAAAGTAATCCTGAGATTTACAGAAAGTATAGAAATGCTTCTGGACCCTATATGCAAAAGTAAATGTAGCATTGTCCTCTGTTTACCCAGAGAATGAGATCCCTTCTCATACCCCTTGTCTCACTCTTAATAGGCAGGCCTATGCCTTTATAGTTTATTATATATTAGAAAACAGACGGGGGGGGTCAAAGGGGGATGAATGTAACGGAGTAGCTTTGCCTAAAGGCCAGAAGCCTACTGTAATATTCCCTTGGCCAAGTGGTATTCATTCCCCTTTGGAGGAGCGATAGATGCTTGGTTTCCCATGCCAGGAACACAGCTTTGAATTCAGCTTACATTGGAGGCTCGTCCGGGATCTGGTTTCCTGGTGGTGGGAGGGGGGTCAACAGTTTAGCCAAACGGTAGTCAATATGACAGATGAACTGACTCATGACAGATGAACTGAATCATGATGGATGAATTGCACTATTATTTGCACTGTTTTTAGTTGGACTATGAAGTACTTATTTTATTTATTCTATTTGCCTTTTAAAGAGTATCGTATGATGATATATGTAGGATGATTGTATGTTTTTCGCTTTCTTGTCTGTATTTGTGTCTTTTTAAAATAAATGCTGACCCTGGGAGCTGAGCTCTAAAATGTTCTATGCGCTTGTGCAAATGGCCCCTAAAGTATATTCTATTCTATTCTATTCTATTCTATTCTATTCTATTGAAATTCTATAGAGAGTATACGGCGCGTGACATCATCATACCTGGAAGTTAAACGGGAATGCTGAGTGACAAAAACTACTTCCTAAGTTCCTGGCCTTGACAGCCCATACATCCAAACAAAAACGTCCTATCTGATTGCATTAAACAATGTTAAATGACATTAAACTCACATTGCCACTCAAATTGCCACTCGATTTGTCACTCACTTATGCATGCACATACTCACATAGCCTCTATTCTATTCAAAGTACTACTGCCCAAGGGATGATTCCCTCTTTGTATGTGCTGTAGATGTTTAATTTCCCATGACCTGAGTTTGAATCTAGGAGGTCAGGTTACACTACCAGTGAATGAGCCACGGATGTCGAGGTACAGTATGTGAGCCCATCCCCCACTGACCATGGCCACACCTGTCTGTTCTGATCACATTTCTGTGTATAAAATGATTAACTTCAATGCAGACACAACTCATTAGACAGTCTTAACACCTTGCATATTGGGCGAAAGAAATGCATTTCTCATCTTGGCTTTATTTTTTAATCCAAGAGTTTCTTTCAAACTCACAAAATCCAGTATAGTATTAACGCAGTGATTATATTCACTGGCTTTGAAAATCGCTAATGTTATACGTGCACCTTTCATCTTTAACCCGCTCTTATTTGACCAAGACCTTGGTCTGACAACACCGGATAAAGCTGCAGCCAATAGGCTGTTATTTACCGGCATTCATCCGGATATGTGACATTGAGAGGGACAAGCAGAACCGGTAGAGTAATTAAGGCTCTATCATCACCTGTGCCTCCGAGACATGCGTGACTTTGCCGCATATCCACATGGGCAGGAAATATGTCTAACTCCAGACTCTGGTGACTTTGAATCCAACCTCTTAACGAATAGTTGTGATGCAAAGCACCTTGAAAAGCAAGATGATGCTTTACCTGAGTACATCATCTGTTGTCACCGCGTGTCTTAAATGGGGGGAGGGGGGTTCGATCACATCCATCTTGAAGCCGTGGTTTTGAAAGCTGCAGTGTGTTCACTCCTTTCATCTGGTTTAAGAGAGGAGGAGCATGTCTTTAACTGTGACACCTACAGTAATGCATGTCCTGATCGGCTGGCCTCAACCTGACATTATTCTGTGCTTAGTTGCCAAATTTTAATGATGATGAGATATTGGTGCAGACAGAGCTCACAGGTTTCACCATCTTTTTTTGAACTCTCGTTTAACTGTTGTAGCCTATTGGAGTTTGCTATTGCAATTCATTTCACAGAAATGTACAGGCCCCAGGGGTAAGTAAGCCTTGCCGAGCCATGAGGCCCATAGGGCAGGAGCCTATCTCCTGTTTCTGTAGCATGAGGCAGCTCGATGTACAGTACACCCGCTGGACATGACGGTAGTATGTCGCAGGGACTTACCTCCAATCCAACCCTTGATGCCGAGTGCCAAGCAGAGTCTTTGGTATGACCCGGCCGGGGATCAAACCCCGACCTCCCAGTCTCAGGGTGGACACTCTAACCACAGCCACTGTGCTGCATGGTAGCACAGGGTTGCCCACACTTTTTTTAACTTGAGAGCTATACTTTCAAAATGACCAGCTCAACAAGATCTACCCACCCCAAAAATGATTATCACATTGGTGAATATAGCGGCTCTGGCGGAATTGCTATTTATTTTTATGCTTTTTGTTTTTGAGGGGCGCTACCCCCTCCTATATATGGCTTTAATTTAGTTTTTCAACGATGTTTGTTTAACAAAGCTGCATTGTGTGATTGAGCTGACAGTGATTTTGAAATGTGACAGCCCTTTTTGATGTCAATCAATCAAGTCACCTTAATTCAAGTGGCAGATGCCAAAAATAGAAAATATACGGTAAATTATACATATTTTTAGGGGCATGTCATGTAGTCTACCTGCACAGCCTTTGTTTTAATAAGACAGCATGGACATTATAGCTAATCATTACATTGTTGTAATATAATCAAACCATCACTGACCTAATCACAGCCAAGCTCACCAATAAGAGATCACATAGGAATATTCAACCAAGCATTGTTCATAAAGGAAACCTTAATTAATTGCCATTGGGAAGGGTCTAACTGTAAATGTGTAACCAGTGTATAGCTTCGCTCAGATCTACACTGGGAGAGTTAGACTGTGAAACGATCCTTTTAGGTTTAATGCTCGGAAATGTGTCTGAATTCCCACATTGACACACTGCCACCTCTGCTACTGTGGGATCCAATGTCTTTTGGTAAAGAAGGCGATGCCATAGGTCATGAACTAACTTCCTTGTATAACCACTCGAGGATACAAATGTTTTAATTATGTGATTACGTAGCGTGTTAAATAGAAGCGTGGAAATGTTGTAGGTGGGACCGTGGGGTTGGGTAATTGTGCGCTTAGTATATAAATGAAGTAGTAAAAGCCATCTGGCACGTTTCATTCTGAGATTAAGTAGCAGAGGGAGTGAGCTGCCATTCAACTGAAGAAGAGTTGGGTCGAATAATGTCACTACACTGATAAAGTCCTCGAGCAATAAAGGCCATGTAAAAAGGCCTCCGCTACTTACCCAAGTGTGGGTACTTAGTACTTACTTAGACATTTGACTCGCTTTGCATTAACTAGAGCACTTTCATCAGCCAAGATAAGAGCTACATTCTATATTATGCCTCATATCAATTTTCCAAGCCACTGAATGACAGTAAATACAAATTTGGCTTCAGTGAACGCAGAAAGAAATGAATTCTCAAATCATCTTTTCTCCTCATGCTCATTGAGGAGGAAAAAAGGAAATGGTGCTTCCTACATTTACTGCAGGAACCACACCGATAGGGATGGATTTTTATGCCACATTATGATTTGTATTTTTACATTTATTTTGCATGTCATTATAATATTATATCTTTTCAGTTTGCCATCACCATCAGGCTGCATTATAGAGAGGGTTAGGTGTAATCCCAAAGTAATACAAATTCAGCGCACAGCTAATGATATTCATGAGGTGCGTAGAGGGCCCCAATGCCAAGCCAGTGGCTTGTAGCTATTGTTAAGCCTCCTATCTTTCCCTAAGGTACTGGCTGTTAGCCACAGTTAACCACATAAACCCTATTGCGTCCCTATTCTGAGAAAATAGGGGAAAACAGGCTAACTTTGGTGAAAAGATCAGATTGGCTATTTTCCCAATTTGACCTACAACAAAGTATAGGGTTTAAGTGGTTATGGAAATGAACTATTCTATTCTGCACTTAGCTAAACCAAAGAACTGTTAAATATGGCTAGTTTGTTAATTTAATATATTTAATATATATTTACATCAAGTTTTGTTCTCCTGTAGGTCATGCAATTACTGTTTTTTAACCTTTTTGATTCTATGTGCATTTGTTTTACATTCATTGTTTGATACAACCGCAAATTCTACTTTTGCTTCAGATTATTAGGGGAAAAGACATACTAGAGTAATGTGACAACTTCTGACAAGTGCTCCTTTTTCGAGCATTCTCAGGAAACATCAAAGCGGCTTAGTGCGTTGACAGCCTTCATGTCATTATCAAGAGCTTTTCCAAAGGACATGGAGCCGCATAGCCCTCGCCTATGTCGGTGCTCGCCATTTAACACAAGACAATAAACGCCTTAAACCCGAGGATAAGTCTCAGCTTCGATTGCATTAAAGCGAAAAAGGCCGGGGTAATTAGTTGTGCACTATAAATCAAGTGCCATGAATCTGTTTCGCCATGGCCCTAATTGAAAGTGGTCCCTTTATTCCTATTTTTTTTTTTTTGCGGCGGCAGTGTAGTTGGACACAGAGCTCCATCGGATGGTGATAGATGTGGAATCCAGCACAAACAGTTTGAACCAGTCAGGCCGTGATTGATCAGTGCCCTCTGGGATGTCGGGTGGATCTTTCTCCTTCAACCAGGAGATAAAAGGCCTTAACGACTCCCTAGTCATCTTGTAACTCCCAATTGTGTGCATTCACCATTCATGTGCGTGCACTTGTCTCTGTGTGCTTGTCTCTGTGTGTGTGATTGCAAGTGTGCGTGCAGTGTGCGTGCGTGCGTGCTGGCAAGTGTGTGTGTTTTATTATTTCTTAGTGTTTAACCTTGAAGGTTCCATGTGCATTTGGGAATGTGATGTCTTAGTGATTTCTCCTTTACGTGCCAAAATGTACCTTTTATGTGATATTGGCAGAGGCCACACACACACACACACACACACGCCTCTATTGGAGGCCATTTGCATGAAAATTTAGTTGATTTATGACTGGATTCTATAGCATTTTCTATAATCACCCGGCACATTTTTGTGGGAGCTTAGTAGTGGCCGTAGTGATGCCACACAGTACAGTGCTGTAACCCAACTTCAAAGCCCGTTTTGTTCACACCCACACAAAAACACAGGGTGACTTCACTGGCTTTCCAGTGGCAAAGGTGGGCCAGCTGGGCTGTTTTGTTGTGTGTGTGTGTGTGTGTGTGTGTGTGTGACTATACTCGTGAATGAGGGCGAAATGTCCCCATAATTTGAAATATAAACATTGTGAGGAACATTTTCCTGGTCCTCGGAAGACTTTTATTTGGTTTTATGGTTAAAATAAGATTTGGGAGGGTTACAGTACGTTTTAACAGCGGGCGAGCATCGGCCGACACATCGCCCAATCGCCCGTCTTTGCCCGAAAATATCAATAATTTTTATCTTTTCGGGCGACGTTTCGACCAGCGCACGTTCGCCTGCTATCACCGGTATAGTCGCGGGGTCCCATATACAAATAATGCACTTCTGGAAAATTCCGCTGTTAAAACGTACTGTTAGGCTTAGAATTGGACATGATTCAGCTAGAGGTTAGGGTTAGAAGAATTATATATTTAGAGGCCTCATCTGCCTCATTTGTACTTGGTAGCGTGCAGGTATCTCGCACCGAAGATGGCCAATGAGCTCATTCATTGTGCGTGCGCGCGTGCGTGCGTGCGCGCGTGCGTGCGTGCGTGCGTGCGTGCGTGCGTGCGTGCGTGCGTGCGTGCGTGCGTGCGTGTGTGTGTGCGTGTGTGTGCGCGGCCGCACACACTGCATTTCCTCTTGGGCCTTCTGTCAACAGATGTACACTGGCCGTTGACGTAATGAATCCATGCATGCACACGAAGAGAGCGGGAGAGATTCACGGTTTGTGGCGTGTGGTATTTATTCCAATGAGGCCCGGTCCGATTGTCCCACCGGCGATGGATGTATGTGGCCGTGGAGGTGCATCGGAGGGGATCACTCGGCATCTGGTCCAACACTCTTGTGTCACCGTGACCCTCCCGCGTGGGGGGATGGCAGTGTCGGTCACCGCAGGGGGTCCCACTGAAAGGGAACATAAATTTCAGAGTGAGAATCAATAGACTGTGAGAGTTGTAAGAGATGCATCGGTTTGGACTCTCTGACTGTGACCCAGGATCCCAGTTCTTTTGCTACATGGGAGTGAAGAGGTAGACTGCAGTACTGTAACGCAACAACAACAATGGAAAACATCAATAACAGTAACTTTCTGGAACAAGAAGGCCTTTTGTCTTTCAACGTTCAAGTTGATATCAACATGGATTTATTTATTTTTATTTAAAAAGAAGAATAGATTAATAAAGCAATACACTTCAGAGGAGGTTTTTTTTTAGCATCACCACTCACCAGTGTGCAGACTATTCTTCTTTTTGATATTTCTGTTTGTCTTGCACCTGGGCCACGGATGTGCGTGCACTACCTTCTCCATTTATTTTTATATTTACCCCTTCTCCCATCTTTTCTAAGATGGTGAAAATACAGGGATATCCTCAGCGTAAAAAAATGAGAGAAAATAACAAAACAAAATGCTCTTGAGAGGGGAACCTTTTCTCCCACAAGATGTATAAATAGGCTGAGCCCCTGGGTCTCTGTGTCAAAGTTAGGACACTCAGTGGGGAGCAGACTTCAAAGTAACCAGGGAATTCTCCCCAAACAACTGCTGGCAATCCCAAATCGGCGCTCCTTTGAAACCGGCGCAACCTTTCACCTGTATTCTGTCGTAAGCAAACTTGTGGATAAAGTTTCGAATTCATAATATAGAACACGTGTCAAAAAGCAATGACATACACAGAATGTCACACGTTGACGTTGTGGAGTTATTTTTATGATTTCCCCGAAACCCCTCTTATGTGATCAAATCATTTGAGGATGATATTTTCAGATAGCTGGTGTCTTATGCTCATAACAAACTGCAAGTGTTGGAAAGTGACTAAGTGCTGTACGATAAGATTTTTTTACTTTACCGAGTATGTCCAATTTTCAATACTTTTACTCCATTACATCTCTGAGCCAAATATTGTGCTTTTACTCCACTATTATTTGACAACTTTAGTTACTTCCCATTTACTGCTACCATTTATTGAGAAATTAGGATCTAATTCACGCCAGCATTTTTTAAATTTGAGCTCTTATTTTGAAAAGCCACATTTTGCCTCAACCGGAAGTGGGCTTATCCCGGCCAGCTTTACGTTGCCAAGACAACCTTTGTTTACATGATCGGATCCATGCCGGTACACTATAGACCTCCACTTCGTCGGCTCGTGCCGTCAAAGAAACGCTGTTTTGACCAAAAATGCCATCTGGGACAAGGAATAGGAGATACAGGCGATTGAAAGAAACGGATAGAATGGATTCTTATGGCGACGGCGATCTAAGATGAACGATCCAGTGCTGTGCTAACAACACAGCTAGCTAACCGGCTAACGTGAGTAGCATTATGGCTCGATCGACCAAATGCACTATAAAAGTGCAATTGCCGAAGGGCTACGGCAATGGCGGCAAGTGTTAATATCAAAATGAGGCTTCAATTGCCGAAGGGCTTCGGCAATGGCGGCAAGGGAGTTAATGATTTTGATCATTATTACAAAACACATTAACCACTTCAGCTCTATTCAATTTGGCTATATGAAAATAAGCGATTTACAAGCTCACGCATCGTGTTCTGCAATTTTCAAAGATCTTTTAAAGGTATATTCAGTGATTTCACTCAAAAAACCTTAGGTTTCGTTTTTGGCTGTGGGACCCAGCCTTTCGTTTAATCAGGATAGAGAGTCAAAAACGAAACCTACGGTTTTTTGACCCCCAGTGGTTAACTGGGGACAGGGAGGAACTCCTTATATGGTCAGCACACTCTATAGTAGGGAGGATTATCACAACAAAACAAAGAAATAAGTGATATTTGAATTAAGTGAAATCAATGAATATACCTTTAATACATTTTACACACACGAACGATAACTCGTGAAATCGGACATCCTGCATAATGAGTACTTTTTACTTCTTGTACCTTACTGTAAGTACATTTTGATACCAGACTTGTACTTGTAACAGAGTTGTGGTATTGATAATTTTTCTTACGTAAAAAATGTTGTACTTTTTCCACCACTGCAAACTGTTGGTCTATAACCAACCAGTCAGAACTCAATATCTCCTTGAGAAACAAAAAAGGAGGTGGAGTATCTAGGCTTTGCAAGGTCTGCCTTGTTCGACTAACAGTTGGTGGGAGATGAAAATGACCTCTTAGGGCAAAAGGTTAGAAAATGTGTCAGGATACATATTAAGGATAAGGGTGGAAGAAATGGAGCATTCTTTTAGAAATTCAGTTAAACTGAGAGAGGCCTTTTTTGTATTTATTTTCTAAGACTCCTGAATTAATTGTTTGTTGAAAGTAATCTCTCAGCACATATTCAGAAGCGCCACCACTGAATCTGTTGGCAACCATTACAACGAGAAGATTTGTTATTAGGCATGTAAACAAAGGGCCACCACCGTAGGACTGAAGGAGAGTAAACGGGCCAACATCCGGCCTCTACACGCCGATCGGTTCCCATTTTCAATGACAAGTGAACATGGTAGAGTTCTTGCTGGACATGGCCTTCTGTGGTGCATTATGGGTAGTGGTGTGGGACCCTTTGTAGCCGCGTGAATTCCGTTTGTGTCCGAGCATAGGCATGGTAACGCCCCGCCTGCCTGTGATTGGTCTACTGAAGGCCTATTCATAGTCTGGATTTTCGGTCGTGAGGTGACCACCGCTCCGGTGGTGAGCTGACCACCGGAGCTGAAATAACGTTGAGCGGTGTTGAGTAAAAACAGAGAGAAGGGCTGGAGCGGTGGCGGTGGTTTGCTCTATACCGCGGCTCGTGACGTCATGTTGTAGTTCGGTGGTCACCCCACCACCGAAAATCCAGACTATGTATGAGCCTTAACACTGCCCGTCTTGACTGTCCTCCGAGATGCAGGTTACTCCGTGGTGAGATTGAGAAATAAATAATAGGCTACAAGAGAATGACAGCTTGACACGCGCGACACGAGCCTTGTAACTAACTTGTACGTTTTATTTTTGTAGAAGAGGCAAAGTTATTGTTTATGCCGTTTGCTTTGATACTGTTGATTATCGTGTATTAATCTAATTAGAGTAAACTAATACTATTACACTAAAAAGGATAAAGATGGAAGGGAAAATAGAGCTTTTTATAGTACAATAATGTTTCAAGTTTACACATACAAATTATACAACACAAACACTATTTTAGAACAGACCCAAATCAAATCATATTATGGCGTGCATGTTAAATCAATTATTCCATCAAAGCAAACGGCATAAACAATATTAGTTTGCCTCTTCTACAAAAATAAAACGTACAAGTTAGCCTTCTCTTGTATCATACCATACTACTATAGTATACATACTATCCCACCACCCTCGCATCAGACTATCCAGGCATCCAGCATATCCACCTCGGAGGACAGTGTCGGTAGGCCAATCACAGGCAGGCGGGGCGTTACCATGCCTATGCTCGGACACAAACGGAATTCACGCTTTGTAGCCACTGCTTTATGCTGGTGGCTCCAGCAGTGTTGCCATGTCTGCTTTTTTACGTGGTATTGCGTGTTGTTTTTTTAGGGTGGCTTGTTATAGTTGCTTATTTTGGCTTGCTTCCTAATGTTGTTTAAATCAGGGTATTTGTCTGCTGAACTCCCCCCATTTCTGTGACCCCCCCGCCCCCCTACAAGATTTGTGTTAAAATGTAAAAAAAAATGTAAAAAAAAAAGAAAATCACATTTATTATTATTATTATTGTATCATTCTTTTTTAAATGTGCAGATTGATGTGATGCATTGTGAGCTTGTAGATCGTCTATTTTCAAACTTTACTACTTTTGGGCTTGTTTTCATGGACCTGGTTGCTTATTTCTCTCGCACAATCTGGCAACACTGTTGTCCAGTCTTCAGGTGGCAGTTGTTCAACATACCAGATAAGAAAGCTAGATGGCTCACCCACGCTCTGGCCAATGGAGAGGGATGTTGCTACTCCCTGTTGAGGCTCCCTTGACTCAAATACACCAGAGTAAGGCCAAGTGTGGACAAGGACGGACACATGCACACCGCACAGATGAACAGTCTGGTGAGACGTAGGAGGAAACTAGGCAGGAGGCAAACCATAGTCCTAGAGACCTCCCAGTGCCTGATGTCCCCCAAGAACACACCAGGCAGAGAGAGCTTCCTACTAGTTCTGGCAGGGGAGAAAGGACAGTGGGCGGGTCCGCGGGGGGGTGCCCTGGGCGCGGCGGTTGCTGAGGTGTGGTCAGCACTGGTTTGCTGCATCTGGCCGGCAGGTTTCGAACCACAGCCTGTTGGCTCGCCCTCCCGGTGCTGGTTGCGCCTCGGCGGTGGCTGCGCCCGGGGTGCCCCTCCGTGGACTTGTCTATAGCTGGAAGCCTGGAGGAGAGGAGCAGTGACTTAGCCAATCGCTGCTGACCCGCCAACTGGAGAGTGTAGTGGTTGAGGGTTGAAACACTCTAAGAAGGTTGGAGACCACCTGATGACCTCTCCTCCAGGCCAAGGCATCCAGAAATGGATGATATTCACATCTTTGATGTATTTACAAACAAACTATGGGGCATGTACTTTTTAAATAACCATAACTTTTCAAACGGTTTGGTTTGTTATAAACATCAGAGACGTCCGCATACTTCTATGCTTTTATACAACGTTCATATAAAAAACTAAAATAAGCAGATAATTGTAATAAACCAACCCGTTTGTAAATCCGTCAAGATTTGAGGGAGTTATGAGTATTTTAGTTTGAGCTGCCATTGAACATACTGTACTGTAGCCACTCAGCAAGATGGCCGCCGGGTGAACTACGTCAGAGAATCCGCCTTTTATATATGGCTATGGTTGTCAATGCCACACCTATCAAAATTCTGCCTGTGGTGTTTTAATCTGATAGTAGGTCCAGAGACCATTTGTACTGATTTTAGGTGTGGCCAAATTTAGATTTTACGACCGACCTACAGTTTAAGAGTTATAAGCCAACTCTAGGAACAAATTAGAAAGAAATAAAGTGTGACAATTACTATAGTCTGGTTGCCCCCAACCACACTAATTAAACGTCTATTTTATGCTTAATAAATGTTACACAATGATAATCATCATTGTGTAACATGTTTAGATGCTTAGCTGAAACACTATGGAATGACACACACGTATATGGTCAGGCTACTCACTCCCCGAACCCACCTCACCCCTGCCCACTTTGACAGGCTGGAATGGCTTAGGGTTGACGACAGAGAGAGTACAGCATCTTGCAATGGTTCTGGTCCACAAGATTCGCTACACCACCAAGATACCATGTACCTGTCTAAATACTTCCTTAATGTCAACGTCATACTAATAATAATGTCAATGTCATACTGCTGTATGGGGCCGAGACATGGACCCTTACAATACAACAGGAAAAAGCATTTATTTATTTACATTATTTTCGCTCCTATGCCACCAAAATGTGGAACGCCCTACCAACAGCCATTAAGACATGCAAATCCCTTGACTCCTTCAAAACCGCTGTCAAAGGGCACCTACGGACGGCTGCAATTCGTAACTGGCCCCCGTAAAATCTGAATCCCCCCCTTTCCTTTCCCCCTCACTGTATATGTTTCCTTTCTCTTTTTACCTCCACAGTAACAGTCTTTGTATTGAGTTGTGCTTTCATGTGAAATGTAGGCTACCCATTCCGCAAACTGTTAATAAATACTTCAATCAATCAATCGATCAAACACCATCAAACAAAATGTTTGGTCGTGTTTCTTTTTATGGCCGCCACAATGCTTTTCCAATGGGAGTCGCATGGTTTGACCAAACGTTTGTGTTTGATGGTGTTCTGTTTGATGGTGTTTGATGATGGTTGATGATGGTATTTGATACATGTGTATGAGGCCTATGGATTCGTTTCTAAAGTAGAGACTTTAGGGCTATTATTTTCTGATTAAAACCAATATATAATTTCATTCCAGGTTTAGTACCCCCAGATGAACGAAGACAATTTGGTGTATGCTTTCGCTATATTCATTAGTTAAGGTGTAAAAAAGGTATCGAAGTGCACTGTGTTCACACTTTTAATTTCCCTTAAGTATGTGTGAGCTCTGAAACGCCAACAGAGAGCAGAACCACCCACAGTCAACTCACGCTCATGAGCATTCCAAGAATGTCAGATTTCATCTACAATGAATGATGTCATCATCAAATAGGAAATCTGACTGTAATCTCTCATTTAAAAACAGAGTTTGAAGTTATTGGTCTGTTGTTGTTTTATTTTACCCTGACACACAATACATTATTCTTGCATAGATGGAGTCCCTGCTGAACTATTACACAAGCCTGTCACTTCTACTCTCACAGCAGACAGTGGTCCAGTTTCTCTGTAACCAGATCTCAGAGGGAGAGAGAAAGGGAGAGTTTCCTGGTGGAGTGGTTGCCATTGGAGCTTGGCAGCGGGCGGCAGGTTTTATGTCTGTTGTTTCAGGTGGGAGGTGAGTTTAGTTGGATGGAGAACTGTCAAAGGGATTTTACACTGCCCTCTTGTGCTCTGACTCACACTTTACATTGGAACTCTCCATGTCCTTCCCATGGCTATGTTGACTATTGTTCACTGTCCCATTTATGCCCCATTTTGGCACTCAAATAAAGACTTATTTATTTAGGTAGCACATACTGTACATTATATGGTATAGTCTAGACATTGGGAAATGATGAGAAGGGCCTTCTCATTGTTTTACAGCCTTGCAATGTCTTGCACTCAACACTCATTGTTACATGAGTGTTTCTACAGACTACAGTCAGTGAGTCAAAGCAAAGGCGTAATTACAATTTCAACCAGTATATCTGTGGGTTTTTTTTACACAATGACTCAACCCTTGAATCATCTTATTTAGCCTTTGTACATATATATATATATTTGTAATTTAGGCTGTTCCTATCCACTGTTACTTCGGTTAGTTTATATTTTCAAACTTGTTTAGTCACATCTCCATGAGAGTTTCTATCAAAGAAAAGAAAAACATCAGTACACATCATTGTTTATCCAGTAGATAAACAAAAAATATAATAAAATAAAATAACACATAATAAAATACATTTGGGTGTATGGATTTTAGCCCCCCCCCCCTCCCCCCAAGAATAAAAGCTAAAGGTAATAAAAACCATTCCTACTCACTCCATTTGACAAAAGGGAGAGAAAGGGGGGAGAGAGAGGGGGAAGAAATAATTGTTTGATCTGTCCTTTTGCCTGTCGCTGCTCTAATCAGTCAAGACTGATTCAGAAAATGCAGGCTTGAATGTCAGAGGGCCTCCCGCTGTGCGCTGGAGCGTTTTCTGCAACTCTGGACAGACATGCCCCGGTAATCACCACTCTCAACCTGGCCGGGCACTCCAGTGCTCCCCTGATTGAGCACCTCAATCTAACAAGGTGCTGCTATTGCTGGAGCCAGAGATTCCGCCCAGGTTTTGACAAACCAGCGGATTGTCCCTCATCACAGGACACTACTTTCTTCGCTGCTCAGCCACGCATGCGACTGCCCCAAAGCCAAACGCGCACACCTGCTAGAGCTCTGCATGTGTGTGGCTGTGTGTGTGTGTGTGTGTGTGTGTGTGTGTGTGTGTGTGTGTGTGTGTGTGTGTGTGTGCACTGCATGCAAAATCAATTAAAGCTAAGGCTCAAGGATAGTGTCCTCAAATTTGGGGTGGGGGGGATTGGAGGTCGAAAATCTAGCGAGTAGGATCCATAATTTTTTGTGAAGCCGTAGTTTCATGTCATGTTGTACCAGGAGCAATTTTGCGGGTAGAGTCTCTACCTCTCCCTGGTGGTTTGTGATTGTTTGCAGATTTTTGACCCTGTTTGTGTCTCTGACACCAGGGCTTGTCCTGAGGGAATATGGCCCTGGATCTAACTAGACAGCAGCATGTTGTTGACAATTACCTTTAACCTTTAGCATTATCTTTGGAGATGTAAATGGTTTGCAGCAGGAGACAAGGCAAGCTGCAGTCTGTCAGAGGATCTGTGCATTTATTACCCAGCAAGCCAAATGGTGTCATGATGACGTCCTCCAGTGACTCCGGTGACGTTCAGGACTAGGCCAGATCACAGCCCATATGGGGATGATCTTTACGTAATTTCCAGGACGTCTTCACCAGTTGAAATAATTAAGCTTATTCCGGGCCAGATCTGACTATTTATGATATGACTTAAGTTGATCGGGCCTCAATCGGACTCTCTCTGATTCATCCAGGGACATCCGTTTAGTGGTCAGATTTTATGTTGGTTGAAATCAGGTGATATTCTGGGCCAGATGTGACTAGTCTTGGTTTGACTTGATCTGGCCCCAATTGAGACGTTACTAATTTGTCCAGGTCCTGACTGTGCTTGCTGGGTAAGCTTTATACAGTATTTGGTGAAATACAGTATGCTGTGAGTGTGCTTATATATGAACTTCATGAATTACAGCACCATGTTTCAGCACATTGAGAAATTAATACATATTAAAAGGTACATTCTGATTCACTATGCCAACAATGACATGCAAATGACTATCTCCGTCTGGAATAAAAATTCTCCAACATCAAAACATTCATTTGAAGCTGCAAATGTTAATAGTTTTGCTCTAGGCTTCTAGCAGCTTGTTCAATGGTTACTTGAAATAACAAATTTGATTGCTTAGGTCAACGGCAGTCCAGTGCATATTAATCGGCAACTAAGACTTGAAGTTGTGATGAAAGTCTAGTGCTGCTTGAGAGACAATTAACATGAGACTGATTTTATAGCCTGATTGTCTGAATGTTCAAAATGTTATGAGTGTCATTTTGTAGTAGGGCTGTAATCTCCTGTGTTTCCCTTATCCACAGAAAATCCTCCTTAGTGTTAAGGTGAGGTGACCTGCACCGCTCCGGTGGTGAGCTGACCACCGGAGCTGAAATAACGTTGAGCGGTGGTGATTAAAAACAGAGAAGTGCTGGGGCGGTGGCGGTGGTTTGCTCTTTACCGCGGCTCGTGACGTCATGGTGTAGTTAGTGTCGGTGGTCACCTCACCACCGAAAATCCAGACTATGTATGAGCCTTTAGTGTTCACATAATCACAATTATCACATTTATTATCAGTGATGGAAGAAGTACTTGCATGTTTTACTTACTCCAAAAATATAAATAATAATGTAGATATACTCTGTTACAAGTAGAATTCCCATATTCAAAATGCACTTGAGTAAAAGTACAAAGGTATCTGCATCAAAATATACTATAGCAACTATACCAAAAGTAAAAGTACTCATTGTGCTGAAAGTCCCATTTTCACAACTGTTTGAAAATAGATGATCTACAAGCTCACATTGTGAGAATCTTTAAGTTTACAGATTTCAATTCTCTACTGAAAACTGAAACACAAAATACTTTCAGCAGCAGCAGTTCTTCCACCACCTATATAACGCAGTAGAAATACACTAGCGATAGAACGAAAGAAGCGTTCAAATGTATTTCCCTAAGTCTAAGGGATTTCATTCAGAGGTTATGATCAATTGCAGCTTCTACAAAGCTGTATTTAAAGTGTCATAAATGTCTTCGTTTTGTGGGAAAATAATAGCCTTGTACGGAATCACGAGAGTTGAAATTCATTGTAGCTTCGCCTCCAGTTCTTTAACCTCTCATCCGTTTTCAGCTTAATATAATATTGTTGATTTAACTGTGATGTATTGGGAGCCGCGGGCGTTTTTGCCCCCGTTTTGAAAATAATAGATGGTTTTCAAGGGTGGGACGGGCCACTTCATTATTCAAGTTGGCTTGACTGAGAACTGTAGCGAGAATGTTGGCGGTCACTCCATCTCCCGGGAATTATGTTCAATTTCTTCCAGGGGCATTCGTCAGGCAGGGACAGGAAGTATTAGGGCAATGAAAGACTCTTAAGTCCTGTTCAAATCAACGCCATATAGCCGCCTTAGCAGAGGAGCCATGGGAAAACTTGGTCTCCGGTGTTTTCTAGTGGCATTTCTGACACAGATCCTCATAACTTGATGGCAAAAGTTGATTAATAGTACATTTAACGCAACTTACAGCCCTCTTCTCTGTAATAAATTAGGGTCATTAATCAATAAAGAGCAGCGTAATTCTGGGAGACAGGGAACACGCTGGTTTCTAATAGAAAAAGGGAGAACTGGCACTCGGGCCTCTCCTTCCATTGACCACCCTGGCTGAGGTGTTCAGCCCGCACCTGCCGAAATCCAATTAAATGACATAATTAATGAACATCCCTTTCAACAATAATGGGCTTTGCCATTCCACCCAAGCCATTGATTTTTAATGACAAACCAATTGGGAGACCATGATGTGACTGTTTTGTTTACGCTCGGCCTGTTTCCCCTATGTCTTTCTGTAGACCTAAATCTATGGCCAATGGATACGCCATTCCCGTTTTTCAGTTAAAAAGAAGTTATGTTCCGTGAAAGACGTGGTCTTGCGCAGACTGTGTACAAAATATAGGCCTACATTTGCCTACTATTGAGCCATTGAATGACACAGATATTCTGCAGCCTTTTTATTTAACCGAGACTCTCAACTCCGAAACAGCCGTCTGCAGCCGCTGTAACATGGAAATATTAATATTTCAGCTAGCTCAGCGGTCCTATGCTGTTATCAGTGGGGAATTTGATGGCTGATGCAGATGGTGCCGGAGAGCAGCAGAAGGTGGTAGTGTAGGGTGAACAGTATAAACCTGCCCAGCACCACGGTGCTATAGCCACTCAAGATTATTCGACGTGTGTGTGTGTGTGTGTGTGTGTGTGTGTGTGTGTGTGTGTGTGTGTGTGTGTGTGTGTGTGTGTGTGTGTGTGTGTGTGTGTGTGTGTGTGTGTGTGTGTGTGTGTGTGTGTGTGTGTGTGTGTGTGTGTGTGTGTCATTAAGATGAAACGGACGCCTTCCCAGGTTTCTGTGGGATATATAAGGAGCACAAAAATAATTACTTGAGTACTAGAGTTGTGGATAAATGGCTTTGAAAGGTTTGCCTGGCTACCTGAAAAGCACTTCCCCCATCTAATGCTGTCCAGAGCTGTCACGTCCCCTGTGCTAAATTCAGCTTGATTAATGATAAGCTGTGGGGTACTGCTACGAGGACTAGTCTCAATTATGAAAAAAGGGCCAGTAACTAGTGCAATGTCGCTGATGCCTATATCCCACTGTCAGCCGTGAAAAATAGCAATATTTCTAATCAGGGTTAAATCATTTATCACTCATTTATTGGCGTTCTTTGGATTTTCTACCACCTCATCCATCCAAACCTGACCTATCCATTAAGCTGGGGGAGCTGTGTGCTACACTTTGTCAGGCCCGCCCTCCCATGTGCTCAACTGTTTCAATGTGATGTGCTGCTGGTATGTTTGGTTCTTTTTAAAGGTAGGGTAAGTGATTGTCTTTGGTTAAAAATTAAATAAATGTTAAATAGCTCTATATTCTGATAGTACTCATTGCTGTTGTTCAGTAACGGAGTCTCCACTTCAAGTCTCTCCAGCTCTTTATTAAACAGGAAATGCGTTTTCAGGTCGGAATACCAATTTTATCTGATCAGGATGGAGAACTCGGTCATATAAAAATGAAGCTGATAAATGAGTACTCTCTCCTGATTGGCTGAAATCTTGGCACCTTTTCTGTAACAATAATTATGCTTTAACCTTTAAACAAAACACTTTTTGTTTTAACCCCAAAATATCACATACCATACCTTTCAACATGAAAATGCAAAAAAATAAAAAAAACGAAACAAAACAAAAAACAACTAATCTATTTGCTACTCCCAATGCATTTGCCTATAACAAACTAGTCAATTTTATATTGTAAATAAATGTCCTGTGAAGAGCAGAGGCAGCTCTCCATATTTCGCCATTAAATCCATATAGCTTCGAGGAGTTTATAGGGGAAGATAAGTGAGTTTAATATGCACTGGAGGGTAAAGAAAATATTCTATTACTGCACGTTGTGTAGAAATTACATCGTAAAGAAACTAATATGGCAATTTGGGGAGCAATTTTTAATAAGATTTTTATGATGCACAGTTATACTTATGATAATGAAGTTGTCAATGTACTTATATTCTACCGCTAATACCGGGCGCCCATCTTTCAATTTATACAGATTAGACTAAACGGTTACGAATGAACTTCATTAATGTTGGGGGGGGGGGCGGGGGAGGAGAGAGAGAGAATGTTATTACATTATCTGGGTTTGGGATCTGGGATTGTGTTGGTCTAATTTTTGAGTTTGAGAGAAATACTGTTTTAGCACTATTCCAAAGTACCAAGTCACAGCAGGGGCCTGTCTCCATTTGGGAGCGAGGGGACTATTTTAATAATGGATGTGTAAAAGTTGACCATACAGGATTTAGCAATGTACAGTACTCTATACACATGTACGCTACTTTAATGGTTACTGCATTTTTAGACACTGAAACTGAAACTGAAATACACTACAGTAACTAATTATAATTCAGTTTAACTAGTTTTTTCTTAGTTCATTTAGAGTTTAGCAAATTATTGAGGCATTTCATTAGTATGCTTTCTCATTCCCTTCTTGCGTATAGGACCTGCAAATATTACACCTCAAGTTGGTACCAACCGCAAACTTCTCAGTTATTTATACAATGCAGGACCAAAAGGAAAAGCCAGTGATCCCAAAGAAAATTAAAAGTGACTCGGTCTCAAGTCTGGTGAGTGGAAAATCAATGGGCAGTGTCAATATCAGGTGGAGTAATTTACCGTTGAATGTGCATTCATCTCAAAATGAACCCTGCGCTTGGCTCAATGAGTACAATCCCTTAATCTCATGCAGTTGGCTGATTGAGAAACCTGGAAATTATCTAATAGGACCAGACAGATGTTGGGATTCAGGTCTGATTCTTTTAATTGCTATCTGCTCTAACTGGCACAGTTCTTTTCTGCTTCTTTTTATTGGAGTCTGTACACAGATGTTGGATAAAACTCTTTAATGGAGTAAGTTTTGCCTTTTCACTTTCTTTATGGACTCCTCTCTTGTCCGTTTAGTCTGACACTTGCGAAAGGAGGATATTCTGGCTATAGTCTCTCAACATTATGACATCTGCTTATTACACATCCCAGAAGGTTGTCTCTGGAAATGTATGTGTAGGTTTGGAAAATGAATTTAAAATCACATGGATTAGAAAGCATCAGATTTATTATATCCATCACGAGAGCACCGATGAGTGACACTAAGCTGTCT
Organism: Protomyctophum parallelum; assembly: GCF_964188405.1. Classification (NCBI taxonomy): domain Eukaryota; kingdom Metazoa; phylum Chordata; class Actinopteri; order Myctophiformes; family Myctophidae; genus Protomyctophum; species Protomyctophum parallelum. Next base: position 31,529,712 of record NC_139712.1, on the reverse strand, counting down.
TTCAAGCATCCAAATGATACTCTCAAGTTTAATGAGATTTAAAGCCCTGCCAACATATAATTAAAAAAAAGTTGATACAGAGAGAAATGCAAGGGGGAAAAAAATAAAGAAAAGAGTTCACTCTAGTCGAGTTTCTGCGTCCAAGCCACGGAGCTCAGCGAACGCAGCAAACGGAACGAGTGCAGTTTGTAATGTGTGCTGTTATGTTACATAGCAGATGCTCACATGCTTGAGCCCTTTCGTGGTTGAATAAGCCATGAGTCATATGTCTTTCATTTACGTCACACTTAACCTCACTCTCTCTCTCGCCTTCTGTGGTTTGACCTTTAATAGGCAGTACGTACGTTTACATATTCACTCATACGTTGATACGTTCGTTTATATGTGCAATTTTGATATATTTTTGGAGGGTGGGTGCAGGGTCTAACCACCCACCCCATTAAAAAAAAGGTGACGATTTGGTCCCTTTAATAAATGTTCATGAATGCTGTCCCCTGCATTTGAAAGCTTTCTCTGCTCAGCAGGTAAGGGCAGTGACATGGTCTGGTGGAAGGCCAAAGCGTGGCTGGCCCGTGTACCGCCATCACACAGCCACTTCCTGCCATCAACACCATATGGGCGGAGACATTACTGTCCATTGGCTCCTTCCCAGCAATCTACCACCTTTGCCCACAAACCCAGCAAGACATCGATGGACTATCACGGTAGCCATCTATCAGCTTTTAGTACAGTCTGACACTATGGCACCATTCCTCCAAGCACAGCTAAGGCATGTAGACATTGGATGGGTGTAATGTTTTTTTAAGAGTCAAATATGATACTTCCCCACCCCCCCCACCCCCCTTTTTCATTCCATGTCCATACTGATTGATTTTTAAAAGCCTTGACTGTTTTTTGGCATAACATATGGCAAGGCGTTATTAAGCGGAGTGCATTGTATACTTTCCCTTCTGTCCACGTCATTGAAACTTCGGCACACGGTTTGACTTGCAAAGTTACCTTCAGAAAATGATTAATTAGAGTCCTTGTACTTGGACATTGATCACACAAACAGTTTGTTTCTGTCCTCCCAATGCCATGTTTTCTAGCTTAGCTAGCTTGCGGTGAGGAAGTAATGATGCACCAAACCTGGCGCAGTGCGTTCGCAACTGTCGACCCGAATATTTGTTGCGAGGCAGATTGAGAAAACAGCATATGGCATAAGGCGTTCATATTTTCCATTCAAGGTTGTAGTTAAGCCATGGAGCAGTGGGCTTGCTGTAATAGGCCTCACTTTGCCAAAGAGCCCTTTTTTCCCCCTCAGAGTTGTAACTGATTAAGTCCGGATAATAATAGAGGCAAGACGTGGAAAAACCCGCCCCCGCCCCGGTAGCCCTTGCTGGACTTGCGGCCCCTCTCCCTAACACTTTCAGGAGCTGTCGCTTTGAATCGGCAGAAGGCAGCCAGGCTGAAGATTCCCCACTGACTGGAGAAGAGTCATTGGCCAGGCTTCCCTTGTCACTGGGAGTTAAGGCAGTCACTGATCCTAATGCTTACACTGTTGTTGCAGCATTCCGATTTTCAGTCGCTGCGTGACTTGTCAGATTTAATGAGGGCAGTCGGCTAAGAATTATCAACATACCAATAATGAGAGTAATCACAAGCTGCCGATTGCTTCCTGTTTTTTTGGGTCTTCTGTTATGCCACAGCCCGCAGCAGTCAAAAATCAGAATAAATAATAAATCTGTTATATATAAAGGTTTTGTTTGTTCCTTCGGGGAAGATTTGTTGCTAAGGTTACTGTGGACGTACACAATAAAAAATTCTCCTCTGTTACTACCTCCGCTGTAATGTGCGTACCCCGTCGACACATTCTAAAGAGCTGCCGTTGGAAAGGAAATTGTACTTGGTACCAGTTGCATTGCACAAATTGCACAACTGAAATTAACTTTGAATCTGAGTATTAATGAATTGCATTTTTATATTGGGGAGTAGGCTTATAAATGTTTCTGATAAAATGCAAAAAAGGCAACGTACACGTTTCGGCCTGGTCGGCCTTCCTCAGTGTTGTGTCAAGGCCGGAAGGTGTTATTATCAATGTTTCTGTACATGCACGTGGAGCTGCATTCAAGTGAATCTGTAACATGGACGTCTACGTGAAACTAGGTGTGGTGTAATGCACATGAAATAGTGTATGAATGCAGCTCCAAGGGTTATTATAATCATAAGTGTATTGATGATAAACTTTATTTCAGACACAATAGGTTCATTTTGAAAACGGAGATACGAAACGGACGACAACACAGAGATGGCCTTAGTACCAGACTGATTCCACTCCATAAAGCCCAGAGCAATTAAAAGCATTGCCTCCAGTGATTCAAGAAGCACAAGGAATCCCTTGTAGTTGTATCATTCACGTGCGAACAATGCATGCATGTGCAATGTGCATCTATGTAGCCTACCTATATAAAGTACCCAAAGCCAAGCGTGTGTGTGGATGACAGGCATACTGTGACTGTCAAGCACCTATTGCCTCTTTAATCCTTTGGGCAGACGACGGTCAGCAGGCGGGCAGACTGCTGCTCTTGTCTTTGGGTTCGAGTCAGTGAAGGAGTGAGTCTGTGAATGCTCAACTACTTTCAACCTCATGGTATCCATAGTGCGTGCCATTGTGAAATGATTGTTACAACCGATGCAGGAGAAGTGCTACTTTCTCCAAGGCGTATAGAAAATAAAATGCCACCGGCGCCTACAAATCGAAATAGGATTAGAAATTAAATGACTACATCTCCCATTATGCATACGCACACCCACCTCCCGGTGCCACTGGCGCACATAATCAGCATCACGTCATCACGCATTGGATTTTTTCCATTCTGTAGGAGGGTACCGTTGTCAGTTCTCAGTTGTTTCATCAAACAAACTAAATAATAACACACACAGACACACTGATAACAAATGTCACAAAATTGAAAGCATAACATGCTTCAATGTCGTTTACAGGTTCACCGCCAAATAATAATTTCTCCAAACACAAACGGTATCAAATATAACTAAATATTACCTGTAAGACACCCTGAAGCGACCTCATCCTAAAGGGCGAGGTCGTGCTAAACAACAGAGATTCTTAATACGGCACAGTTGAGAAGCAGGAGTTCAATTATTAATCTGGTGTCAGTGAGGTCAGATGTAGAGTTGCTGGCCGGCTCCATATGTAGATCTATAGTATGTCAAACCATGTATATCCAGGGTTTGATGAGGTCAATGTTCTGATCTTCATATATGAAGATCCATCTGTTGTACCATGAGACTGTCACAATATGGCCAAATTTTGCCATATATTTCTACTTTTTCATTGACCAAAAAATAAACAATGAAAAATGGGTATGGCCATACTGTATATAGCGTGTCTTGAGTGTAGGGTTTGATGATGTCAGATTGACATAGTTGTGATCTTCATACTGGAGACGGCCATACTGTATATGGAGCTTCACGAGGCCTGCCGGACTGACAATCTTCAGGAGCGTGTCACGAGGCGTCGTGATCTTCATATATGGAGACGGCCATATATGGAGTGTGTCACGAGGCGTGATGGACTGACAACCATAATATGAAGGCGTGAGTGACGGAACGCGTTGCACCGATCAGCTATTATCTTCACTTGGCTTGATGGCTTTACAGCTTGCTGCAGGTTATTAGGCTGTTCAGTAGCGAAACTCTTAGAGACTGCTTAGAGGTGCAAGGTCCGATCAATTCAAGTCTAGACTTTTGGCTCTTCAAAATAAGAGCTGAAAAGGGAAAAATGCTGTCGTGAATTATATCATAATTTATCAATAAATGCTAGTGGTCTAAGAATTGAATGTATTTTATTGCATTTGTGCTTCTCACCTGGTCGAAGTGTGTGAGACTGTGTGTAGTGGGCGCCCATCCAATCCAAGGCATTGCTTTGTATAAGAGAAGATGCTAATGCATTATGGGGCGGCCAAACTGCATAGCTGAGTGGGTTGACAGGCATCAGAATCAGAAGGTCTCCGGTTTGTGTCCCAGCCGTGGTCTACAAGTCAGTGTCCCTGAGCAAGACACTTAACCCCTAACTGCTCCACGAGGTGGAGGATACCAAGTATAGTATTACTATGGTTAAATGTATGCCACATTTCACTGCATGTATGACAAATACTGAAAAGGCGTCAAATTATTATTATTAAATGCACACTGTAACTTGCTTAAACACCAGGGTATGGCAACGATGTTTATTCAGAGCAAATGTCTTTCATTCACAGTTGAGGTGATAAAATATGTTATTTGTATTTCAAACTTCAGTTAAGCAAGTCTGGTGTCAAACCCTCTCGGAGTGAAAAGGCAAAATGCTTGCTAAAGCAATTTCAGGGGAACCCTGCGGGGGTCAAAGGTGGACTTGGGGCGCCAGTGTGTTGCTGTGTCCTTTATTAATAAACAACATTTATTAAAGGAAGACCCGGGGGGGCAGCACCCCGTCTGAATATCGGCACGTCTTTTCCTTCCTTTTGTGTGATAAAGAAGAAACCCTGGTGATTCCTCACACGGCTCCGCGAGGGCTACAGGGAAATTTGTCTCAGAAGCCGCCCCCCCCTTCAGCTCCATTCCTCCCTTGCATTTCCGAAAGCTTTTCATTCGTATCCCCTGGAAACCGCTCCAGTCCACATTCTTTAAACTCTGCCTCAAGAAAAAAAAAAAGACAAAAAAAAGGAGTAGGAGAAGGAGGGGGTGCTTTACACGTTTTGCTATGCCCTTTGATCACACGTTTATCTTTAAAACAGATGGCCGACCACTGTTCTGTTTATATCAACACACTCATTTTGAAACAAAGACCTGACCAGAGAGAGAGTAGAGAGGGATAGCGTTAGTTAGCATCTCATGAAAACCAGCAAATCGTGCAAATAAAAGGTTAATCTATGATGCCAGTGGGTTTTCTAACTTTTCGTGCCCAAGTCACACCAGTGGGCAAGTAAAAATCTCATGGTACACCCGTTTGTTTTCACAGCGAAGATAACCGATATACTAGCCACGACCCATTATGAGCTTGTAGATCTGTTATTGTTTAATTTTTGTCAAAATAAATAAATAATATCCCGGATTGCCCTAACCCGGGCCTATAATAAAGGCAGCTTGAAAGTGGTTAAAATATGCTTTAAGGATGCCTCTGTATTGTGCGTTTACCCATGTTTGTGCTATAGTTGTGTACAGTACTGTATATCACAATAAGGGTGTGTGGTTGTCACAGATATAGGATAGGTGGGCACTAGGGACATATGGGCACCTCGATGTAAAATTGTCTATTTTGTACAAACAATTAAAAAAATGAAATATTTGAAAAATGGTCATAAGTAATGTAACATTTACATGATGTGGAGTGTGGTCATTCACGGTACATAAGACTTAATGTTATCCTTCAACTTCTTGGTTTTGCCCCAAAATGACAATTTGTTGCAATTGTAGACATATATTAATCCTTACATTCCAGCCAGGATTCATTTATTAATTCACCTCTTATTGCCAGGACTTTCCCGCGTTCAACCCTTATTTTGAAGAGCCAAAACTAGATGTTATATTATCTAACTAGCGTGTGTGTTGTCTCATATCACTTCTACGTCTTGTGATCCGGGCAGAGAAAGCATCATCGCGCCCATCGCATTGTCAGCTATGGGCCGTGGAATAAACCCTGTTTTGACCAGAAATGCCATCTGGGAAGAGGATATGGAGATAAAAGCGATTGAAAGAAGTGGGCGCGGGTGGGTGCAGCTGTGCACAATCCAAGATGGCGTGCTCCAGTGTTGGCAACATCAGCTAGCAACCCGTGAGTAGCATCTCAACTCGATCGATCAAAAGCACTATAAAAGACCAATTAACGTTAATCCCTGCCAATGGCGGTGGGCCAGATTAATTCAAATGACTCGGATTCACGCCAAAGGCAGGCTCCAAGTTAATTGTCGAATGTTCAATCATGTATACCAAATATTATAATTTTTTATATTTTGGAGAAAATAAATAGCCAATTTAACACAGCGGTGCCCACTCTTCCTTGGTGCCCAGCTATCCTGTTACTGTTGTCACAACATCCCAAGACACTGATCGTGTCTTGCTTACAAAAAGGGCTCCATAATGTCTCCATAATGGTGAATGGTGCTGGGGGGCTCTGTTATCCACTGAGTATATGATTGAGAAGGTGGGATGGGGTGGTTTTGAAATGTATGTGTGTGTGTGTGTGTGGGGGGGGGATGTTTAATATTTCAATCCATATCTAAGGAGACAAGAATGCTTTGCTAGAAGGCTACAGTGCATCAAAAGCCTGTCAGATATTTCCTCAAAGTCAAGTGAGCAGGCATGCTCTTTTTCGTTCTGTGAAGTGGTCATTTATGTTTTCAAAATTGCCACAGCTTTTAGCTTTTGTCAATGTGAGTGTATCTTTGCTCGCTTTACTCTATGAAGGCTGTCATACATTTATCTGTTGTGTTTTCAAAGGGGAAGTCCAAATCTGGCATTGTCTTGGAAGTGCAGACAATAGAATTTAGTTGTTCTATACTTGTGCAAAACTATGTTCAAGAAGCAAATCCACTCAAGAAGCACGTTTTCACCACCAATACACTCACAGCTTGACATCACATCTTTCCCTACTCACACACACTTAATAATAAATAAAAATGTATTTGTATAGCACCTTTCGTGACATGAAATGCAGCTCAAAGTGCTTTACAGAACAATGGAGAATAAAAAAGAAAAGCAAGGCAACGACATTAAAAAACAAGCGGTAATGCAATACAGTGAGGACATGAATGAATGACGGCCCGTAGAAGCAAAAAGCTGCTTCCCCGTATTTTTTAGTTGCCATTTTTTTAGGCAAAGCGAGCAGGCCAGCAGTGGAAGACCTTAGGGGGCGGTTTGGGACATATTTAGGCAGGCAGTCATGTAGGTAGGAAGGTGCGAGACCATTGAGAGCTTTATACACAAGTAAAATAATTTTAAAATCAATCCTAAAAACAACCGGAAGCCAGTGCAGTGAAGCCAAAACTGGAGTAATATGTTCTCTCATCTTAGTTCTAGTTAAAACTCTGGCTGCTGCATTTTGGACAAGTTGTAATCTGTCAGTTGTTTTCTTAGGCAGTCCTGAAAAAACTGCATTGCAGTAATCAAGCCGAGAAAAAACAAAGGCAATGGGTTAGCGTTTTTGCATCGTCCAAAGACAAATAGGCTCTGATTCGTGCAATATTTCTAAGGTGAAAAAAGGCAATCTTGGTAACATGATTAATGTGTGAATTAAAATTCAATTCAGAATCAATAATGACCCCCAGGTTCTTTACTATACTGTTACTTTCTACAGTCAGGTTGCTTAGACGTGATGTCACTGTATCTAAAAGAATACTAGTCTGACGACTTTACAGTTTATGATTACATGCTTGGTTGTTGGGTTAGCTAAGTTAGTTGATGGATACGGTTTTAATGCCCAAACCACACCGCTGCAACTCCTTGCAACAAAACAAACCACACCAATGCAACTCCTTGCAACAAAACAAACCACACCAATGCAACTCCTTGCAACATTCTATTGGGAATAATGGTTGCATGTAGTAGTCCCGCGAAGTTGCATGTTCAAAACAAAATTCTGGCCTTTAGTCAGTGCACCTCAATGCAATCACATTGAGGCGTCATGGTTCTCATTTTAGAAAGCACAATCTCATGAAGTTCAGGAGTAACTTGAAGGGCAGCATTTGCACATCTTACTTTTTTATGGTATGAATCACACGTCGCCATGTAAATGTTGAACTCTGGGAGAGCCTGCCACTGCAGTCATTGACAACATGTTAGCAACCTCTTGTATACCAGATGAGTAGCCTGGACACATTTATGAGGTCAATTATATGTGGGATGGGAAAGTTATGATGATGGACGGCAGCATCAGGTCAGACACCCCCATTCCGTTCTTTCTGGGTGGTTGCTATGGCGGAGGTGAGGGCAATTTACGCGTTGTGATATCTGCCATGGAGGCACCCTCTCGGGGTAAGTGGCTTTGCGATAGAAAGCTGACGCCTGCCACCGACATCAAGGTTGTTGTCACAGGCGGCTCTTTAAGCATCGAGTCGCCAAGTTAAGAGATGAAAGTTGGCCTATGAAAAGAGTGATGGGGAGGGGAAGAATTACGGGGGGATAGGCTCCTGGAAACGAGGTCTCAGATTGTTGCTTACAAGAGAACATGCAGGAATATTGCCTAATCAGTCAAATCCTCCTGAGCTGACACCTTCTTGTGAGACACCCGACGATACCCCCGTGAACCACCTCTGCAACCCTCCCCCCTTCACCACCACCCCCCCACCCCCGTCCGTGATGGCTCAGCCCTGAGGGGAGCCCCCAAGAGAGAATTGTGTGGTTTGGAGGTTTTTACTTGACAGACATTCTTAAAATTACTCCAGACGGTTTTGCATGCGGTGCAGTATGTCTACCGGGGGCACTTTGCCCTCAATTAAAAGTATATGGTGAAGCTGCATATTTTGCATTTCGTAACAATACACGTGTTAAACTGAAGGTGATCTTAATAGGATTTTATGCGGTTGGGAACCAGAGATTAGCGGCTTTCGTATCGTGGAGCTTGCTATCTGAACGGGGGGAGTGTTTTAATCTGAGCTGGATTAAAAAAAGAGAGGCTGGAAAGTGAAAGGACAAGGCATCAAAAAGAACTGCCCATTCCCCTTCATTTTAAAATGAGTGAGCTGGCACATTGCATGGTGTTTCTTAGCATGTGTTTGTAGATTTATTAGGCGGTGAACTTACTGAGCAGTAAACTCTTTTCATTATTATTTCTTTCCAAAATGTACTTTTGCTATAACTATAGTTACCTATATTAACCCATTAGAACCGGCAAAGCACCTGTGCCACTTTACATTTTAGCTGTAGCAACATACGTTTTCCAGAAAACTCTTTTTGTTGTTTAGAACCGTGGTTCTCAAACATATCAGATATACAAGCTTACAGCGCGTCACTTTGTGCAGCGCAGCAAGCTTGTACATCTGCTATTTTAGAACATTTTGAAACATTTTGTATTCTCCGAGGTCTCCTGGCACAAAATATTTTCTGATGGGGTCCGTGGACAAATACATTTTGGGGGTCCTTCCTTTGGGGGCATTTATAGAATCGGCCTCAGGATTAAATAAGGCAAGTTTGATTAAGCCATTTCTGATATGGCGTTATACTTATTTTTGCTAGGGTCAGCTATGGTATTATTTCCGTAAACCACACTTCTATGCCATCATCATCCATACTTTAATTTCATTAATGTTCTGGTTTATACACATACAGACATGTGCAAATGATATGTTAATGAATGAAACTAAAAGACAAGCATCAGGATGTGGTCTTCCTTCAGCTGTTAAATATATAATCCATCGGTAATCAAATCTGACAGTTAATCAGCGGAGGCATTTGTAATGTAGACATTTGAACAGATATAACTAACTCTATCAACGTTTGCATAATAAATGTGGGATTTTAAATGATGTTTCTATTAAGCATCACGCTCGCTTTTGCAAATTATTTGAGCTGTCTGCCGTTTATTTGTTGCCAGCATAGATTATAGCTGGGAGGAATAATTACTGTAATAATAATTATGATGGGGGTGTGTTATGTTAAAGGGAGGGGTCGGTCAGCAAAATGGAAATAAAAAAAGGTAATTACTTGTAGATCAGATGAATTAATTTGTAATGAAATGTGTTGGTCTTGCGTGACAGCTGCCATGGCTCATTCAACAACGCGAGAGCATGCGCGAGAGAGTGAGAGCCCTTGTGATGGCAGACAAAGACAAAGAAGACTATCATCCACAGAGTGGCTTAGATGTGTGCCGAGAGGGTGCAACTGACATGGCAACAATACGCAGCGGCCTTCCTGTATGGGACTGTATCAATTACTGACATCCACAAAGCATGGACATGTGTTCCAAATCTTTAACCTGAATGGCCTCAGACTCTGCTCTGTGAAGTGGGAATTGTCATAGCTACCTCTGTATCTAAGCGTGTGCGAGGAGAAGATAATGTGTGAGTGCGTGTGTGTGTGTGTGTGCACACTGCGCATGTGTGTCGATGCAGGCTACTCGCATGGGGAACAGAAACCGGACAAACTGGACGTCATGGGAACCTGAAAAGGGTCATAGTCATGGCTAAGAAACACTTTTAGAGCTAAATGTACAATTAGTAAAAGATCACGGTTGAGTTTAGGATTAGGAATTTAGGGGCACAAAACAAAGTTCCCCACACCGATATACAATATGTATACTGTATATGTGTCAACATATTTACAAGCAAGTGTATCATACTGCTTGAAGAGCACTTGCTTTAGGCCTACCTTACTCCAAAAACCTTACTTTTCAGAAAATGAAACAAAGAACCTGTTTTCCAATGGATTCTTTGATTGACTTTCTTGATCACTTTTGATGCCCTTTTTCACCTGTTAGTTTTTGGTCCAAATACTGTATAGGTAATGTCTGATTTGCTTGAGAATATTACTATATCGTCAACTCTGACCTTCACATGATTTGCATTACTACGGGTATGTTTGAACACACAAATAATTAATTCTGTTTTTCCTGTTCTAATAGAAAGCTGGATTATTTGAATTCAGAACTAATCTCAAGCATAACGATGTCAAGTACCACTTTTTTGTATTCTAACATTCCTTCTTATTGTTCAAAAATAACAATCAGAATTTTGTTTAATTGTTGAACATCTGTGGCATTCTCAAATGGACTTTTTCATTATTCCTATTCATATCCGTCCTCTTTACGCGAGACTTGACATTGGCATTTGTCTTGTTTGTGCCGGGGATTAAATCCTCAGCGAGCCAGCCTTCCAGACAGAAATCACAGACCATTACACTTCTCTTGCTTCCAGACGCATCTTTCCTACGTCTGTTCGAGGGAGAGCAATGGCATAAAAGGTTTGGTCAATTTAACTGCATGCTATCGTCCTCTCCTCTCAGGGCCTAACACATCTAATCATGATAGTGGATGCGTGAATTTTTCCACCGTGTCTCCTTGACTTACCGGTAATGTCGGGGGCTTCGGCAGTTAGCCACTGTGACGAGGTGCCCTGTTCTTTGTGCTTTGCTTGGGAGAAAAGTCCCTTCGCCTCATCTCAGTGTCAGACTTTAACCTTTCTCAACTTTAATTACACCAAGTAAGTTTGGAGTGTGCCACGGTGCTGTCTGCCTGACTCAGCTCTCCTGGCACTGACGAGAAGCCTGCATGGGCGCCACGACCCCCGCTGCCTCTGACACTGTGACTCTACGCTGCACTGACGTCCTCTGGCCTGCTCCTGTGCCACAGCACAGAGATGCACTGCACTGTATGTGACATGCACTCTCTTTCTTACGCACGCATGCACGCTCTTTTTTGCACGCACGCACAAAAGAACACACAGACACACAGTGGAGGCGAGCTCGATTGTCAGAAAAGGTCGCAAGCTTATGAAAGATCAGAGCCACCCAAACCATAGACTAATGCACCCACGCACGCATGCATGCATGCATGCACAGCGTGTCTGTGTGCGACGTGCGTGCGTTCGTGCGTGCGAGCACTAGTGCAGCCACTTGAGCCGCAATCAACTGTTTCATTGTCTCCACCAGGCCGAACGTGTGGCCGAGACTTATGTTATTCTCCCTGGTCCGGCTGTCTGTCCATCCATGTGTCCATCTGTCTGTGAACAGCTAATCTCTGGCACTGTTGGACTGATCTGCATATAACTGTGCACACTGTTTTCTTCAAAACACACATTTTGCTACTACTCCTACAGAATGTATCCAAAACTCTCACAAATCTGTGCACATTATGTCTGGGGTCATTTTATATAAAATATCTTTTACAGTCATTTGAGAACCCAGTAATAAGTATCGTATCCAATTGTTACATCCATATTCTTTGCTTTGCATAGAGAGTTCTGTCTCTCCATGTGATTTGATTTGGACGTCTAGTACAAGACACGTTTTAAAGCGATTTCACTCACTTCAAGATGACTGAATAATGTTTGTGTATATTCGAGGGTGTGTATATATTTGTGTTGGTACTGTATAAAGCCGTATGAAAGACAATTGGAGGCAGCAACCAAAGGTTAATAAGCCATCGTTGAAGCGTATCCTTTCATCATTCTGAAATGGATGAAGATAACATTCTTTCATCATAGCGCGGGTGACCTTTTATGCAGGGGATGAGCACTGTGCCAATAACGTGTGTGTGTGTGTGTGTGTGTGTGTGTGTGGATATGTTTGCTCATTACTCTCATCGCTCTGCAGTGGTGAAGTGACTTATCAAAACTTCCATAAAATAGCACATTGCTTTAATGGCACTTTTTACAGTAAACCTGGAAACTGTATGAAAATCACACCCGTGTGAAGTGAGGGGAGCTAATATATTAAAGTCTAACTCATGTTGATTATGTGATGTAAAACAAACGGTGCCAACACAAACATTAAACGCCATTAACAATAAAGAGACAATATGACATAATGAGGTACATTATGACGTAAATTTTCCCTTCATTGTCAATGGCGTTTACAAAACGAACTAAAGACAAACATTAAACATGTATATAGGAGGGGCTAGCGCCCCTCAAAAATATTATATTACCCAATATTACTGTAAATAAATATGTGTCTGTAAAACTGAGTGAAGAACCTGGGTGTGAACACCAACATCTTAACCACTAGCTAAAAAGGGGAATTCCCTTTCCCCGATCCGGGTCACGGCACCAATGCAATGCCCATGTGTTCGAACCCAGGTCTCCCGCGTGGAAAGCCAACATCTTATCCACTATATCCTAAGGGACAATAACCCTTTGGCCGCGGGACATATGAGGCTTTTGGTCGTTAGGCAGGCTCTGAGCCACTATACTACTACACAGACATGCAACACTTGCAATTTGATAATTATGAAATATCTGGCATGCCATTCAATCTTCCGCTCGTAGTCTGAAAACTCACCTGTTCAGACTCCAACTTAGCCCGTAGCACTTGCCATAGCACTTGCACTAGCCTCGACCTTACAGGCCTATGCAAAGGCTAAACGTAAACTATGTAATTTAGATAGCACTCTATATTGTTAGTGTATACTTATACTCATAGTTTCATTGTACAGACATTCTACTGTTAGACGGATGTTCTTATCTTGCTTATGATCCTTGGATGACTATTTCTATGTATCTGATGTATTACCATGTGTTTTTGCTTTCTGTAAATCGCTCTGGAATCTGGATTAAGTAAATGCCTAAATTGTAAATAGTCTATTACAATGCTTCAGCACTCTTTAACACGTCAGGGCCTTGTCTCAGACAAGCCCATCGATTCACAAGAAGTCGATTGCGGCACTCACGTGTACACCCTTATGATAATAATTCCTTTTAGATCAATCTAATTCTGATGATGTAATGGACTTCCTAAGAAAGCCCCCCCCAAAAGGTATAGTTACCATGGTAACTGGCCTGTCAATCACTTGCAATCAGCCTTCTTTTCCCATTGCTGGATGCGTCAAGATTAGGACCCTCTCTGTGGGGGTGTTTCACCACACTCTGAGGATACGAAGAATGGTGTGTGCTGTAGTACGTAGTGTGCGTGTGTCCGTGTCTGCTGTTTGGAAACGTCGCCAGAGCTGTGACCCGTTTGACTTTGCTGGTACCTGCTACCTTCATCCTAATGGAACAAATTCAATTCATGGCACAAAACAAATCCTCGGTTCTTGCACATAGGTTTCACAAAGCCATGCTCTTTCATGTGCCTTCTGGGGTGCCCGCCTTGGTTGAGTGGCTTTCCCTCTCTGGTGTCTGTCTATGCCCTCCAACAACAGCAAGTATTAACAACATATGCTTCTGACCACAGAGGGTACAAGGCCATTCAATGCTAATGCTGCACATGTGTTAGGCAACGGTTATAAAGTGCTTGTGATGCACTAATACCCCTTCATTTTTAGTTAATGTTCCCAACACGAAGTGGAATGGATATGCAGGTGTAAATGACAGATTTGAGTGCTTTCTCAAAATTATCATGCATACCGACAATTGAAAGGTATTCAAAAGGCAACATTTTCAAAATTGTATTGCTTTTTTTGGCTGGTACTCTTGATACTTGTCACCTAAACTGAATCTATGTGCATTTAGACCACAAATATATATTTTTTAAGTATTACCTTTTAGTATTTACCTTTAGAAGACATTGAACAGTTTTAGAGGAAGTGTGACTAATTCACTATTTGGGAGGGACTGTGAACATCCTTGAGGAAAAGGGGAAAAGCCATATTACAGCAACACACAGACTCTAAAGGTCTTACTTAATTCCCCATAAGTTCCTTATTCTCTCCATTGACAAAGACGGGGCCCTTTCAGTCTAGTGTTCGCTCACATACCATAGTCATTCAACAGAGGAGAGACCTCTACCGAGAGCAATGCTCTATTCAAGCCCTGTTAATTACAATGTTAAACCATTATTTGTTTCAACACCTGGTTAACCTATTCAGACCTGCTTAAATCCTCTTTATTATCCCAGGTGTGATGGAAAGCCACTGGGGAGTGAATGGGTTTCTGTGTGCACCGGGAACATAATCAGCCCGGCAGTACACAGCAGTGAATAGTCTCTGGGATAAGATCAGATGTTACATACTCCAGTTCTCAAGTAAAATAGTGCTAGGTGGATTAATGCCTGAAAAGAGGATTTAGTCAAGGATGTGGTCCTCAACCTTTCTTTTCTTGGCGGTGAAGCATCGTGAATGGTGCATTACGTCTTCAGCAGCTGTATAGGTATATAAAACTCAATTGCAGGCTTGAAAGCAATTCCCTTTGTTGTGCATTTCTGTGCATATATTATTTGTCTTGCCGTTTGGCTGATTGAAACCAAGATGCCATGCTGTGTCACGAGGAGGAATGGTCCCCGTTTAGAAACCATGGCCTCAGAAGGGTCTTCTCATCTTTTAAGCTTCTCTGTCTTCCTCTATCTCTCACCTCTGCTTTGAAGTTCGGGGCCGCAGTTGCGCCACACGCCATTGTCCACAATGCTGTCATTAGCCAGGCTACATAGAGGAACTTGACCCCCGGGGAGGTTTTGTCGAGACGGCCACTCTTGGCTTACCCGCCTCGGTACTTGTTTGAGGATGATCCCATTTCAGTAGGACATTATTACCAGAAGAGCCTAATGGGATAACATGCCAGTAAATGGGGAAGAAAATGGAGAATATGAGAACATGATATCGGTTCCTGTTCTGATTGCATTCAATGCCTTTTCTTATTCCTTGGTCCTGCATCTGCAGTACACTCACAATGGCATGTATGTACCCCCTGTGGTGTGGTACAAATATAGTGCAGACTACTACTGCATATCAGTGGTCCAGGTGTTTCCTTGAGACTTTGCGACAACCACATTATTATTGTATGCAACACGTTCTAAATTACTGTCTTATTATAACGGTACTTTGCGCACACTCATTTCCCGAACCAACTTTCAAAAATAACAAAATTACTGATCTACAAGCTTACTACTACACGCACCATGGTAGGTTGTTTGCTTGTAGATCTGCTTTGGTGACTATTGAGCACAGAAAGTTTGACAACCACCAGTAAAGGATAGCTACACAAAGTTCTGATTAACGAATTACCCCCCCCCCCCCCATCCCCCAATAGCCCTTCACCATCCTCCCTTAAATGGATTAAGGCTCCTCACTTCACTTTCTTTCACACAAAATTTAATTAAGATTTAGATTTGGTTTGAACATGCCAGGACAGATTCACAGTCCATTCATGATGTAGTTCAATTAAGGAGCAAAGCAACTTAAGCTGCTTCACCAATAATTAGACTATCTTCTCATTTTAAATGGTATCTAATTATGCTTTATCCCCGTGTAATTCAATTTAATTGAGGGCTACAAAATGGGTACAGAGAGCGTCTTTTTACATTTTAAAGGTCATCTTCTCCCATTTGGACGTTGCAATGAGTGGTTAAATGGATAACTTCATACATATAGCCATGTAATGCGACTGTGGATTACAGCAGCAGCAAATAGTCAATTAGACACCAGTATTAAGCAGCAGTCTGCCCGTTTTCTTTGTTGATCTTCTTCTTATCCTACAACATTGTCACATTTACTTCATTTGAGAAGTATTTATAGAACTACATGGAATTGAGCCACAGCTTACTGTATGCATAGTTACAGTTATAGATAGAGTTATGTACGGCTCTCCGAAATGTCCCGCCTGTGTTTACATTCTTCTCTCCTGAGGTTGTTGCCCATGTATTTGTGTATAGTGATTTAAAACAACAGGGAAAAGCCCTGCCCAGTGTTAATTTACTCAAAGCAGCGGGGGTGGCTGGCCCGGCCACTGACCATTACACAGTAGGACGCGGGTGTCCAGCTGACGGTCCTTTTAATCGACAACAGCAGGCCTAAGGAATTTAACAGCATGGGATTCTCCACCCCCTCCCAACCATCACCGCCCCCCAACAAATAACGTTTATGAAAGATTTACGAGTTTCCGGAATTGTCTGGACTTTCCTTCTTCTTCGTGGGCTCATTCAATTAGCGGCTGTGAACGTGCCGGTTAAAGGGGGTGACGGGACAATTGAAGGTGTCATCTAATTATTTTAGCGTGGCGCTACACAAAAGTGTCCCGCGCCGGACTCCCGCGCCTTGGCATGGCGGTATGAAGTAAATGGGTTAAAGCAGCGGGTGCAACGCAATATTTGGCTCTCCTGGAGATGTTCCCCCGACCACTGCCATCTTTAAAGTGAATCAGGGAAACCGCGGGACTGCAATTTGATTAGATCGGAAAATATACGGCGTGTACGTTAAATCTAATCACCAGCGTTTTTATTCATGTCTATAGGGTGGACTTTGCATCAACTAAGGTCAGGTAGTACATACTGTAGGGGACATGTGCTAGATTCACTCACGGTGCGTCCCTATCCATCACGGCTCCTCAGAGCCAGCCAAAGCACACAGAGCCATGGCAGACGAGACGTAAGAACGTCGGCTCTGTCAACCCCTGCGGAAGTATCAAATGCTTTTTTCTCTCATCCGACCCATGGCCAAAGCTGGGATGAAGAAGTCATGTGCGGAGGATACAGCCACAGCAGCAAGCCAGCAACCACCAGACTAAGTCTGTCCTACAGCCAGGCTTCTCCTTGTTTGTAAATTAGCTGTGAGTAATGCATTCTGGGAGGCTGCCCTGCTGCCGGGCGGCTCCCTCGCTGCCGGACGCTCCCATGCTCCCCCGTTGACATTGCTTTTCTGTCCGGATGTTCCTAGTCTGTCAGCCGCTGCCCTGGAGGGGCGGCTCTGCGATACCCCGCTCGGCCTGATCCCGACCCCCCCTTCCCCTCTCCGGGCCCGAGCCAGCTGAACCGTGTTAAGTCCCTGCCATCCACTGAAAACACAGTGACCCCGAGCAGGACTGACAGATCGCAGACCGTGGCTACAGAGGCCACCAGCCCACTGATGTCAGGTTTCTACTGGTGGCAGAAGCCCACTCGCTTGAGACGGTCAACGTTGCACAAATTATAGGGCTGTGTAGTGGAAAGTCAGAGCAATATATGACGGCTCAAGAAAAAATACTTTAAACATAAAATCACAGCCATTATCGTTACCTTTACCACAAAGAACCCTAACTTAAAAATAATTACGAAATTAAAAAAATTAAAGCTGCATTTTCTTTGTTGTTTGTTTTGTTTGTTCTGCAGCAAAAGTAAATGAAAGCGATCGCTGCCTGCTCGCTGCCGCATCCTGGAGTCAGATAAAAGGCCTTGGCTACGACTGCCACACATGGGTCCCCAAGCACACATTAGAGGGCCTAGGGGGTCCCTAAGTGTCACCCATGAAATCAGGATGTTAGGGTATGAAAAACAGGGGAGGGACCGCTAGTAATTCTCATTATTGTTAAATGTTCGTCGTCCCTGGTGTTGTTGACTTAGTCTGCTTTAGCCTGACTGCTGGTGCTGAGAAAAGAGTGAAACAAAACCTGTGCAATGTCCGTCTAAGAGGAATAACGTGTGATCCTCAAATTAATTAGACATAATTCTACTATTACAGACATTCACATTTTCCTCACCACTGACTGCCATATTATCTGGGGGGGGGGGGGGGGGAATTAGCAAATCACATGAAATATGATAATTACATGGTGTAAAAAATGCAGAATTTTCCATTTATTCCCACCAAAGGTCAATAGCAATTTGTTAGCAATTAAAGTAACGGAAATAACTGCGGGACATCCATACAGATCAGCCTCACACTCTGGCCCTACGGAAAATCCATTCCACACAAGCATTGACTGACAGAGAAAAGAACTTCTCAATGGCGTATTTTTTGACATCCGTAATGGCTTAATGTCTGAATCTGACACAGATATTGGTGGGGGTGGAGAGGGGGGGGGGGGGGGGTGACTGTACACTGGCGTGGCCCAGAGGCTTTTGCTGTCACCGCTGATGACAGTAACTTTCTCCATGCAGATTAAATTGGTGTTTACAGATTTGCCCTGGGTGTACGTTCGTCGTCCCGCTGGGCTCCACTGGCTGGTGACGAGACGCAGACGACGACCAGCCTTTCTAGACACTGACGCTTATGCCTCCATCGCGTGGAGGCTGCGTTGGCTTATACGGGACACCACTGTCATGCCATGCCATGCAGCCTTACAGTCTGGTGTACTGTGTAGAGACCATGTGATCTCAAGCACCCCCATTTGAAAGGATTCTTTCTTTTTTTTGAGGGGCGATAGTCCCTCCTATGTCCAGCTTTTGTCCTAACAAAAACATGAAATGCCATTGACATTGAATGGACAATTTTGAGTGT
Organism: Protomyctophum parallelum; assembly: GCF_964188405.1. NCBI lineage: Eukaryota > Metazoa > Chordata > Actinopteri > Myctophiformes > Myctophidae > Protomyctophum > Protomyctophum parallelum. The sequence goes on along the minus strand of NC_139712.1, from coordinate 31,510,901 downwards.
TTGTGTAAACGCAAACATTGCATAACACAAACATTGAAGACGAAGGTGAGGACGCAAATTCTGATTAGCCGGAATGAGATTATGTACAGTATGATGATGTACGATAAGAGCGCCCCTCACTTCACACGGGTGTGATTTATCCTAATCTATTCTACACTGTAAAATCCTGTTTATTTAACTCTACACAGGGCCTGGGCCGTGGCTCAGCGGTCCAGGCACCTTGGCCGGTAGTCCGAGTCTGGCGGTGTGCCGCGGGCTCGACTCCCGATCCCGACGGCCTTTACTGCATGTCACTCCCCCATCTCTCGCCCCCATTTCCTGTCAGCCTACCATCTGTCCCTCCAGTGATAGTCTGGCTGGCTACGCGGGGCTAACTCTTCTTGTACCAAGAGGCTTTAAAATAGCGAGCGGTTGTTTCACATCACTCGATGCTGTGAGCATAGAGGAGTTATAAAAGATAGAGAGCGGACCAGATGGACGGTTGTTCATTTCCTGCTAGCGCATGAGCATAGTGTGTGCAGAGTTGACGGCCAAGATGATCAAGGAGAAAGACTTCTGTGAGCTGATGGCATTTCTCGAATCATCTTGGCCAGTAACATTTATAACTGCAGCTTGTTTTTGAACAAGCCATTAACATTTTTTTTTTTTTTTTAAGACGATTGTTTTTACTTTTTCACATCCCTAATTTGAGGCAACATGTGTTACAGCAGATATCAATGAAGACTTCAAAGTTTTTTCTTTGTTTTGTTTTTCTTTAAGTGTTCTTGTTCAGCTGGGGTTGTTACAGCTGGGCAGTAAAGAATGTGTTCAAAGTTTAAAGACACAGCGGATTGTTTTCACAGATGCCATTTCTTTTCTTATAGTCTCCACTTCAAAAAGCAATGGAATTTGACAGTACAGCGTAAGAGAGGAGATGCATGAGATGCAAATCAATGAAAAACTGTAAGCTACATACATGTACAGCCTTTTATGGATTTGATTAATGCATTGAACAATTTAGTTCTGGTCTAATATTGACGTCACATATATGCTACTATTTATATTAAAATTGCTTCAGGGAGGCCGAGTGGGCGTTATGTCACCATGACTCAGCCATAACCATATAAGGAGTTCCCAATGCAGCCACACCCAAATATGTGTCGCATGGCATCATAATCAAATACGTCAAGAGACACAGACAGACGGGTACGACGGGGACTGTGACAAAGTCGAGTCGAACGTATCTCTAGTTTAAAGAAAGGTGCGCTGGCTCCCAGGTGGATCTCAGAGTGGCCAGTTTATCACATTAGGCATCTATGACACGTACGGTACAGTATGACATACAGTACACTCCCGGATTTGGGCAAGGTTTCAGCCCAATCCAAGACTGAGAAGGGGGGCATGGGGGAAGAGAGATCAATAAAAAACAGGTCCCGGATATCTATCCGGTGCGGTAAGTACCTGAGTTAAGTACTTGTAGATCTGCTATTTTTACGCGACACTGTCACATACGACAAAGTAGAAATCGGGCCGATCTCCTCGTGACACAGCCTACTGTATACTGTAAGCAAAGTCATCAGATGAGCAGGCGATATATGGGCGAGCAGCTCCCGGAAATGTGCGTATTAATTTCAAGTTGTAAACAGTGCAGGTCTCTCCCGAGCACCGGGTTGTTATCGAGTTGTGGCCCCCGGCGCAGGATTGATCCACTTCAGTCCGGCAGCGGGGGGGCGGGGAGCTCTGGAGGGGGCTCAGTGGGGCTCCAAATCAATAAGGTTAATAGATGTGGGGGCCCACGCAGCCAGAGGTGTGCAGCCTGGCATTCTCTGTGACAATGAGGGAAATTCCTCCTGACGAGGTGTCTCTTTTTTGGAGGGTACATTAATGTCACTCTGATTACCTGGGAGCCATGGATGTCAGATGTGAGGGGGGGTGGGGGGGGACCATTGAGCGCAAATTGCCGCGCCCCCAATTTACACCTCGTTCTATGGCTCTGATTTCTATAAGGCCACCGGGTTCAATAATCACTTGATGAGTAATTTCCTCTCATTTGGGATTTGAGGAGTTGCAGGTTTCATTTGATAGGGTTCTTTTGGATGGTATTTAACGTTACAGTAATTTGTTGGGCCGATTCATACTCCTATTTTACCGCTGTTTCGGCGCTGTAGTGCCGAAATGATTTCGGCTCGTCAGAGATTTTCAGTAGCACCGAAGAGCCGACTTTAGGACGGTACCCGCCCCCCCGAACCTCAAATGACGTCAAATTGTAGGCTCTACAGCGCCGAACCGACTTTTATTCAACTCTAAAATAGAACTATGAATCGGCCCTAAGAATGTGTGTGAAATGTGCGAGTGGATTTAGGATCTCAGAATCAAGCCTAGTGAGGAAAAGTTAGATTCATTCAAAGTTGAAATTACCACATCGGTGGTCTGGCATCCTTAACACATAGGCTATGACTCATAGCCTACTTAACTGCTGACCATTTTCCAAAACATACTGTGGTTTACATTTTTGAGGAAACTCTGGATTAATTCCATTCAGTATGGTATTAACCACAAAAACCCTGGTATCCCTATTCTGGGTACATTTATACACTATGTAGGCCAGGGCCTAAGTGGTTAAAATCTACTTCAAAAAAGAAAATCACACCCGTGATTCTCTCTCTCTCTCTCTCATTAGCAGACAACAGTGCAGCACTATCTCTCTCTCTCTGTTTCTGGCACAACAGTGCCCCTACTGGTACTCATAGTCATACCACTGGTGCTCATGGCCACATACAGTATAGGTACTGTCACATAGGCACATAGGTAGGTGAACACAGACATTGCTGTTCCTTGGAGTGGTTGCACCACTCAAAAATACTTGAAACTTGTCAGTGTGAGATAGGTAATTCAGCATACTTAATATTACGTGGTAATTCCTTGTCAAAATTCCAAACTCTAGCTGAAAATAAATCCACAAAAGATTGATTTATGAACGTCCATGACTTAATAACATGACTTCATTTATAACAATTCCTCTGACTACAGTGGCAGTATGAATACTCCGCCATGATGTTGTAAGTTCAACTTGCATAGAAACCATAGGAAAAAAGGCAAACAGCGCTTCTTCCTTGGATAAGTTGAATGCATTATGATCAGCGCTTATAAATTATATATTAAGGCAGCTATAACGTGCATTTAACTGTTTTTAATATTTAATATAATATTGTCTATGTCCCTCAAACTTATTTCTAATGGTTTAAGCCTAGCATCACCACTGATATAACCAGTCCATGGCATTTTTTTTTTAAGTACCACAATGTCCTGAGGTGGTGGGGTCGCTGATATGCAACTTATTTAATCTTTAAGTCATTATTATATACTGATGCTAGATAAACCCAGGCTTGTTTCCATCCATGCCAGCTTGGAAAATCAACAATGGCGTACATTGTAAACACGCCATCATCGATGTGCTCTCTCCTCGGCCTCCTGGAGTCTACAATCAACATTGGTTAAATGTTTGGCACTGCTCAGAAATGAATTTGTCTTATCTCCTGAACAATAAGATACATGAAGTCTTTTGTCCATGCCTTTTTCTCTCACATTGTGAAATTGTATTTCTGAAAGGACCCCTTCAGTTACTCTCACACAAAAAACTAATTTGGTGCTTGCTGGTCTATTCTCTCCGTACCTGGCTAATATGCCAAGCGTGTCCGTGCGTGTGCATGCGTCACGCACACATCACTGCACCACATGCACACACAGAGAGGAGGCTACCACACCTGCAATTTGACACGCACCTGCATCAACTGAATTAAAACGCAAAAAGCAGAAGTCATGCTGGCTTCACCCCCCACCCCCACACACCAGCACAAAACACTGCAGTCATTACAGAAGCTGGAATCAGTTGTCTCCTGTAGTACTGTTTCTAAAGGGCCCTTTCTTTGGATTCCGATATAAGCTGTGCCTCTCAATGCTAGACATCATGCAGTGTGGAGTTTTGGCCATTGGTGTAAAGTAACTAAGTACACGTACTCAAGTATACTGTTCTGTGTCCGTCGCTCCTTGTGGGCAGACGTGTCTAGCAGTAGCTCTGCCGTTAACCTTCTCTTTCTTCATTTTCACCTTCTTTGCTTCTTTTTACTTTTACATTACTAGAGTATTTCCAATTTTCTATATACCTTTACTTCTACTCCACTATATCTCAGAGGCAAATGTTGTACTTTTACTCTACTATGAATATTTGAAAACATTTAGTTACTTATACATGCAGTAGATGTGGATTACTATTACAAAACATACATTAGCTACTTCACCCCCATTTCAACTTTGGCTATTTCAAAAATAGCAGATCTACAAGCTCACAACATTGCATTGGCAAATATATTTGCCTGATGAAGACATATAAGGTCAAAACGTTGCGCCATTAATAAAATAAGTCTTCTCCTTGATTCTTGAATTGATGTCCAGCACCTGACCTAAATACAGGTGCACACATTCTCGTCTTGTGAACTATAGTCATTTCACCATGACAGCCATTTTAACAGGGATTTGGGCCAACAAGAAACTTAAAGGCTAATAAACAACTCTGGAAAAGAGAAGGGAAACCGCACACTCATATAAAAGATACATTTATTGACGACGTTTCGAGCCAAGGCTCTTCATCTGGTCAAACTCAAGATGTCAGCCACCCACTTAAATAGACACCCACGGGTCACGTTACTAGTAGTCCCCAAAGGGAATGAACGAGGACTTCCCCATCAGCCATTTTCTATCATTTCTTTATTGTATGCTGTATATATTTGAATTGTTGCCTAAGTAATAATACCTGATTATGTGAATCACTGTCTTAGATTCTATAATAATCATGTCCTTTTGCTTATTCCACTGTTGTGGATTTGAGAAATGTGTAACACTGTATTTAATGACATTTCATTAATTGATCTAATGACCATGTTGTGTTGGTTCCACCCACTGACTAGTAACGTGACCCGTGGGTGTCTATTTAAGGAGGTGGATCACTGACATCTTGAGTTTGACCAGATGAAGAGCCTTGGCTCGAAACGTCGTCAATAAATGTATCTTTTGGAGCATATGAGTGTGCGGGTTCCCTTCTCTTTTCATATGTTACTTTTTGAACCCAGCACCTCCACGAAGTGATGTGCGTATTTTACTATAGTTTCTGTATAATAAACAACTCTGGACTTATTCACATACAAACTTGCTGTGATTTAGGTTAGTTGTAAATAACACCAAATAATTATAAATATATATAAATAATATATAATAATATATTAAATCATATCGGCTCATGGAGATTATTGCGCACTTTGAAGTGTGTTATATGGCTTTAGCAGCCAATTATTTGGCATAAGACCTTAATGGTAAATTATACCTACTAGTCTGTATCAACGATCTTACTTTGAGATATCGCACCGATATCTTGTCGAGGGAAAACATAAAGCTACTCAGAATGTCCGAAATATTATGTTCAAGTGAAAATGCGAGTCGTGTGAACGATGCGATGAAATTACAATTTGGACATTAGTTTAGTTCAGTCACACTGCCAGGAAATGCCCCATGCATGGTATTTGAGGTTTTAGCTCTCATTGATCACAAAGTCAGCTTCAATCCCGCCTCGAGTGACGGTTTGTTTGGTCTCTGTGTGTGTGATTGGAAACACTTCTGAAACGGTGACCGGCAGCAGGTGAAGGGGCTGTGCGAGCTTTGAAGTCTCTCTCCTTTATTGATCCTGTGCATATTCTAAAAAATCAAAGGGAGCATCAAAGGCATAACTAAAGTCTTAAAGACTCTGCACAGCCCCCAAAAAAGGGCATCAGTGACAGCGTGAACAAGCAAAGCAGGTGGTGGCCAGTGGCCATTGCACAGTAAAATTCTCAGTGTTAATTTAAGCTTTTGTACAAATGGAACCAAATGGACCCGTAAGCCTGAGGTGCAAATGGTAAAAGGGACCATATTGCTTCCATTTGTTATGGTTGAGTTAAATTAAATAAATTAAAACAATTTTTACTAAGTGGTCAGTGCAGTTATCCTCCAGCCCCCTTCAAGACCTAAAGTAACAGCTTGATGGGCAATTGATTTGCCTTGCCTTGCTGTGCTGTGCCTCACTTGCCTTGCCAAATTAATACAGATTTCATAATGCATAACAATGCATTGAATGAATCGGATAAAAAGGAAAGGCATACCAAGAATAAAGGTCAAAGTGCAATTATGGTTTAACTTATTCTCTCACTATCAGCAATAATCGTCATTTGACCTTTATCAAGCATTACGATGCTAACCATTCATTTACTTTTTGCTGCCGTTAGTGGATACCGTACACACACAGCACACGGTGGATAATAATGTCAGACTATAACTTCACTGCTGACAGCCAGCGATACTATCAACTCAAAAGTCAATGACTCCTGCCATCCTTAAAACTGATGACTACAGTAACTGGGTCTGGAGGCCACAATTGGAACATCTTTCTGAAACACCAGATGTATCCACACTCCTTCAAACTCCAGCTCTGCAACCCCCCCCCCCCCCCCCACCCCCTACACACACACTCCTGATGTATGCCTGTCCTCCGCTCTCCTTGGGTGCACATGGGAGTTATTTGAGCCTTTCTGAAACCAGCAGGACACAGCGCTGCCACCCCATCTCACTGTTGGATTACCGTCATTGCGTGAGTCACTGGCCTCTTCCCTCCCATGACGACACAGGGTCGAGTTCATGGAGTGGGGGGGAGGGTGGCTGTGCCTGCCTGCATGCAAGCCAGTCCAGCAACTCTGCAGCAAGTGCTAAGTGTTCGTGAATCACGAGACTAGAAGCATCTTTAGCTGGCTTTTTTTTTTTTTAAGCAAAAAAAATGTTGATGGGTTGATTTGCGGTTGACACTCCCCATGGAGTTAATCCCAGTGAAATTTAGCTTGGAGCATAGTTTTCTTCTTTTATATCTTGTTTTGTAGTCTACTACACTCACAGCTGTCTGTATGTTTTATCTTTGGTTACCGTGATGTTTAAATCTCCATTAGTAAATGTATATGTTGTATAAGGAAATCAAAATGGATACATTTTTTGTTGTATAGTTCAAGGGCGTGTGTGACTTCAACATTATTTTAGGACAAATGGTAAAAAGTTTTTTTTCAGTTTTCAGTTCCAGAGGAACAAAATTGGGGTTTCAGTTTAGGTCTAGGAACATTGCTGCCCCTTGTGAAGGAATGCGGTATCTGGTGATTGCATTATTTTACTACTTGGTGAGTGGCAGTGACCGTCTAAATTTGTTTTGAACATTGGAGACTTTTTTTGAGTGGTGCAACCACTCCAAGGAACAGCAATGTCCGTCCTAACCTATGTGACTGTGACTGAGTACCAGTAGGAGCAAAAGTGGCGCTGTTGTGCCAGAAACAGAGAGAGAGAGAGAGAGAAAGAGAGAGAGAGAGGCAGGGGGAGAGGGGAGTTGCACCACTCCGTTCACACGGGTGTGATGTTTTACTATACGACTAAATTCACACCTTTTTGTGGTTGATTTGAAAATAAATGGCTGATCATCATCAGAGAGTTTGGCTAAATTTGCGGTACAATCCCATGTTTCATCTGAAGGTTTTCATTTTAGTCATTGTTTTCTGATCAGAGTGCAGCTATACCAATACAATACAAACAGTAGAGGTAGACAGTGACTCGTACAACATTTAAATAACACTTGATCATCAATACCTGCAGCGCTTTTGTAAATGCTTGGGAAAAGGGAAACAAACAACCTATCCTCAACTCATTCAACAAACAATTCATCATTCGGCATTGTCTACCAGAAGGAAAATTGCACCTGATCTCTCTGTATATGAACAAGATGGCCGGCCCATCTCTTTTCAGGGGATGTTGATGCTGAGGTCAGGGAAGAACGAGCTTATCCAGTCTTTTCTCAATGAGGGACTGAACAACAACAATACCTACAATGAACCTACTGACCCTTAAAGCCTTCTTGTTAGTCAGTGGAAGGATGCGTCTTGTGTTTGGTTTGGTTCTTTGGCTGGGTTTCTTAAGTGCTCTACTGGTTGTAGGGATGGGACGAGATGGAAATTACATGTCACGATTATTGTGGAAAAACTAATTGTGATAAACGACGTTAAAAATATGCTGTAACTTAAAATGCAACTTTTGTTAACCACTTGTATCCCCAGCATCCCTATTTTGGGGGCAACGTTTTCCAAAAATCGACAAGCTCACAACATGTTGCAACGTGTTGCAAAAGAGATCTGTAGATCGGCTCTTTTTGGCAAACCGATTTGTGTAGAAGGAAATAAGGGCATACCAAATGTGCTCTTTACAAGTCCGTATAGAAGTATAGAGGGTTTAAGTGATACGATTATTGTGAGCGTTTTTTCTTTTTTTATCACGATAAACGCTAATAACGTCCCTTCCCTGGTTCTAAGCAGCTTTAGCGCTCCTCACTGTGGCCTATACCATCACATGAACAGAGCCATCCCAGCCACATCCCTGGAGACAGGAGTTGAGTAATGTTCTCACATTAATAGGACAAACACAGGATACTCGCCACATTAGGACTAAGTCAAGATCCAGCCATGTTCTGATTTAACAGTTGACTATGATGGCTCTCCAGTTGAAGATTTTACGGTAACAAGTAAGACCTAAACTTCAACCTGCCGTCATTATTTAGGACATGTTTGGGCATAGGCGAAAATGTAAGAAATTAAAAAAGAATAGCAGATCTGCAAGCTCAGTGAAATTGTCATTCCGAGCTGAAAATGTATTTTCTGTACAAATGAGCTGTAGAGATACATACTAATGAAAAATAAACGCTACATAGCAATGATCACTATGGGAATAACTAACATAGGCTTATATTTAAACAGTGGGCATGATACACAACAACACTTCATGCACTTTGATGTTTCCCTGGTTGTAGCTGTCATCTCTATGCAGATGTCACAGTCATTTATTGTACAGCAGACTCTATACAAGTTGCAATAGAAAACCTACAACTTTCTTTTAACGTCCTCCAGGATGCCCTTATTGGTCTCAGATTGATGCTGAAAAACAAAATTCATGTTCTCCAAAGCCAAACAAATCTGACATTTGATTCATAAGATTCATATCTTCTATGAATGGAGCTGATATCGAAAGAGTCACAGAGTATAAATATCTTGGTATTTGGATTGATGAGAGACTTACTTTTAAACACCATGTAGAGGTCCTTGCTCGTAAATTGCGACAGGAAATTGGCTTTTTGTATAGAAATGTCATTACGTTCCTACATCTGTCTTGGAGCATCTTATTATTATATTATATTATATTATTATATTATTATGGAGCATCCACTCTTAAATCCATAGACTCTGTTTAACTCTTCGATTTGATTTATTACGGGTGATGTCTATGGTACACACCATTGTATCTTATATAACACGGTTGGATGGTCCTCCCTGACAGAGGGACGACAACTGCATTGGCACCTGTTCTTGTATAAAGCCATGTTTGGAGATTGTCCTAAATACATCTCATCTTTTCTGAAATGGGACTCTGAACCCTACCACACCCGGTCAAGTAATTTCCCCAAATTCAAGGTACCAAAAGTTAACTATGAACTCTAATGCAGGGAACATACAGTACCTGTATATTTATACAATTAACTGAATATACAGGACAAATGAGCTGTCTTTCTTCTTCTCAACTATTATATAACCATAAATGTATTCCCTTTTTTACTTCATGTTACTTACTTCTTGCCCACTCCGCAAAAAGATGTTAGGGAGGGACACTAAGGACATTTAGAGAGGGTGTGAAACAGTCCTCTGTTCGTGGCCAAGAGAGAATGAACTATGGCAGACTGGAGATTGTGAATGGGCCTTTTACAGGTCACAGAATCCATTCAGCCCACTGACATTGTTATTATCTGATGGTCATAGATTGGCCTAATTAATATTCCAATCATAGGGCCTCCGAGATCATTGTAAGTAAAATTATTCCCTGAGTGCCATTTGCTAAGATTCACTTGCTCATTGACTCCTGAGAGAATAGCCATTCTAGAAACATGCACGAAGAGAAGGAAAGTTTAACTTTGCAGACAAGCGCACACTGTTTTTTTGTTAGTGGGAAAACTCTCTCTCTTACTACTTAATACTTAATATACTTTAATATTTTAAAAACACGGCAAAGGACTACCCCTATCTTGTATCCTGTTTTAATTGCAGAAGCTCCTTTCAGTGTGAATATAGTTTATGAATCATTCTTGGTAAAGAGCGAAATCCATCCAAGGTACCTAACCTTCCTAGGCTATTTTGAACTGTGCAGGCCTATCGGTCTCTCTCCTAGCTCCATTGCCAGTAGTAGTACCCTATAAACAATTTATACTGTCGTCAAGGGACTGGTGAGGAGCCAGCGGGAGCCGTGGTATCGAGATGATCCGCTGGTTGGCTTTTACAAATGTTTTATAATGCACGGCAGAATCAATACCTATTTTCAAATCGATGCAGTCACGTCAGCCCAATATGAAGATCATCCCGTCGCCGCACTTAACACCGATTTCCACTCTGATAAATCCCACGATAGCACTGTGTGTGTGTGTGCAATGAAATTACAGCATTGGAAATTGTATTTTAATAGCGCTGTTGTTTATGAACACACACACACACACACACTAAAAAGAAAACGCGCTGCAAATCTGCATCATTATTGTTCCCCGTCAGCTTAAAGATCATCTTCTCTCCTTTCTCCGTGGGGGTGTTACGGAGAGTTATGGAGTGTCGTGCTAGGAGGAGACCTGAAGTCTGCATCCTTTCGGGGCATGGTCGAGGCATGTGACGGAGCTCCTTCAGATGGGGAGCGAGGAGGAACAGACTGAGATGCTAATTTCTACACCATGATAAATCTGCGGTATGAAATTGTGTCGGTATACAGAGCTCTTTGCCCCGAGGCTGTGCGTTATTGCTTTATTCTATTAGTCAGTTATTACCAGCAATCACAGTCGACCCCCCCCCCCCCCCCAACCCATCGCACCCGCCCCCACTCCCCCAACCCCCCCCGCACACAAAGCCCCTTTTACATTACATTTATCAGGCGTTGTACAAACGTTGAAAACATATGACGGGAGCCCTCATAGCTGTGTGTCCTCCGGGGCTGGGGGGGACCTCCAGCTGTCCCGCGCTGCATCTGTTCAGTGGGCTGGGCGGCAGTGACACCATGAGGGCCTCCTCCATTTTCCCTCTTCGTCGAGGCTTCGCACACGGCCTCCTCCTATGGAAGAGATTTCGGTTTATTGTCTGACACGTCATCTATTTTTTTTTTTATTTTTTTTTTAAGGGAATGTGATACATTTATGGCTCAAAGCAATTTGATGCTGTGTGAGGTGTGAACGCTGCATAGTCTCAAATGTATCCAGTAAAGTGTTAATTTAATTCTGAAAGGTGTAAACATGTACATAATCGTCTGTCAGGTGAAAACCTCATATGACCAAAACTGCTACTTTTCAGGATTCAAATTTGAAAAATGGACAGATCTACTATAGCTCGAGCTTGTAGATCTGCTGCCTTTGGTACTTCTGTGTGACGCTGTAGTAGGCCATGATCAAACTAGGGCATGAATATTTACAAAAGAACACAAAATAAGTTAGAATGTGGAGATGAGTGGTTTCTGCCCGACAGCAACTATATATGCCTAGCTGCACCTGAATCTACACTCCTGACCGTGCCACCTCCCTGGCCATATGCTTAACCCTCTGCCCTCCATTTCCTCTTATGGGAGCACAGGCCTGAGGCTATTTACAACACCGATCTGTGGAGTAATTACCATACTATTTAATATAACGCCGAGGCAATCAACGGCCGTGATAACATGCAATTAAGCTGCGTTCTCCAAAATGTACGTAGGCAATCTTGCATCTCTCTGGCCCCTCAAGATAAAGTGCCCATCTCGCAAAATGTCAAACTCTGGGCGACTTAATCTGATTATTTTCAATTAATATGCATGTCTCTCTGGCCTTGCTATTGCCAGCCGTTATTGACATTGATAAATTGAGCTCATCTCGTCCCAAATTTGCCCCAGAGACACTATTTTGTAGAATGTCACCTGTTATTTTTTTCCCTCCCTCTCTCGGTTCCCTCCTTCTTCCTCGATCTACACTACACCCCAACCCCCCCATGCAGCCCACCCCCCTCCCGTCCAAGCTAGTCTGCAGGGTCAGGCCCGTACTGTATATACGGCAGCCTTGAGCGGGAAGGGCAGGGATATAAATAGAGTGTTGGGACGTAATTGTTTGTCGCGTCATTTCTGCACCTCGCTAAACCCCTGTGAGTCCTGCTGGAAGGAGGCACGCAGCCGTAGATGACAGGCGCCAGGGGCCTAGGTGTTTATAGTGTCGCCCAAGAGGGCTAGCACTAGCACCAGCCCGAGCCTTCTGAGACTGTGCCGTCTGCCTAGCTCTACCCAGGGACGACACACCTCGCATCACAGCCCCGTACCGTATCTGCACGCGATGCGTCAAGGAGGGCTCGATGTATAGCAGGAGAGAGAAAATGGAACCTGTCACCTTTCATGAAGGGTGCTATTTTGTTTGTGTATAATGCTATAGACGTGGAATTTGCTAAGACAAATATCACTTCATATTTTCGAGGCATTTAATAAGGGGGATCCTGGGAGCCATTTGGAGCCGAGGAGACTGCTCAAATGAGTGGGCTGCTTCGTCTCATTTGAGCGGCTTCCTCCATCTAGCCTGAGGGAGTGTTGGTGCCCACCGTTTGAAGATTAAAACATCCACTGTCATTTCCTGCTCCAGTGGCTGCTTTCCCCAAGAAGAGTGCAGATATGAATTGTATTCTAGCACCCCTCCCCATCAGAGCTGATTATCGAGAGGCAGCCTTTCAGCAGCACTTCCATGTTTCATGGTGGTCTCGGGAACAAGCCACCAAAGAGGCTGTATAGGAGGGGAGCAGATCAGCTGCGTGTTGTGTTTGTGTATAACGCATTGTTCCAGCCACGTACAAAAGGTGCAGCATGGCTGAATCGTTTTTCTACTTTGCCTTGTGTGTCTGCATTATGTGACTGTGTGTGTACAGGTGCGCAAGACACTTTTTCTTGATTAAGCAATTATACTTCGTCTTCGTTCGACCAACTATGAATCAGGTGTTGGGGATGTCCAGGCAGACCTGCGTTCATCGTATGTTTGTTGTTTTATTGGCGAGCCCCTGAATGTGGTCGTCGGTGCGTTGATGCCCCTCCATTTTGTCTTCCCCTTCAGCCCATCAGTGCGTTGTCAGCAGTGGGTCCAGTCTCTATGAGGCACTGGGCGAGGGCCCGGTGCCACGGTGGGGGCCCTAATAGAGCCATCAGTCAAGTGCCTGTCCAGCTGACCATACCACAGGGCCTTAGCATTACTGCTGAGGCACCGGGCGTGAGCATCCAGTGAACAGGCCGTTTGTCAAAGTGCATCCAATGTGAAGGAAGTTGTTCGTTAAGTGGGTTTGCCCTGTCACACTACATGTTCTTAGGTTGGTATGATTTCATTTTTTCTCGTGTGTGTACGAGATGGACGATGTCATACTGTATATATGTTTGTACTATATTGTGTCGGACGATATTTGACTACTACGACATTCAGATGCAGTGGCCGATGTCTGTTGTGATGCATCAATTTTGGGCTGGCTATGTTGGTGTGTTGGTTTTTTGCAGCCTGCTGAGGATTTGGAACAATAATTATTCTTATAATGAAGATTGAAGATTTAATTGTTTATTTGCCAATGTATGAATGATTGAACCATTGTAAGCGCTTTGAGTAGGCTGTACGTAGTGCATAGAAAAGCGCTATAAAAATGCAATTCATTTATTTCCATGACAAAAACAAAATAATCAAATCGCGGCATCTGCTGCTACCAAATTATTAATTTAAATATAGGTAAGCCTATCTGTATTGGCACTGAATTGTCATACCCGTGCACACACATTTTCAAATGTTCAGAATCGGATCGGGAGCAAAAAGAAACGTGATCGGGACATCCCTAGTATCAATATTATATCCATATCATGATTAGACTGGATATTGTCTTGTCCTATAAAAGATACCAGTAAGACACCTGAGGGCGTGCACGCATCCATCTGGGTGACAGCAGACTGCTGGGCGAGCGCTGGCTTTGAATGGGTGGTCAGATCAACATATCCGCCTGGGTGACAGCAGGCATCTGGGTGAGCGCTGCATGGTGCTTTGGCATGGGGGCTCAGATCAACATATGGAATGAATTCTGTACTGGCCATATATGGAGTGTGACTTGAGTTTACAGGGTTTGATGAGGTCAGATCAACATATGGAATGTCAGAACAGGTCATCTCTATATATGGAGATCTGTGGGGCAGCGGGGTTAGTGTCTTGAGTGTACAGGGTTTGATGAGGGCCCAGGTAGAGCCGGGCCTTAATTTCCGGGCCTGTTGAGAAGTGAGAGCTCTAGTTTTCGCCGGCTGCCGGGTGATGCTGCACTAATAACTTTGGGGCAGGCCCGTCTAGAGTTTCAATGGACAGGTATCAGTCAAAAGGGAGACATCGAAGAGGAAGGATGGATGGGGAAGGATCAACGTATGGAAGGTCGGCTCCATATATGGAGATCTAAGGGTTTGAGGTCAGATCAGATGTAGAGTTGCTGGCCAATATAGAGGGTATGCGCATGCTTAAAGTGAATGGCACATCGAGTGGCAAATCGAGTGGCAAAGCAACAGGCAAAGTGAGTTTAACATTGTGTAATGTTGTTTAATGCAATCAGATAGGACTTTTCTGTTTGGACGTATGGGTTGTCAACGCCAGAAAGTAGTTTTTTGACACTCAGTAGGCATTCCTGCATAACTTCCGGGTTTGATGATGATGTCATGCGCATACCCTATAGTATAGATGACATCAGGGATCTCCATATATGGGCTTAATATTGATGACATCATCAGGGATGGAGATCCCTGATGATGTCACGTGATGTCACCCCAGGCATGACCATATATGGTCATGCAAAATAACTTATTTTGCTCCGATCCGATTCCAATCATTTGATTTTGAGTATGTGCCGATACCCGATATTTTTCCCGATCCGATATTTATTGCAACCGCAAGTCGCATTTACTATGAACTTGTGCATTTCCCGTTCATATATATATATATTCTATTTTCATATGAACATATTGAATATATTGGAAAGACATTTTTTGTGTGCAATTGTTACCTGATGGTGAATACGGTATTTTCTGTGGTATGGTCAGTTTGTGTGTGCGCGTGTGCGAGCACTTGTGCGTGTGTGTGTGTGTGTGTGTGTGTGTGTGTGTGTGTGTGTGTGTGTGTGTTCCACGGTGCCTTCTGTGCCAGCCACTTCCTGCGTGACCTTCTGGAGTGTGAGTGAAGCCACGGCGATATGTGCACCAAACGCCACATGGAGTAACAGCTCATACAGCCTGCTCGAAACTGAAACCCACCACACGGTAAACTACACTCTGAGTGGAACCATGTTTACACACTCTCAGAGTTAAATGAACAGGTGCGACGCGCCACACTATCATGGCACCGCGCACACCGCCATCATTCCACTCGTCGTTTATCATTGTGTGATTTATGTATTTATTTATTAGTCACTTTTTGGTTAAGTTGTTGGATAAGATGGATAATGGAGTTGAGCCCTCATCATTAGGCTGCCCTTGGTTCCGTCTGCCGTGCAGCAGACATGGTAACTGATGGGAATGATCATTACCACCGCCATGCTCTCATTGGGGCAGACATGGCGAGCACATGCACCAAAGCATGCAACATTGGGCACTGGCAAGGGAACGAGAGAGGACCAAGCTGTCCAATTTCAGCTTTTACTTTATACCTGTTAGTCTCACGTAGCCAGACAACTATTCCACAATCCCCCAATGCTATATAGAGTCTGGAACTACACCGAGTAATCCGTTTGTCATTTCCGTTCACAAAAATATATTTTACAATATGTTTAGAGGTTATCTTTTTATTTCCATTTTTACTAAGCAGCAAGCTATACATGCTTAAATGATTTCTAATTTCATTAGGTTAAATATGCGCCACTGTAAAGACAAAACGGAAGTTGGGAGGAGGCTCCACTTCCGCTTTATCGCTTACGTATGATAGAGCTTCCGTTGCTCCAGACTGTATGATGGGAGCATTTGAAAATTGCCAGAGGCAACACTCTGGCAACGTTAGACTACCTGTGTTAGTGCCGGTGGTACAAGATACAAACATACTGTACTGTAAAGTGTCACAGAATTAACTTGGTGTGACTGAGTATACACTTATATTAAGGCCTTCTAAATTGTTAGCTGCTTGTAGATTTGCTATTTTTGAAAGACACAGATGTTTCCCCGGTTTTAATGTTTAATAAGGGTATGAGCTTTTAACCCATACCCATAACATACATCCATATCTTTGTCAAAGAAGTAGTCCTTGTAGTTTACAACTAATATTTGCTAAATATGATCACTCTTTGGGGGGGAGGGGGGGGCAATACTACCAGAACAGAGATCTTCGTCTTTTTAATTAATTACGTTGTCTGCACAGGACGGAGATTGTTTGATATCAGCGAACGATACAATACAGTCTAGGAGCGCCTGTTATGCAATTTCCGACATAATTTCCGGTTTGTGTTGTTCCCCCTCCATTATAACGGACAGGAGGAGAAATCTTCTAACGCTAATAACTCTGAATGTAAATCAATGATTCCAATGAATTCTAATCAAAGATTGTGTTTTTGGCGGCCCATCGTGGTCCCGTACAAAAGGTGCAGTACAAAAGGATCATGCCTCAGGTTGTCGGTGATCCTACAGTAGATTCTATATGCCATCTGTTTGAGTTACAGTAGATTCTATGCTATCTGCACAATCAAGATGGAGTCCTGTGTTACCTTGAAATGGGCTCTGAAGCTACAAATAGCTGGGCACACTACTGGTTACAACTGATGACGGGCAGTCAAACTGTTAAGAAATGCTCACTCAGCACATCAAGGTTGACTGTTCCCACAAAAAACGTCTTAATAGAGTTTGCTCAAGTCAAGCATGCACTTCGTACTTTGTATAAATTAAATGGTTTTGTAAACATAAACATACATTTCGCTCCAATGTCACTTGAAAATACCACATTTTACACCTATGCTACTGTATTGGGGAAGAAAGCAAACCAATAGAATTCATGGAAAATGTTTTTTCCCGACATACGGCACATCTCTCAACACTTCTTTGAGAAGAGAATACTGCCTTCGGGTGGAATTGAAATAGCTCAGCTGTTTCCAATGCAACGCTCTCTGCCTGAGTAGAAACAGAAGTCGAGATGTAAAGATAGCACGTAAGGTATAGATCTCATGCACACTTGGGACTCACTCCTTGTTTAGAAAATCTCTGATCAAAGCCACCCCTCCTGAGAAGGCTTTATTAGATTTCACACCTCCTCTCCGGGAGCTAGGGAAACAATACAAAACATACCTCTCTACATAAATAAATATGATTTTTTTCTTCTTTTTTCTTTAACCCCTCAGATCAACCCCTTTTCATGTTTGCCATTATGTTGTTGTTGTGTAGCATGTTGTGTTTTTATCAGGGAACAGAGGGATGTGCCATGGCATGTAATATCCTTAGGATAAATATTGTCACCTACAGGTTACCGGGGGGCTTGTAAAGTCATATATGACCCCATGTGATCTGACCCCAAATATATCCCCTCCCTCGAGGCGAGGTGAGTTTGGCGATCAAGCAATTGTGATCTCATCAGCATAACGATGTTGGAGGAAAAGCAACGCTGTCCTTTAATTGGCCCGGGTTTTAACTTTGCAACGGGAAGACTTCTTTTGGTTGAATGAGATCTGGGCACGTTGCCAAATGAATATAAAATGGTGTTCTCTTCCTGTCGGCTGGGTGAGGAGCTCGCATCGTCATTAGAGGCAGGCATGTGAGCCATTCTGAATTTGATTGCCAGCAAATCTTCCTTTTTGCCCTGCATGCATGGTCTTTCTACCTCTTTAAATGGTGACTTGGGAGTTAAATGCAGACCCCGCCTTTTGCCATTTAGGAATTGAGATGTTAAAGAGAGAAAGAAAAGAAGGAAGAAACGGTACGCTTCTCAGTACTTTTGATTTACCGCTCGAGGAGTATCAGGTGTGTCTGACAGGAGTGTTTAGAGGGCAATCCTCTGAAAATGAGAGACTGTGTTATTGACTCCTCGGTTCCATGATATAGGGTTTCCTTCACTGGGCGCAGGCCAGTGGGCATATATATACCATATATATACAGTATATTAACATCATTGTATGCTGTGTTTGACAGACTGATGCCTGTGTCCCCGTTTCACCTAGTATAAAGTGCTTGTATTATTCAATATGTATGAGACAAACGGGGAGAGAGAGTGCTGTTTTCTGGTCTCTCCTATAATGAACCGTCTGGCCTGGGAGCCAGGCTAAAGCCAGAGGTTAGACCCTCCATTTTCCTCCCTCCTCGACACGTCACCCAGGCAACGGATATAGAAATCACGCTGGCTCCTGGGAAGAAAGCCCGGGTGACATCACACAGTGGCACTTTTGTGGTACATGAAGGCAACAGGGTTCATTTAGACTCCTGAAGAGGAAAGATCAGACTGGACACAGGGGTAAAATAAAATAAAAAAGAGCCGTGATGTGGGTCCAACCACAGAATTCACAGGGCCGGAAGAGAGAGAAGGTGACCGATGCATTTATTCCCGGAATAAACAAGTCTCCAAGCCTGTCACAGACTGGCCAGGCTCATCTGAAGATTTCTGATGCATGCAGGAGAAGTCCTATTCTCTCTTCTATCTTATATATATTTAACTCATGTCCTTCAAAATGTCTGTTTAGCTTCACACTTTTGCAGTTTGTGCAATATGTAATACAACAAGGGTTGTGCAAGACATGGGAGGCCTCTACTGGCCAACAGAGTTTTCACATCAGTAGTATTTAGTGGGATATAACAAGCCATAACTACCCTGTCTCTAATGGAGAGAGGACTTTGGACCGGAGGAACAGCCTTTTGTGAAATTCAAACACAGATCTATGTACAGTGTGGCAATATGAGATGATAAACATTTTTCGTTTGAGGCCTTAACCGGGATGTGACTCAATCCGTTCAAATAAATCTGTCAAAGTCGTCACGTTGCTCACCGAACAATAAAAATCGATACCATGTCTTTAAAAAAGAAATGGACAAAAGAAAGACTTGTGTTCCTCCAGAGGCCTCATCAGTTTCTATGTCATATCTTTCCTTGTTTTTAGTACAGTCTCTTGACAATGAAACATTCACAGGATCTTAAATTCTTCATTACATCTCTGAGGCAAGACTCTGTGAGCTGTCTTTTCTCCTCTCCCTCTCTCTCTCCCCCCCTCATATGAACCGTTTTGAAGATTCCAGGTAACTGATAGATCAGTGAGACAGTTTTCTTTCAGAGGGAATGTGTGTACCTTTCATGCAGCCCTATAACTTGTTTCAAGTATTCTCAATCCCAGCCGTCTGGGGGCACCCGGCCAATCATCGGATTCCATAAGAAAGTTGGAACACTGCAGTGTTGATCATTTGTTTCCTGTACACGCATTCCAATTCCTTCACAGGCTTATAAGCAATTTTAACCAGTAGTTGAGCAGAGGTGGAACTGCTTGACATAATCTTGTTTTAGACAGACTCCACCGCCGGCCCGGTGACAAATCATGTTAAATCCTGCACTGCAGCTCAAGCACAAAGTGGAAATAAGCTCCTTGTGACAATAAACATCGGAGTGTGGACGCCGCAGACACACTCCTGCGATAAGTGTTATCCATCCCCACAGTACACTACACAGTATTCTCTACGCAGAAAGTCTCAGCTTGTGGTAATGATTGTGTGCTCTGTGTTAGTCTATTTTCATTCAATTTATAGCGGGTTCTTTTTCCTGTGGTAAAGAACACATACTTACATTAAGATGGAACACGATAGGGTTTTGATGGCATGACTGACATTTCTGTGTTGCATTGGATTCAATTAGTGATGTGTCAGTGCTACTGTGTGTGTGGGTGTGAGGGCTCTGTGGTGGCATGGCGTCCCTTGAGAGTCCGCTGAGAGAGGGGTTTGCCAAGATTTAGAAGGAGTCTAATGTGGGGTTCAGTTTCAATGATATTAGGTGTGGTGATGGACAATTTGTCCAATGTATCAGCATGTGTTTGTTTTAATTGTTTGTTTTTTGTACTTCTGCCCTTCCCTGACAGGTCAGTGTGTAGAGTCAGGAAAGTGTGGGCAAAGAGAGGGACCAGGCCAGAATTGAAAGGGCACAGGGAGGTTGGAGTCATGGCTGAGGCGCTAATCAGTTAGCGACCAGAGCACAGTGTTGTGTAATTGTCTTTGAGTGTCACAACAAGGCGGCAATAGGCATCAGGTTCTGAATATGAAGCCAATAATGGAAGTTAATAAAACGCTGCAGTTCTCAATAATGGCCTAGAAGGTGTCGCTGATTCCCCTACTCCGATTTTACATTCCATTGGAGTCGATGGTGACTTGAGGCAACCTTACACTTGATTTTAGTCTTTGAGAGTGGCTATATAGTGTATAGTGGACTAGCACTTTGAGTGATGCACTCTCACCAGTGGTTCCCAAACAGTCAGTCGTAACCCATTTGTGGGTCTATTTTTATGGGTCGTGAGTAAATATCACCCTTATTTTTCCATGATTTTGTTCAACAACAAAAACACTAATCTAACGTTTTCATGAATTAAAAAATTAAAATAAATAAAATCCAAATAATTTAATAAATAAATGGAAAAATCTATGAAAGTCCAGAAATTCGAAAACAAAATGTGAAAAAAGACGATCTGCTAGATCAGCTATTTTACTATAGTTTGTGTCACGGGGGGACATCTAAAAGGTTCATAAACCACTGCTCTTAACTTGACACAACTCTGGTGAACTCTAGTACTAACTGACCTAACCAACCAACCAACTAAACATAAACTGACTAGCCCATAATAACCAATTCATAAGTCTTACTGAACCTAACTTTCACCAGTCCCTTTTGAAGCTTAACTTTCTGCTGACCCGGCCAGCACGTAGCAGCATTTTATTGCTTAACCTCTGACCCCCATGAATGACCATATCTAATTGCAAAGCAAAGACTTTCTAGTGCACTTCATCATTGTCGTCATCATCATCATCATCATCAACATAGTAATACGTGGACGACTTCACCCTTTTCAACCTATCTTCATTACGTGGTAAAATGTTACCATTTATTTCTACTCGTTCAGAGGAGGGCTGTGGACACTGGCTACCAGTGTGACAAAACCGGCTACCAGTGACCATGGTTAGGCAGATTTTTCATTTTTATTAAAGTATGACCAATGCATAGCATGCAAACTTTCCAGGAATAGAAGGCAGGGAAACTTCAGCCACCTCTTTTGCACATTAGGACCACTCTACGCAACGTCATCAAACAGCGACGCGCACCTAATGGTAACATCATTCTACAGGCCACAGGCTTCTCCATTACACCCCCCGTGGCACTAGAGCGAGACTGGCCGAGGTGAGGTCTTGAGACGGTCTGAGTGGGGGTGTGTGTGGCGTCCATCCCACCTCAGTCTCATCACACACACACACACACGAGACACACACAAGCGCGCGCACACACACACACGCTACCACCCCCCCTCCCCACGCTTCATCCCATCCTGTTTGAGCTTCATCAAAGCAAAAGTAGCTCATGGATTGCTAATGCTTCAGATGGTAGCGCCTAGCCCTAACAACCCTAAGGTTGTGGAATTCTTTGCAGCAGACTAAGGTCATGTTTTTTTTTTTTTTCTTATTCTCTCCTCCCCATTCACCCTCCCCTCCCAATGCTTTTCTCTATTAATCAGAGCTCACGGCTCAAACTGGTCTTCAACTTCCTTCCCAATCCTTGCTAAGCCTGTCATTTCTGGCTATTATTTACTTTAATGGGCTTTGGCTGATCCCTGGCGAAGCCTTGGATCTGAGAATAATGTGTGCGAGTGTTGCGGGCCCAGACGCAAGCGCAGGGCTGCCTGTAGATTAGCTATGGCAGATGGGCTTTACAGGGGCTTCCTGTGGGCATGAGTGTTGATTGAGAGGGCATAATGAGAGAGGTGGTGTCCTCACAATGGACCCAGGCACCTCGCTGCACCTCTCGCGTCCAAACAACCCCCCATTCTCCACTAGCTCCCTAGCTTGTGAACCCCCCCCCCCTCCTCCTCCTCCTCCTCTCTCACCCTCTCTCTCTCTTCTATGTCTCTCTCCCCTTTAAGTCAGAGTGCAGAAACAAGCACAAAGGCAACTGTAAATAACCATGAATGTTAATCCAGCATTAATTGGTTCCCTCTTAAACTGGGTGTGCACTTTCACAGGCTTGGCTCCTCTGCAGGTCATTAAAGGGATAGACCCCTTCTCATTGTTTACTTAACAAGGTCCCTCTATATTTTGAGAGACGGACCAATAAATGTGACAGTGGCTGCATTATCAAAATAAACTCCTTTGTTCCATGGGGAAGGGGGGAAGTTGTCTTATAAGGGAGAATTTGGAGAAAGGTTAAACATCACCAAGGTGAAAAATACGATTAGCCCCCCCCACCCCACGCACGCACGTCTATATTTCAGAACTGTCCCTCTCCTCACGACGACGTGAAATGGTGATGTACTTCAGTGGCTGTGATGAGCTTTCCGCATATACGCAGATGGTTTCCCAGTGTGTTCCTCCAGCCACTGCGGTGTTGACATTGGACACTGGGCCTCACTGGGGCAAACACTCTGCAAATTAAGTATGGAAAACCCGCAAATGTCTCTGGGTCAAGTTTGTATACAAGAGTTGAAATTTTGTTGCGTCCGACTTCCTCTGTCTCCCGCTCTGGAAGTTTCCACACAAGGGCCCACTACACAATCCACAGACTCCAATTATCCCCTTCCTCTGAGCGCCTTAAAGCAACTTTTTCAAAACTCCTTTCACTTCGCTCTTGTCAAGCGATGAAAGAGAAACTAACCACCATGTCAAGAGAACTCAGCTGCCTAGCAACAGGGCCACAGTTTAATTCTGATTTGCTTCAGGTTTTGAGTAATGGGAATTGACAATGTTAAGCCAGTCACAAGTGCTGTTTGCCACCTCTGAAATGCAAACAAAACTAGCATTGTTTTTCCAAAGTATTGAGCATGATTGATGTTTAGGGACCACAATGGTATCATTCATTTCTCTCTTGTGTCTTTTCCGGGATCGATGTCATATCTTTTCATGGCAAGTTAAAGGTTTTGGAGGAGCATGAAAATGCACTGCTTTTCATCTCTCAGCAGACGGCAGTGCCTCCTCGCATGCATTCCTAGAACTGGTGAAGTTTAATGATTCTATTCAACCCTCTGTTCATTTCACCCAGAAATAATTTAATAAGAAACATTGGCCCTCAGAAGTCTGTGTCCCCCCACAATGGTCAAAGGACGGACAAAAGAAGACCCGAATACAACAAAGAGAACGTCTTAAATATGAAAGCCTTTGATATACTTCATTTGTTGGTTCTGCCGCTTTTGTAAGATTTGGCTTTGATGATGAAAATATTTGGATGTTTCAGCCCTAACACCTGCTTGTGCCACAGATAGGTGTCTCATAGGCATTAACATGTTCACTTTGGATAAAACTAGAATAGATTATGATGATGTGAAATTATAAATCTAAAATCTCATAATGAAATCAACTCATTATGATGCACATTTTCAATGCAAATCTGACAGATTAAAGAAGAATCTATTCCATTATGTGATAATTATTTGCAGTAGTGAATTACACATGCATTTAACTATTAAACAATGTCACTTTGAATAGTCTCCTCCTGATATTCTGTGGTTTACCTACTGTATATGGATAATCTGTTTTACTATCTGTCTCAGTTACATAATTTGCAAGACATATTTTATTATGGTTTGGATAATTTGCCTTAAAACGGATAAACATGCAATAGATTGATTTCAACACATCTTTTTTTTTCGAGAGGGGGGTGTTCGGTATTTTGCGCATGTGATAACATTCGAGAACACTTTGCATGATAGCCCGATAATAGAAAGCTAGCAATTTTTTCTGCTCCAAGGAGCATTTTTCAAAGGCGCAAATGACACAGTAAAGAAAGCCATCCATCACAAAGGGAAATTAGTGCAGAAATAAATGGCAGTCTTTCCTTTTTTTCCCCCTCTCCCCGCCGCATCCCATGTGAAGCTCAGATGAACATTGGGGCGGACAGTGGAGAATAGTCAACAATAACCTCAGTGACATCAAAGGCCCAGACAGTGGTGTTGGGGCAGCCCGCAGAGGACCCGTGGAGACTAAATAAACATCGGCTACGTCAATCCCACATTTCCCCACCTATATAACTCCCCCCCCCCCCCCTTCACACACATGACTGCTGCAAGGTACTGTAGTCAGTGTAGTGTACGGATCTTCAGAGGAGAGCCTGGATCTGTGTTTACATTACCATCTGCCGTGGATTCATTCCAAGATGTAATCTGCTCTGCAAATAATTCTCTCCCATCCCGGGCTGACACTGGCCCGAGTGATAAAATATGCCACCTTTATCCGAGCCAGACATAAGAGAAGGACATCCGAGGAACGGCTTAATTTCTTTTTAATTATGGAAAACCGATACCTGCTCACTTTGTGCTCCTCCCGTGCGTTGCCGTTTTCAAAGCAAAGTTTGAATATATGGAAAAATGTAATCCGTTAGTGGCTGTTAGGTTCTCCTTGATATGCATTTCAATTCATGTCGTATGAAATGAGCCCATTTGACCTGTACTGTGTAATGCCAGAGAAGTAATGCATACAATATATGTGATTTCACTGCCAGATCACAGCTGTCTCTACATTCCTATTCATTTTGGACCCCGGTGATGTTATCTCCGGAACATACTTCCATGTTTACCATATGTGCCTTTGATCATGCATACAGTACGTGGTGTTGTAATAGGGCCAGTAATGGTTTTTAACACCTAGTGAAAAGAAAAGGTGAGGGAAGTTCAGGAAACTACACGATAAAAAAAATATTTTTTTACATATCAAAAGAAGACAAAATTAGATATCTATACACAAAGAATACTGAGTGTTAATTTTGCACTAGTTAGATGAACAGTGCATGCCGATTATTAAGAGCAAGCACATCTCTGCTGCGTATTCCTTCAAAAGCTCATCCTCATTTGTAATCACCAACACGCTGAAATAATCAAGAACTACGCCACCACAACAAATTGCACTTGGTGTGGAAAACACATCAGATGTCTCTCAGGTTCTGACATTGTCTGAAAATGTCTTCCCGCGTCCATAACAAATGGCTTTTAGCACTTCTGCCATCTGTCCTTAATGAGTCCATTTTCTCTCCCAGCCATTTCCATACTGTATTGTGCATTGCCTTACACACATTTGCATAATTGTTCAAAGATTTTGCGCCAAAATAGATATCCATGCTGGGAGTGAGAGTGAGAGGATTGGAGCCAAAAAAAAAGGAAGGGGGAAAAAAGGAAAGAAAGAAAGAAGGAAGGCAGACTGGAGATGTTTGTGGAATAATGTGCAGAGCAAATCCATTTTTCCCCCTCCAAGCCCTGCACTGCCTGCAGTAACCTAATCAGGGCTTGCTTTATCTGCTAATCCACATTTAAACTTTAACCTGTAGGGGGCCCCTTTGTGTTCGTTAATATAGGCATAAAGACAGAGGCCGGTCTGAATGACTAATCAGATTCATCATATTTTGTAAGACTTAAAAAAAGGAAATTAGAATCAGCCGTGACTTCCATGGTGGGGGGAAAGCGGGGGGAAACTTTAAATGAAACAACAGCAATGTAATAAAATGGTGGCGTAGAATAAATTAGCGTTCAAAAGTCAACTTCTTAATCAGCTCAGCTGTCTATGAGCCAGACAGACATGGAGATGTTTGGGTTCTTTGGTAAATTTGGGGCTGTGAAGGGAAAAGCCAAATGATGCAGATAGACAGCTGCGTATGAGGCCGAGTTAGATGTACAATAGAAGGACACGCACATAAACCAAATAACGAAGGAACAAATACTCACAATCTAATAAGAAGTGGGTGGGTTTGTATGAGATCTTTACAGGCCCACAGGATGTGTTGCTGCTATAATGATAATTGACAGCCTGGGACAGAAGACATGTTAGGGTATTAATATTTCACTACATGAAAAGAATTAGAAGTTCGGAGAGATGGAAGGCGGTGAGTAAATGAGATCATCCAACAACAATGGCTAATTGCTAGATTGAAACTTGTCAGCTGTCGAACGAAGTTAAATTGTAGAGAAAGACACAGGACGCTATAGGCAAAAATGGAGCCGGTTTTGATGAGTGAAAGAGGATTACATTTTGCTCTTTCTTCCCCCCCAAAAGAAATTTCCCACACCCTAATTTTTCAGCATTTTCCTTGTTAAGGGGAAGAGAAATAACCAGCCATACATTTAAGTGGGTTTGTTTAACAACTTTCAATCAGTGTAAACTATGAATATTCATAATGGCTAAATGTACGCTCTGAAACGATGCATTATTTACCAAGACACACATACTCCTCACTGAATTCTGAAGTCAATTACCTGTCACAACTGTAGATGCTAAATGGTGCAATTCACTTTATCAAGAGAAATGTATTTAGATTTTTTTTATATATTTTTCCACATGCAGCATTAAACATCTGTTGACAATTAATTCACATTGTATTCCTTTGGGACCAAATTAGTTTCCCTTAAATCCCACCTCACATTTTGTCAATCCATAATATCCTTTTCAACTGAGTCACCGTGACACATTGGGACACAGGAATAATATAATATTCACAGACAAATGTTGAAACATCAGAGAAAGCACAAACTGTCAGGATTTTGCCTCTAATAGGGTTACTAGTGATTGCAGCTCTATGCTCCACCTAGGATCCTACAGTAATGAGTAAGTCAAGTATTGAAATTAGCAAGGAACGGGGGGGTGTTGATTTTTAGACTCACCTTTGTTCAATTAAACACGTTAGTAAAAAAAACATTGGAAAAAAACATTGGGCGTACAGTAACTATGCTGTTTAGCAGTTGACATTTAGAAAACCCAAGAGGAACGCAGGCCCAGTAAATGGAGCAAAGTGCAAACATGGGTCACAATCTCCCATTAAGATCACTTTACATGGATATTGTTGCCCATTTTCTCAACTGAACCACTGCACTCCCTAGAGTGAGCACACACAGAACCATATCCTACTCCCAGACAGCCTAATCACATAGCTGTATGCATAATCCAAACATTGGTGTCGGTAATTAGCCGACTGTATAAAAGGTTGAACGCTCGGGAACGCACTTGAGGTGGTGATAATTTTCATTGTAATAAAGGGGGGGGCAGTCCCTTGGCATGGATGTGTGCATTGTATTTATGAATCATGCACAGTCCTATGATAGGATACCAAACATGGGCTGCCCATGAACCATAACTTAAAATAGCAGATCTACAGCAGTTGTGTGTGCTTTTGTTTGTAGATTGCCTATTTCCGGCAAAGAGATTTGGTGTAGAGGGACTGAGTATAGAGCCCTGCAGGGGCCTCCTCCGGTCAATGAAATATAGGCTTTTAAGTGTTTAAAAAAACTGAGCTGTAGTTTCTGGGCAAGAGACAATGCACCCTCGTTTTCCAGAGTCTCTTAACAGAACACATAAGGGGAAGAACTACATGTCCTGTCCTACACTTGTGCTGTTATTATGGTCTTGTTTCAGCCGAGGAAGCTCTTCTGTAGGATCTAACTCCATCTAGTGGTCCTGTGGGCTATCTTCAGTATGCCTGCCATTCCATACTACATATCTGCTCAACACTCTGCTCCATATACATACTAGGCATATTAGGCAATCCATACCGATGTCATGTCCATATTGAATAAGTTAACTTTTCCAACGCAGTGTTATTTAGAATGCACTGTATTTATTGAACATCCAGCAGGTTTGCTTCCGGAATAGAGGGTGCAGGGAGTGACTGTGTGACCGCAGGCCCAGTCAGGCTGCACTGTAGCAGCCAGAGGATAGAGTTAATAAAATAATGTTCAGGCTAATCTTTGAACATCCTCCAATTCTTATTACCATAATGCCTCAATAAAGTTGGCCGTCTCTGTCATATTAATGTTACACACTTTTTGGGGAATTCTAATGAAGTGGGTCCGGTCCATTTTCATTTTAGCAGATTACAACATGTAAAGAAACAATACTTGAGGCGGAGGCTTTGTGGCTGTAATCATGCAATTTACCACCAGTCTCAGGTCTTATATGACAGGCCAATTTCCACACTTATTAAGCCTCTGACACACTTGAAATAATCGTATTAGCCGGGTTTTTTGGGGGGTGAAATTAGCCCAATTTCTGAGAGACATCCCTGAATCGACGTAATAGATGCTTACATGTAACCTGTGATGTCTCTATTGCCGCTCAGCACCAGGCAGGGGGTGGAAAGGCCTGTACTCAGGAAGAGTTATCAGTCAATCATAAACCCAGCACTCTCCACTGTCACACACACACTTCACTTTACTCTCTTAAATGCCTAATGAAGGACTTGATGCTAAATGAAGAAGGATTTCACGCGGGCCAGGAAGATGTGGATAATTTTAACGCTGCAAGGGGTTCCCTGCGGATAGGGTCATCGGCACACCTCGGGACCCCTAGTACAGCCGAGACCTCGATAAACAACTCTCCCCGCGTGGTTTTTCACTCGCCATGTTTAACAGAGTTGACATTTCGTCTTTAGTGGCATCGGTAAACATTGGCAAAGTAGAGAGGGCCTGAAGTTGCGGTGTCATAATTCACCGCTGCGAAATGAGGCTGCACACTGGGAGCATTGCAGAGAAGAAACGCAAGGCGCTCGGCTCGCTGCTCGCCACTCGCCCCCTCCAGTGAGGAATGCACACACTGCAAACTGGTTCCCAGTTAGGGTACGCCACATCCTGGTACTTTTATCTTTGACCCCTGACCCCTGGCACATCTGGAAACATAGTTGGAGCCAAACACAAGGAAGTTTTCTTTTCTTTCCCCCTCAAAGCGGTTATGGAAGAGAAGCTTTTAAGTTTTTCTGCGGTATACAGCCGGACGGTTACCGTTTAATGGTTGCACTGGTAATGAACTGTGGGATATTGACCATTTGAGCAGGAAGAGAGTACAGTAAGTGTGCATGGGACATTGGGATGGCGGTAGAACATACCATTGTTCCTCCATGGCTGTGTGGCTTCAAGACTTGGGGCAGATAAACATCTCGGCAAGAAATGGGGCTAGTCCTCTTTTCATGTCCGACGTTGGCGTCACTTTATGGTTCGCCAAATTTGGAGCCAATGCAAACATGCCTAGGCAAGGTATTTTGAATTAATACATGCGGACAGATTTTCTGTAGACGAAATGTTTCCACTCGCTGTTCATTGGTTCATTTATTAGATGGACTGTGACTGTGTACTGTACACTACAGTATATGTCTGTGCTCGTTGGTGCATGCTGGAATATCTTGGTCCTTCTCAGTGTTCTTTTTCACTTGGATAAATGAAACGGTGTTTTTGTGCAGGGTCTGATATCAGAAAAAAATTATATTGTAGACTTTCTTTGAGTGCAAATGTTTGAAATGGTTGCGCCTCTGCCATTTTTTCAGCCAGCCTTTTAGTGTGTTTTGGATATAACAGAAACACCCGCAGCTAGTACTGACACGCTGTTTAGAAATAAAACACCTAGTGAACTGAATAAAAATACGATATATCCTGGCAGACATTGTATCAAAAGCGGGCTGTCAGTCAACGGTGCCTGCTGTGAAGGTGGACACTTCTGAGCAGTAAAGCATATCTTTGTGCAGATCTTTATTTATTTTTATTTTTTCATTTTGTACAGAGCTGGATATGCCATTGTGGTTGTGATTTGATGATCCAAGTTTTTCTTTGCATATAGTTCTCTTCAGTTTAAGTTTTATTTGAGCATTGCAGATGGCCTGAAGGTCAAATCCCAGGCGTTTAGTATAGCGATGACATTTACTGGGACGTCGGTTTTATGACAATCTTTGCTGCTCTTTAGCTCTATGTGGCCACCTATGTCCACAGTTCCTTTCTTTTATGCTCCAGTCAAACACTTTGTCTGATTACATTACACGGACACATATGTAAAAGAAAAAAGCGTACTGAATAACAGACAGCATAGATGAAAATAAACATGACATACAGAAACACGGGTCTATTGGGGATACTGCTTGGATACTTGTCTCTCGGAGGAATTGTAGGACATGTCAGTGTCTCCAAAGTATTATTTTATACAGGGCTTTCACCGTCTCTGAGGAATATAGTCAAAGATAGTGCCCTAAGGTATTATGCCACAAATTAATCTTCCACCCTTCTCCACCCTTACAAGCTCCAAATGTTGCATACTGAGACACTCTATTTAGATAATCACTCAGATGGATCCAAAGGTGACTGGAAGAATGTCACTAGATGTTTTGAGGTTGTTGTTTTTGGTCTTGCGAGGGAACTCTTCCAGAACCTTGAACATGACCCTGAAAAGTTGTGTGACATTTGTCTCATCATTCAGCTCTGGGATTTCAGTTTTAAAATGCCGTTTTGAAAAGGAAAAACATCCTTTCTTGTAAAATAAATAAATGTATTTAATGAGATATGAAATGCTCATAAATGTCTCCACACTCCACGGTTAATTGCAGCTTGTCACCCTAAAGCATTCTGTGATGTATTGCATACTGCAAAGGGCTTTTTCAGTGCATGAGTTTTATATCACATCTATGCGACGTGCAGAGTTTTCAAATGTATCCACAATGTCACCATTGCTTGTACGGTAGTTTAAATCTGTACAATCATATTTATCATTGGAAGTTTATTAGGTTGCGTGCAATTTACATTTACTCCATCAAGAGAGCAGGTCTTGTAGGGGGTTCTGGTTTTGCGAGACATTAGAGTGAAATCAAATGTGTGTAACGGATTATTTTGTTCTTGTTGAAAGGGAGTAAGTTCCTAGTAAGGTAATCTCCCAGTTCCACCCATATTTTACTTCAGAAATCACCAATAAAGTCAGTGTGCTGTAAAACCTGGCCATATTTTTACATCTGTGGCCCTTGCTGAGTGAGGCTACACCATTTTGCACATCTTACTACCCTGTGGTTTCCTGGCGTACAGACTTGGGGTCCGTGATCACCACATATTCCTGTATGTGTTGCCTCGTTAACTCTTATTCGGACCCGACTGCGTGAAAAGACATTCAACTCTGCAGTTCTTGATTGTTATCCGTCCAACTTTTTTACTCAATTTACTTTTTCAGTTAAAATAAAGAAGTCTGGGGACAGTGCGTTGCCATTACTTGGACGGTGTCTGAATTTGCATCCTTGGCATGAACTAAAAGAAAGAAAAAAAAGGAGTCATAATGTTCTCATCTTCACAGTCCAAATGTTTTATAGAATGACTAGCATCTTACAGCTGACTTGGAAAGCATTTGACCACTCATGTGTACACTGGCTATCGAATTCTTGAGTTAAAGGACAAGCACAATCTCGACCTTCCTAATTTTGCAGATAAGAAAGAGAGAGAGAAGGGGGAGAACCGACTTCATAGAATAACTTCTATATGAGACCCCCCTGTGATACCTTCAGTGTTGTGGTTATGGGTGCTATCAGCAGTCATCAAAGCCTGTGTACGCTGGGCCAGACGGGAAGCTCACACAGTAAAGTGTCTGGGAGCCAAAACATTAGAAGAGGTCACGTCATGCTAATGAGAGTCATTACTATCACATGATAGCCAAATAAACTAATTGCCGGCTTATTTACGAGACAGAGTGTCCTAAATCAAAAGGTTAATTACATCTGAGACAAGAGTCCTTCATTGGAAATTGACCTTTAGAATTTCTGTGCTCTCACGCTTTCTTGTCTTGCCCTCCTTTTCTCTCGCTGTGCCTTGCTCTGTGCGAGAGACAAAAAGGACAAATCCGGATACGGCCGCCTGCACGTTTCTTGATAAGCTCCAGGCGCAGACTCTCTCCTATTACTTTTTATTTTTTTCATGGTGTTTTCCCAGGAAGTGCTCGGCGGAATAATTAACAAACATTATCAGAACAAGACTTGGTTGCCACCGAGGACTTTATATATTGTTTCTTTCACGAAGTTTCTTCGCCCTAAAGCTTTCCCCCAGCCACCAAAGAATGTTTGTTCTTCCTGAAATTAGACGGGTTTAATTGCTGTGGAACAACAGCATAACACGTCCCCACAACCCTGCATCCCCCCCTGCAAGCATGCGCGCGCGCGCGCGCGCACACACACACACACACACACACACACACCAAAAGTCTTAGATCAGGCTGGCTAATTATGCTAATGGCCAATTGTTCAAGCGTGGTGATATGTTTACTGAGGGAGTTGATGTGTTTCCTTTTGCTTCGTCATGTACGCAGGCTGTGCGTACGGGTCCTCAGTGAGATCTCTGCACCTGAAGGCAAGAGGGCCGTGTCCTCATCCATCCTGCCTAACCCATTACCCTTGGACAGGGAAGAAGATAAATATTGTTGCAGATGCCTAACTCTCTGCAAATGAGATTTTTCAAGCCAGATTTATCAAGCCTTGGCGGGGTGTTTAAGGCTCCAAAACTTGGCCCTCGGCATGATAAAATGGCAGCACATGTTTCTGAATCACCCACCACAGTGTTGTTGCCATAGGGTGGTGATGATATAGTCAACTGCCTTTTCCTGTTGTGCATCATAGCCTTTCGTGGTGCTCATATGCTACAGTCTGTACGCTCGTAAGCTTTTTTTTTACATGAAATTTCATCATTATCTCTAGAAAAGTTAAAAAAAATAAAATAAAAAGGCCCATTGTGTTTTCATTTTACAGTATTCATATTTTATAGCTACGGATAGACCAACCATCATTATAACGAGTTGTGCAATAAACAAGAACTACATTACCTAGCTGACGTGCTCCAGAAATACTGTGTAATTCTAAATTGATCTTTTCAGTACCCAGAACTACATGTCTAATATTTCTCACCCATAGCCACCAAGCTTGCATTAAATCACACACATAACACCCTCAAACAACCACAATTGATCTCGCCAAGTGCGCTTATTGTATAGTATAAAAGACTAAAGACTAAATGGGTTTTTTCAAAGGTAGAATGGTTAGTCTCAACTTCACTTGAACAAATATGGGTCGATTCTAGCCGGCGTCGTTCACATCTGCTGTAGTGGTGTGAATTACACCGCCAGTATTGTGAAAACCTTTTAACCGTAGAACCGATGGGCAACTACACCGTCGATGTGCCACATGGGGGCATATGGCGGCGTGATGGGTGCCTGTAACCCAGTCAAGTTGAAGGGGTCTTGCCCCTACAGCCTACAGTATGTTGGAGGTTTAAATCATGCATCAGTGGCAACAGGTCTTAGTGTTTTGTGAAGATGTCCACAGTATGTGGCCTATATCCCCATGCCCTCAAACAGACCAGGGAAGGCGTTGCTGGGAAGAATTCATAGGAACTGCAGTAAAAGTTGTGTATCCTAACCTGTTGCCGCTGAGCCCTATCTTAATGACGCTCCACGGAGCATCCCACTGTGAAGCGTCATATTTATGTTGGCAATATATGCGAAAGAATTAACATCATAAAACTCGATGACCACACCAAGCCCTCATTAACTTTGAGGGACCGCTGTTTTGTAAGCGAAGCTTTATTTATGCAGCATAGATTGAAGTAAAGTTGTCCCCCTTTTCTCCTCTTACAAACAATATTTCCTTTCTTGTGTATAGCTTTGTAGTGGCAATCAGTGGGCGAGATTTATGACTTCAAAAATATTCAGAACTGTTTGTGTAGTTCACTGAATAATTCTGTGTCAGTATGATTTGTTTTTTCAGTTTGTTTCGCTTCATAGTAAGTGTTTTATTAACAGACCACAGAATAGCCCTGTCCTCTAGTGACATGTCTCCTAAATGCCACTGTCACGTATATAGGCTACTGTAGAGAAAACAGTAAGTTAACATATATAAAAGTTTGCCTTGTGCTAGCCAGGAATAAAACGTTTAGCTGTGATGTTGGTCAAATTCTTAAGTTTGTGGGAGTATTAACGAGAACATTATGGCTCCTGCAACATTCACGGTCACTGTGACACTGGCAGTCAGTAGTTGAGGTTCTAAACCTCAACTACTCGACTGCAGTGCCCGTGTCACAATGACCAGTCAGGGTGTGAATGCCAAAGTTCAAGGCAAACTGTATCACATTCACTCTTTCCAAGGAAGGAGTAACTAGGCAATTAATTATGTTAACGAGTCATATTTAGAATCCATTCTATAGTCGTGTCGTGTGTGTTAGAGAAGATTTTAACCTCTGGCCTTTCACCTTTAACCTCCAAGGAGGTACAGACAGAAAACCAGATATCAACACGCGTTCGTTTGCATGATTATTTCCCATAACTTGTGCCAACCTCAGGAATAAATACACAGCAAAGAGTTATAATTATCAATACGTTTTAATAATCAAAGCCCTAATAACTAGTGTACATTTATTTTTGACCCTATAATATGAGCCTAATACAATAGTAATGAATCAAATATGGATATGGACAAATGTTACCGACAGAAGTCAACGAATTAGCCACCGGTAGACCTCTGGACTCCCCATTCAGTCAGTGACATCGGTGTCACATCTCTATCATAGAGAGTAAATATTCCATGGGAGCCAGAGCCTATTTCTATATCCAATGTGACAATATATTGTACAGTAGATAATAGGAACGATCTTTCACTTGGTGATACAAGCGTGAAATTTGGCATGAACATGCCTCTGGGTCACCTCTTAAACTTT
Source organism: Protomyctophum parallelum (assembly GCF_964188405.1). NCBI lineage: Eukaryota > Metazoa > Chordata > Actinopteri > Myctophiformes > Myctophidae > Protomyctophum > Protomyctophum parallelum. Next base: position 31,476,129 of record NC_139712.1, on the reverse strand, counting down.
TTTAACCGAGCCAACGAAAAATCCAATATGGCGGTCATTTTTCAAGATGGCCGCCAAATAAAAAAGGCCTTTTGTGGCGGTTCTGGACAACCATGGGTGCGGCCGACTCTAGACCGGGCACTGCACTCCCTGTGGGTGTGTGGAACGTGTGTGTCAAATTTGAAGTCGGTGGGGCGAACGGTTCTCGAGTTACGTGGATTACAGATGTACACACGCACACAAAATTCGTGCAATATAGCAGATCATTGGAACGGTTGTTCGCTTGGTGATACAAGCGTGACATTTGTCATGAACCTTCCTTTGGGTCAACTCTTTAACTTTTTTAACCGAGCCATCCAAGAATCCAATATGGCGGTGCTATTTCAAGATGGCCGCCACATCTAATTGTTAGCCTATGTCTACATTTCTTACAAATTGTAGGAAAAATTTCACCATTATAGATAGATATATATATATATATATATATATATATATTATTTTTTTAATATATATTTCTTTTATTCTTTATATATATATATATATTTTTGTCATTATTTTTAGTTTTCATACTGAAAATGGTAGCATGCTAATGCTAACTTAATGCTAACATGGTAGCATGCTAATGCTAACATAATAATGCTAACATGGTAATATGCTAGCATGCTAACATAGCATGCTAACATGATAATGCTAACATGCTAATTAGCATTAGAAAATGGTAGCATTAGCATGCTACCATTTTCAGTATGAAAACTAAAAATAATGACAATTTTTTTTTAAATAAATAAATCTAACTATCTATCTATAATGGTGAAAATTTTCCTAAATTTTGTAAGAAATGTAGACATAGGCTAACATTTAGATGTGGCGGCTATCTTGAAATAGCACCGCCATATTGGATTCTTGGATGGCTCGGTTAAAAAAGTAAAAGAGGTGACCCAGAGGCATGTTCATGCCAAATTTCACGCTTGTATCACCAAGCGAACAACTGTTCCAATGATCTGCTATATTGCACGAATTTTGTGTGCGTGTGTACATCTGTAATCCACGTAACCCGAGAACCGTTCGCCCCACCGACTTCAAATTCGACACACACGTTCCACACACCCACAGGGAGTGCAGTGCCCGGTCTTGAGTCGGCCGCACCCATAGTTGTCCAGAACCGCCACAAAAGGCCTTTTGTCGGCCATCTTGAAAAATGACCGCCATATTGGATTTTTCGCTGGCTCGGTTAAAAAAGTTAAAGAGGTGACCCAGAGGCATGTTCATGCCAAATTTCACGCTTGTATCACCAAGTGAAAGGTTCTCTCACAATATGGCTGTTAGCCGCTGTACTAATAGTCCAATCAGAATAGTTAATTTCTTCAGGGGGTGCAATCTTGGCCATCCTCCCTCTTTGAAGTGTCGCGTTGGTCCTCTCCTCCGGACTCTGCTCCCTGGGTGTGTTGGTGTATGTGATGTGTTCAATTAAATGTGCCAGTCATTATCAAATCATCTTTCTTATGTGTGTGTATGTGTATGTGAGCTTTATTAAATGCTTATTCCTGCCATGGTGAGATAATTTTGTGTGTGTGTGTGTGTGTGTGTGTGTGTGTGTGTGTGTGTGTGTGTGTGTGTGTGTGTGTGTGTGTGTGTGTGTGTGTGTGTGTGTGTGTGTGTGTGTGTGTGTGTGTGTGTGTGTGTGTGTGTGTGTGTGTGTGTGTGTGTGTGTGTGTGTGTGTGTGTGTGTGTGTGTGTGTGTGTGTGTGTGTGTGTGTGTGTGTGAACCCTGTACCGTTTATGTGTACCACCCTCCCCGTGTGTATTGTGCACCTCCCCTGCCATTTGTTTGCACAGTCCGGTCATGGTCGTATTGACCTGCTTGCCTAGAGAGAGAGAGAGAGTATGCACACATACACGTGCGTGTATGTGCGGGGAGAAATATGCTTCTGTGTACTTTATATAATATCTATAGTATATAGTAAGTTTAATGATTTTAACTTGTGAGAGGCCTGGTAGTATTTAGTCGCACATTATATGATTACATATCCTTTTTCCCCTTAGGATTACCTGTTTATTCCCTATATAGGCTATAAGGTAAATACCTTAATAATAGCTTGAGTGGTAAATATACCTTGGTAATACTAACTAGAGTGGTATTTATACCCTAAATATTTTAATAATTCCTGCAGTGTACAGTATGTGATGCAGTGCAACTGGATCCAGTAATTTGCCTGTATGTAGCATTAGATAATGTGTTTTGCAACTATATGCCAAGGTCTTGATCCGCCATTCACCGCCATCTTTATTAATGACAAAGAAACGATGCCAACCATCTAAAGAAGACCTGACTCTAAAGAAACCTGAAACCTCAATCCTGTGGTTCATGTAAGTAATGTGTGACATGTGAAGCTTTCAGCCAAGGTTCTACTCCATACGCATTAACACCTACACTGTGGGCCAGCACACGGCTCAGATGTCTGTGACTGTGTAACGCCTAATTCATGCTCCGTACAGATCTAAAAGCTCACAGCGTGTGGCATCCGCGACACCTTGTGTGGGTTGTTGATCGGCTATCTGTGCCGTGCGCCGCCGTCACACGGCGAAGCACATATCGGGCTTAAGAGGGAACTCTGAGAAAGCAAGAGGGCCGCGGTCCAAGAATAACTGAACTATGGAAAGCCCTCGCCACCTTCAGACCCAACCCAACCCCATCCATCTCCGCCCCCACCTGCCCCCGACATCTCCACCTCCAGGGGGAGCTCTAACAGCCAGCAGGGGGTCCACTAGTGCTGCTTGTAAAATAAACAGAAGTTATGCTGAAGACTTTACCTGCCCCGTGCTCGCCAGGAGAGGAAATGCAATGACAGGAAAAACGCTCGAGCCTCGTTTCCCATCTTCTCTGTGGGTAGGGGGAATAATAACATAAAAAAAGAGTATCATAATGCCAAAACCTAAAACGAAATCACAAAATAAAACTTTACGCACTAGGATACCTGAGATGGACACTCCATTAAAGGACAGTCACGTTGACTCCATAAACGTGACCTTTGACATTGCATTTCCTTTGCCCAAATCAACACTCTCTTCACACACTCTGCTCCAGACGACGGGGCGCCCAGAGTTTCTGCAAATGAACGATCTGTCAGGAGGCTGTTTATATCCTGTCTCCCTCTCCTTTACTTAACACTCTCGCATTAAAAGAATAGAGCTTTTTAATTAGCTGTGGACTCTTCTATTTTAATCAACTCACAACCGGAGTCCAGCTGTGACAGTCTTGACAGGCGAAGAATGGTGATGCTATGACTCTTGACTTTCCTCCTGGATTGAAAAAGAAAGAGAGAGGATATTATATTTCCAGTACACAGTGCAACAGACTGTCTATGTTAAGCAATAAGTTTGAGTTTTAGTAATATTCAATGCAATGTATTATTTCTTAAATTAAAATATAATCCTTGACATCTGTCTTCATATTTTAGAGTGTGTGGGTGTAAAGTATTGCCAAAGTCTCAGGACCATAAATTATTAGCTGACTGCAGTTTGGTTCAAGGCCCTAAGTGATCCATTATGGTAGAATTAGTCTTTTTCTTTCTCTGCAAATCCTCTAAGACTATTGAGTACTTTATATATGAGCCTTAACAATTACAGTTCTATATTCAAAAGAGGTTAAATATGAAAACGGTTTATCATATATTGTAGCGATTGCGTACCAGGATGTGTAAAATGTTCACTATTATAAATTAAATTAACTTGGAATATCATCAATTTCGTTTTTCACACCACAAACTAAATTACAGCGGTGTATCTCTCTACCTGAAAGCAGTTTAGAGTGCCATGTTTAGAATGCCATGCCAGGATTGTTTTAGTCTTATACATGCGATTCTCTGCTTGGTTTCCATGCCTTGCAAGCTGTATTTAGTATTCGATCCATGCCTAAGTTGCCAGGCTTGTTGTGTAGTGCCATCATAGACTGTAAAAAATATGGACAAAGCGTTCCCCGGGTCTAACATGAACGTAAAATGAAGCCTGAAATCCCTTGCATTCTAATGCACTGTAAGTCGCCATCTTTCTAGATCCGTTTTGGACCAGCTGGCCATTGGCTGGCTCCCTTTTGGACCAGCTGGCCATTGGCTGGCCCAGACAACGAGGCGGGACTTCCCCACTTCTTCTCCGTTGGTTTTTATTTTGACTCGAGTGGGAGGGGAATCCCGATCATAGACTGTAACGGTAGTCACGCCCCTCAGAACATGCGCGACTTCATGGTCATTTTTTTAAATAAATGGGACCATAATTTTCCAAAAATAATATTATGACATTAGAAATGAGACTTTAAACTAGTGACTGGAAGCAGAAAGTATTCATGACCATGTTTATTAAGGTAATACAGTCTAGGTGAAGTTGGGCCAAAATACATGGGCCTCTATGGAGCTATGGGGCTTTTTGGGTCCAGTCCAGCGCCACAACAGGCCATTATATGAACTACCGATTTCAAATGAGGCTTCACGAAATATCTGGCTGACTGCCCCCCTGAGTGCCATCCATGCCATGTATGCCCATCTCTGTGTGTAGACTGTAGAGTCCCACTCATGCCATGCCAGGCTTAGTTCAGTGTTCTGTCCCTCATGCCATGCCAGTCTCGGTGTGTATAGTTCCACCCGTGCCATGTCAGGCATAGTTTAGAGTTCCCTCCATGCCATGTCAGGCTTGGTTTAGTGTTCCCCTCTATGCCATGTCAGGCCTGCGTGTGATGGCGGGAGTCGCTGAAGTTGCGGAACAGAAAATGGAGAACAATGAAAGTATAACAGAGGTGCTTGTTTGAGCCATTTGATTTAGCTGCCAGGCAGTCAGTGGGAAGCTTTGATTTTAATTTCCTCTATTGAAGTTGCAGCTGTTATCTACATGACAAGACTGAACAGATTGCATCGGCTTGGGAAAAAAAGGAAAAACTTGGCCCTAAACAAACAATAAGAGAGCAACTGCCAAACAATGAAATTAAAAGAAAGCGTGGCTTTATCTGTAATATGGGACACAGACAAAAACCCTCACTAATGCCAAAACATCATTTTTATTGGTTTATTTTTGTGTTGAGACATGCTTCATCAGACATTTGGAACTCATAGAACTCATAGAGCCATAGAAAACCCCATTCAGACATACCACATTTGCTGGCAAAGTGCTGGCATATTTGATGTTATATTTGAGGAAAATTATTGTATCAGAATTCACTTTTTGTTTGTAAAGGTGTCGCTCTGCAGTATACTGAGGACAAACTCTAATTAAACTAATTGCACATCGATGCTAAGCGTAATGAGGTGATATACTCACACAGGAGTTATGCCACGGGGAATTTGGATGATGACAGCATGCAATTAGAGAAACCATATCTTTCTTTTTACTTTCATAAATATAACCTATATTGTCTTATCGTGTGTGTGTGTGTGTGTGTGTGTGTGTGTGTGTGTGTGTGTGTGTGTGTGTGCGCGCCAATGCACAGTATGCATTTGTGTGGTGGGGGCCATGCTTACAATTCTGTGCACTCCATGCTACTTTGCAAAAAGAATGGAGAATTAATTAATTGCTATAATTATATGTTGCTAATAAATTTGGGCCTACAGATTTTATTTCATCTCACACAGGGGAAACGTTTTACATTTTCTTTAGTATGGCTGTTTGTTAAAATGCTTTATTTCATTACACACGCTGTAATTCTCTGCCTTTCAGTGTTCAAGCTTACTCTTCTTACTTCTTTTCTCTCTCTTTTTTCCACTACCACTACGTTCACCCCAGCCGGCTGTGAGGGTGTGTTTGTCTCGCTGGAAGTTTTCCATGCATCATAATCGTTTCGCTAATTCACTATGCTAATTGAGTAATTAATTCGGGAACAGGAGATTAGAAGGGGGGTAAAAATAAAGAAATAAATAAACAAGTAAAGCGTTGAGAGTGTTACCGCCGGGGCTACCATTTTGTTCTGACATTAGAGATGCAAACTGACTCAAATATTCCGGCGTGTTTGCTTCCTTAGCCCAAGGCTAACTTGGCTGATGTGCTTAGCGTGCGTGCATAGCGCTAGCATCTCCAACCTCTCACCTTGGGACTTACTAACACTCAGCAGCTAACCGCATGCTACAGCACAGCAATTGAGCTCCAGTGGTGTGGTCAAACTTATTAGTTAACACCACATTTAAATTTGGCTGCTGATACCTCAAGGCTGGAGAGCTCAGTGGGTACAAAAGCAGAGGAGTCGAGTGCAAAAGCATTTAGGAGTCTGACAATAAGAATGAATGTTCTTAGATTTAGAAAAGGGGTATTTTGTGGAACTAGTAAGGGATAGCATATTCCTACATTTAGAGCATAATTATTACAGTGTGGGAGGGGAAGAGTTATATGGCGGAATCTCACATTCCTAATGCTGCGTTCACATGGAATCAGGCAAAACCTGCTGGACGGCACGTAACGGTAAAAGATAAAATATTTTAACATTGATTGCCGTCTGCCGTTACCGGTTCTGGCTGCCGTGCCATCCTGTTCCGTTTACCGTCTTGCTCCCGTCCACTAAAATGACTTCCGGTTTGCCGTCTACCGCTTGCCTGATCCCATGTGAATGCAGCATAAGCAAATAATGTGATGACCGGCGAAGTCTCCGGTAGGAGACTCAATTGACCATTTGCAGACCACGGCCATCTTGCCATCAGAGTTGGAAGCGCTCGTTTTCAGTAAAGCAACGTCCTGCTGCCTCCTGCATTAGGCCTATGTGCAAATTCAAAACAGGTGGTACGCAGGGCAGTTGAGGGATATCTAAGGAGCACTTCCAAACTGCAATACTTAATAATCACCTGCAAGAAAATAAAGTAGCTCATAACATGTCTACAGTGGATTTTTATGAAACAAACACTTTGCAGATAGAGGATAATTCAAGCTTTTCGTACAGCTGCAATGTTTGTGAGTTTAATACAATCAGATAGGACTTTTCTCTTTGGATAGGCTGTCAATGGGAAATTGCAGTTACCACCCTGCCATTAACTTATGGCAAGATGGCCACGGTGTGTATGGTCAATTGAGTCATTTGAGTGAGTATCAATTGAGATGTCCCAGGGGCCCCCAGAGGCCCTTCAGGAGCTTCCTGGGGGTCTCCGCAACAGTACTGATAGGTAGTGTGAGTGTGCTTTTGTTGAATTTAAGCTCTATACTCTGATAGTAATGAATCATCATAGCTATAGCGTGTGTTTTTTCTTCAGGGGTCTCGCCGTATCTCCAGCCCTTTATTAGTAAACAGAAAATAAATGGTCAGATTGGTTGCCAGTTTCAGCCAATCAAGAGAGAGTATCCATTTCACGAGCTTAGATTTTATAATGTTCCAGTTCCAATATTGTCTGCTCTTTCCTTTGTGTCAACACTTCCACTTATGCTTATTCTGTATCCTGTATGAGTTCTCTATTATCTCTGATTGGATAAAGTTGGTACCCTGACCTGAAAATGCATTTACTAAAAAGCTGGAGAAACAGGGAGACTCCCGAATATAAATTCAACTGCTTTCACAATTATGTAGATATTTTTCACAAAACAATAAATAAATAAGACATCAGTTTCATTGTTGTCTTCTCTACCGACAGTGGAGATATCACAAATAAAGAAATATAGCGAACAAGAGTTCACACAGCAGGCCTATAGCTATTTCAGTCTGCACTGACATCAATGAGCTTCACACTGGAGAGCAAGTGTACAAAAGTTTAACATTGGTGGTGCGAAGCCAAGATGCAGTCGAAAACATTCCAAGCGTTTAAGCACTGCGCAGATGTGATGCACTCGACGCCATAAACTGACAGATTTAATTGTGTAGAAGTTATTGTATCTGTAAAACCGTGAACTCTTCAGTTCAAAATGTCTAAAGCAGTGGTGGAAGACTACTCAGTAGTACTCAGATGTATTTTTCTCCAAGTAGAAAATATAGAATAGGCCTACTGTTACAAGTTAAAGGTCTGTACAAAAAGCATTCAAGAATATTACTGTCTATTCTTAAAGAAATGTTCACACCTCAAGAGACACATAGAAACCATCCATGTATTCTAAAACTAAAGGGTGAAAAAAACACTAACTTTGGTCAAAGCACACTTCCACTGAAAGTAAAACCATCCTCAAGAATGTTTGCACTTGGGATCAAATACAAGTAGCAAGACTGGCCCTCCAATGACATATTGACACAATAGTATGTCATCGCTGTCAGGTAGAAACCCCTTATCTCCGTATTTTAACCTTTTTGTGTTTGTTATTTCCTGTAAAGTAATGCCCTGCTATCCTACTTGGTCATATTACACTAGCGTCACACAAATGTATCACTAGCAAAAGTAGCAGGCGTGTTTCGAGCGTGTAGGTCTGCTACTTTTGATGGGTTTGTGTGAAAAGTAACCATTTATGAGGTTTCCCCATGACGACAGAGACGATACTATACAAGGTAGTGGTTTGGACTGGAGGGAGATATAATTGAATCACAGTCAGGTATGAGATGAAGGGCTATAATAATATCCCACCCACTGCTGTTATAGTCTTTCCATAGATGGCTCTGTTTTGTGTAATTGAGATATGAGTCCACAAGGTGGCAACCATCCAGCTCCCTCCCTCCCCTCAGAACCAAAACCCACTGTCCTGCACAAGAATGAATAAGTTCCCTTGTTGTTGTTGTTGTCTTAACATGACAATAACAATACAACATATATATTGATGGAGCTGGTCTTGATGTCTGGTGGTGAAGTAGCATTGGTGTAAAGTTACTATAGGTACATGTACTCAAGACTCAAGTACTGTACTTTAGTACAATTGTGAGGTATTTTTTACTTTACTGGAGTATTTCTAAATTTTACTTTTTTTACTAATTTACTTCTACTCCACTATACATCTCAAAGGCAAACATTGTACTTTTACTCCACTACAATTATATGAAGATTTTAGTTAGAAGTTAGTTTAGTTATAAAGTTTGAATTATTATTATTATTGCTATTACAGTAACAATTTCAGCCCTATATACATTTTGGCCATTTGCAAATAGCCAATCCAAGTACATTTTGATACTTTTACTCAAGTTAATTTTGTATTCTGGACTTTTAGTGGTAACAGAGTGTTTCTACATTGCAGTATTGAATCGATACTCTTACTTAAGTAAAACATATGAGTACTTCCATGCACCACTGATTCGTAATTAAGTCAATTCAAGTTGTTCTGGGACTGTAATAGCAGAATATACTCTGTTGCCATATCGTATCGTCTGCCTGTGCTCAGGTCTGCAGCCTTCTCCTAGTTTAAAGAGCCAACAAGGATCTCTCTAGCACAGTACCAAACATGGTAACCTCAGAACTGCAAGCACCTTTGAAGTAGCCTGGTTAATAAACCAGACCGAATCAGCCGTTGGCAAAAAATGAATTGCCTGCCGGCGGATTACGGTCTGGAGAGGCTCAATTGTACGCCCATTTCCTACACCAGAGAAATGGGGCGGCTAATCGGGACACGGTATGCAATATGGGCGGGCTTTGGTACAGTGACTTTCAATGCTTGAGACCTTTGACTGACAGTAGCTCTGACCAATTGCGTCAAAGAGAAAATGTTTCAACCCGCCCCCCTGGAAATGAAATCCAAGCTGAGCCTCCCCAGACTAATATCACGCGGTCCGTGAGATATTAGTCTGGTTTTTTAACCAGGCTACCTTTGAAGAACATTATTGTCGAAAGAGTCAATGTCAGACAGTCTTCATAACATTCTGCAAAAATGTTAGAAGAGATGACAAATGTGTGTTGTGACCTGTATTGAGTTTGAGTGGGATCAGATGAGGCCAGAATGCAGGCAAGAGAAGATGCTGTTCCATCGTATGTCCACATAGGGGCAGAGTTGAGACATGTCAAACCCTTAACACTTGTGACAACCAAGGGGCACACAGTGACAAATTGCACCAAAAGAGTGACGCATTTTAGTAATTTTACTTTGTAGTATCATTGATAACCACATGTCACCTGACTCATGTAAGATACATACTCACTCATACCATATATTGTACAGTACCTCTTCTTTTGGAACAGTTTTTGACACACAGGTTTCTGCCCAACATGATATAGCTCTCCTGCATGGACACAAAAGTGGTTTGTTTTAGTTTGTTTTTCTTCAATTCTAGAAACATCTCGGAGACCGTTGAAAAGTACTACATCATTGAAAACAAGTGTAGTGGATTTACAGTAAAGACAAACTACCCGGTGACTGAGACTGGAAGTGAGGTCACTGGCTACTGATCGTCCAGCAGGAGCTGGGAGAATGAACAGGAAAATGTCTGTATTTTGTCAGAACTTTTGCAGCACAACATGCTGGTGTGTTTGCAGTGACATGATGAAAGCCATGGTCCCACACGGTGTGTCTAACAACCTGCACGATGATGCATGTGTTCCATTGTTTGACAATTGCCTCCAGACGAGGAGGCTAATGGATATAATGCATCAGAAACGGAGTGCATATGGCTCTTTCATGTACCTGGCATTAAGGGCCTTTTACTGTTGGCTGATGACGTAAGGCCGTCCTCATTATTATGGTGTGCGCATGGCCCAATGACCCTGTTTACCTGCACAGATGGCCACCCTGGTAGCTTGATATGGTATGAGCAACGGAAGTTATGACAGTCACTGCAACCGGGGTTTGACCATATTTGGCACACAGTAGCACTCTGTAACACGTTTATACCAGTAAGACGCCTGAGGGCGAGAAGCGCCCTGCATGCATCCGTCTGGGTGACAGCAGACTGCTGGGCGAGCGCTGGCTCTTTGGCATGGGGGGTCAGATCAATTGGAATTAATTCTGTACTGGCCATATATGGAGGGTAACAAGACTACTCGCCCCGTTTCTGTTTTCGGCTGGACAGCAGACGGCTGGACTTTGAATTTCTCTAACTATAAACTTTCATGACAGCAGAACAGCCTAAGTACAAATATAATGTATGAAAAACTACTACAGTGAAGTCTGTTCACAGAAGTTGTTGTAGGATATGTGGGGATTATCTGACGAGGTACCATTTGAGGGGGCAAAACCTTACATATACTAAATAATACTAAATTGTTTATAGGTTCAATATAAGTCAAATAATATAGCCTTTCCACAGGAGTATCTTTTTATATTTTTCCAAAAAGAATACAAACAGCCAATAGCATATTACAAAGTTATCCCCCTCACTGGGGAAAATTCCGGGAGGCAAAACGGGCAAGCACCGGGGCGAGTAGTCCAGTATTCATATGGAGCGTGTCTTCAGTGGACAGGGTTTGATGATGTCAGTTCAACATATGGAATGTCCGAACAGGTCAGGCTCCATATATGGATATTTAAGGGTGGCAGCGGGGGCAGTGTCTTGAGTGTACAGAGTTTGAAGAGGGCCCAGGTAGGCCCGGGCCTTAATTTTCGGGTCTGTTGAGAACTCTAGTTTACGCCAGCTGCAGGGCTGCACTAATAACTTTGAGGCAGGCCCATCTAGAGTTTAAATGGACAAGTGTCAGTCAAAAGGGAGACATTGAAGAGGAATCATGGATGAGGAAGGATCAACATTGTTTAGTTTAGTTTATTTATTTAGCACATATTTAGCACAAAAAAGAATAGACAATACATATCAATGAACAGAAAATACTGTGCAAGGAAAGGAAGAATCCAGCTGGCTTATTTGGAATCCTTTCCTGTATGGAAGAGGTCATTAATTAAAATGAGAACAATACAAAAGACATATGGAACATGTCAGCTCCATATATGGAGATCTAAGGGTTTGACATATATGGTCATGCCTGGGGGTGACTATATCTCACTAACTGAAATGTACGTTTTCATAGTAAATAAACGTGGCTACCGGAGGGCAGCCATATATATATATATAACTGAAGTGTATTGTGAATCATGTATCCAGCTCTTCTCCTGCCTAACTCAACTTGGAAAATAATGCTGTATTATAGTAGTTATGTCAAGCTGTTTTTCTGTTTTTTTTTTCTTTTTTGTGTATGTTTTTTGTTTCTTCTGTTTTTTGTTTTCATTGATTCGTATGTTTTACTTGTGTTCGATCATTTATTATTATTTGGTGTAAAAAAAAAAGAAAAAAAAGGGGGGGGGGGGGGGGGAGCTTCGCGCCAGATCAGTCTCTATCCTTTTAATACTCTATGGTCTGCATGCTCTTCCTGCCTTTCTCTGCATATGGTTCCTGGTTGTTATGTGATGTTTGCTCCCGAGTCCCACCACCACCCCGGCACCACCGGTGGGCTTTGTTATTCATGCTCCCCATGGAGGTTTTATTGTATATCTATCTCCCTGCTCTTAACGTTTTACGATGATGTTTAATCGCGCCGAGCAGGGAGAGAATGCAGCAGAGCCGAACACCAAGTCTAATGTCATGATATGCACACTTGTATTCTCATTCTATAATACATAGGCCTATTGGTTAAATCTATTCGTGAGTTGTCTGACTGAACTTGCTTTTATTCTGGTTTGAGCTCGTTTCACGTCCTTGACACAAACTCAAACACTGCTTATATATATTAATTACCGGAAACAGATGCTTCAAATCATTGCTATCTAAAAATAGTCAAATAACCTGCAGGGAATGCAACACACATATTTCCACGCAAAAACAAGATACTTTTGCATTGGACACAAGGAACTTGACTTGGGAAAGTGTCTCTCTCTTGAGCATAGTAAAAGCGGCATTACAGTGGGAAGAGAAATATGTAATGGCGTGCAAATGTCCATGGCCAAATGTAAAAGGCCATGAGAACAAAACCTCTCCTAGTTTTGAACAGGAATATATCTCTGTGAATATAATTATGGCAACCTAACGCATTGGGCATTTGTGTTATGTAAGATATGGTCACCACAGAATTTGTTTGGCTTCTTGGAATGTGTCCCAGTACTAAGGAGACTGTGGATGTGATGAATCAATCTTTCTCTCTCAATAAATGATGTACAGTATAAGGTACGGTAAATTAGGTACGCACAGTCGCTCACTGAACTCCAGATGCCAGGCGAGGTTAGAATAATAGAAAAAAGATGAGGTCCGCACATAGGATGATGCTCCAAAACGTAAAAATGGAGTGCCATGATTTTTGTGTTTTTGTGTTTTGCATGTGTCTATGGTGTTAACACCATAGACATAGACATTACTCTAATAGACCTCCACGTGTGGTTATAATATTCTTGTCTTCCCTGTGTATTTTTGGTTTTTTCCTGAAAGCAGAAAGCCTTTGAGTCAAAAGGCCCAATCGAAATAACACCATTTTAGTGACATCATAACCCTAACCCCTCCCACATTATCATACAACAACAGCTGTGGGCGAGGCTTAAGTTCATGTGCGTGGTGCTAAGGTGAATACCAGGTATACTTAATGAACTAGTGGGTGTGGCCACATTAAAACATAATTTTAACACTTTCTGTACACTTTTTTGAAAGAAAATTTCCTCCTAGTTTAATCATAGTACCTGATGATCATGTTTTAGGGGGGGCATCACGGCACTCCATCTTTAAAAAGGTTTATTGAATGGTTCCTTTTCAACACTATGGACGTGACGTTTCGAGCCTCTTGTCTGATGAAGAGCCGAGAGGCTTGAAATGCTACGTCCACATGGTGTTCATCACAGCCGGGATTATTAATATATTTATTTATCGCGCATTGCCAAGGTTTTTCCCCTTACAACCCTTATTTTGAACAGCCAAACGTAATGGTGTGTGTGGTGTCTTCACTGGTTGTTGTTCTCTCGATGGGTGAAAATCCAAGGCGTAAGAAGAAATGGCACCCTTTTCACATTGGCCTATTATAGCGCCACCAGGAGGCCACATCCTGACCTGCCCTGGTGGAGACCTGTGCCCCGAGGGGCACTTTATCTAGTTTTGCTGTGTGACAGAGACCATGAGCGCTGATAATAAAATATGCAATTATTTTTTTGTAGATAATGAATAATGTAGTGACATACAGTATTACTTGCCAGAGAGAGATTTTACTCAGCTAATATCACTCAATATTGCATCATTTCCCAAGAGCCGGTGGAATACGTTTTGCGATTAATATGTTATTATGGGACCCCCAACCCTCTGGGAAGTATCCAATGTTGACAGTCTCTGTGGAGCTGCTTGAGAGGAATGTATCTCATTGCCAAAGTAAAGGTCCTTGGTTTCCTACAGTCAGCATCAGCGGGTAGAACCTGGAGCAGTGACTCAATAACTTAAAATAACCACAACTTTAGACATGGTATCCAGCATGCACCACACATCACTCAGTGCTGGATACCCAACACTTTAGTTCCATCATCATGTTAAGTCAGAGTTTGATTCACGGCGTCTATGCATCTCGGGAGCCGTAAAGCCCAGACTATATGCAGAGTTGCTGATGACAAACACTGAGGATTGATGGGCGGGGCGGGGGTCATTTCAACCTGTAATCAAAGGCTTACATTGGTTAGCCTTTTTTAATGGGTCTGAGTCATTCTAAAAGGTCACCGTCTTCCTCTCAGTCTTCTACTGATGCAATTAAGAGAGCAGCAGGGATACAAGCCTAATGAGCGAAACGTGTTGCAGACGATGTCCGCTACAAACAAGCCCCAGATATCTGAACTGTTGAGCGGTGAGGAGGCAGATGCATTTTGAGGTTTTGATGTACCACTGTGTCTCATGTCCAAATCTATATGGCCCTTTTAATCCAATGAAAAATGAGAAGTGTGTGGTAACTTGGTTAAGAGTGGGTAATGCGGCCAGGGGAAATGCAAGAGGGACCAGACCTGCACACTCGGTGTAAGAGCTAACCTGATTTTCACTCTCCTAGCTCTGAGACCAATATCTCCCCCTGCACCACACATAGCCTATCAGGGGGTGATTGAATAAACATGATGTACAGTTCTCCGGGAGCCTATTAGCAGTGACGTCTGTTTAGCATGCACTTGTGTATACATGTGTATCATATTTCACCTGGTTTGTTTTTGTTTTCCCCCCGAATATGCACACCGTTGGTTAACTCGGAGAGTGTGAGAAATTACTGCAAAGCAGATCGCCCGCAACACACCAGATTGAATAAAAGACTTAAAAGGGTCCCTGGCTAATAAGCCTTATACAGTAACACCTTAAATATATTATTTATTTTAGAAATAGTTAGTCTTTCACTCAATAGGGACCGCTCCTGTCGTAAGTTGATGTCATAATGTCCATGTGATGTGTGGTCCAGCCCTATGGAATATTATCAATAGCTTGTGCTAACTAAAAAACAACTTAATACTTCCTATGCATCAAAGCAATATTTTAAATACCTTTTGTTAGCACGTGCATTACAAACATTCCGTAGGCTTGGACCACACATGGACATTCTCAACTTGCGACAGGGAGTTTTCCCATTAAAGATGAACTAATTATAAAATAAGTAAAATATTTAATTTTCAAATGAAGTTATAGAGGGCAATTATATAGGCATATATAAGGCTTATTATTAGCCAGGGAACCTTCTTAGGTGCACGGCTCAATAATGTCCAGGAAATAGCCAGCACACAATGAATGTCCTTCTCACATGGTTGTAATTGCCTCTCGAAACCAAACGGGTGTTCTTCAGACGACGCCAAGGTGTAAAAACTCAGCATTACAGTTAATCTCACACTCTGTGTAGTTTATCTCTCGGCAAGGGTGTTCAGCAAAGCACATCGCATAATCATTTGACCTGGAAAGCAGCTCCGTCTGTGTGTGCGCTCACCCCTAAAATATAAGATATTGTTATGTGGCTTGTGCATTCCTGCCCAGTTTCTGGTTTGAAATGGGAATAGGGCTGAAGAGTAGTGTGAGAAGAATATATGATTGGTTTCATGTTCCATACAGGTATGAGCAGGGCCCACATGGTACCCATCTGTGGTTTGGCTGCATGGCGTCATGTCCCTGGCGAGAACTTTTGTGGAAACTCTTCTTCATCAATCAATATTACTAGCATCAATAAGCAAGGCTTTTCAAATAGCCAGCCTGACTGAAGTAGTTTTGGTCCCACAGAAAAAACGTCTGGATGAAAGGCAGATTCAACATCAGTTTCCACTGTGTGACTGGTGCATCACAACTGTCTGTGTGTGTGGGGCGCGGGCAGGCAGGCAGGCAGGCGTACGTGCGGCCATAGTTTTGCATATTTCTGCAGAGTGGTAAATGGTACAGAGACATGACATTTCCACCAAATTGTGTGCATTATAGTTGCACAACAAATATGTCACCAATCGACCTGAAGGGACGCTATAATTAAAGGTCAAAGTTTTGAGAAGACACAGAAGACCCTATAACAGCTCTCCCTGTTTGATCATCTGAGCCATTTTTGTGTAGCCTTTAGCTGAGTGAAAGTAATTCACCCCCAGTAAAATACTCCCTTTCCAAAACATACCATGAAAGTGTCATTCAAATCGACCACCTGGCCTATAGGCATCATAACAAATGGTGTGAAATAACACAAATCAGTCTGATTTGAACAGTTATTCAAATCAGACAAGCAATTATTCATTATTATGTCCATTGTCCACTCATAACTAACAGCCGATAACTAAAGCGTTGCTGATTCCAACATTGTATCTTTTGGGTGAATTTACAAAAGAATGTGAAAGATTTAACATAGGCGCGCCTTTTTCACTTCCGGTTCACGACCTGGGGTAATGTTTCGCCTTAACACAAAGCACGGACTCTCAAAGACCTCGGCAGGGGCAAACGAATGAATGAATAGGTCCAAAAGAATGAATGAATGAATGAATAGGGGAAAACGAATGAATGAATGAATGAATACCTGGCAGTCAAGTTGTGTCCCCAAAAACATTATGAAAGTGAACAATAGGCGATGACAGCATTGGAAAGGTACACGTGGTGCAGGCCAGCACAGATTTGGCTGTAAATGAGTGTCTATCATAACTCATCATCAATCCTCACAGTTAGCTGAAATACAGATGTTGGAACACTGTAAAACACCTGGACCCCTCGCAGCTTTTAACTTCTTACAGTCTTCCTTGGCTTGAACCCCCAAAATTGCTGCTTTGTTGCTATATTTAGTCATTTTGTTTCGTTTGTTTGCCTTTTTATTACCCCAAGTGGAAATAACTATTGTCCAGATGTATTTAATCACGTCAATGTCTCCATAATAGTTTGTCATTGTGAAATGTTTTCATACTGTAGTCCAGCAATGCTCAGCTAGTCTATCAGCAGTAAGAATGTTGAGTAACTTGAACTGCAAGACCTATGTTACTCAGCAACTGATGCAATAGAAATAAAAAACTATCAATAATTTTAGTTTAGTTTAGTTTAAACTTTCAAACATCCATGACTCAGGGTTATGGACATCTTTTCCCTCTTATATGGTAGTTGTATAGAAAGCTTTCTAAGAAATGATTACATTCAAGAGCATCACTGAACTGGAAAGTGATTGCTTATGGTCTTCATATTGAAATAGTTACTGTCAGGACAGTTTCACAGTTCTGCAGCAATCTCATGATAATGACATGATACTGACCATGATACTGACATGATACTGACCATGATACTGACCATGGTAATGACATGATACTGACCATGATACTGACATGATACTGACCATGGTAATGACATGATACTGACCATGATACTGACATGATACTGACCATGATACTGACATGATAATGACCATGATACTGTCATGATACTGACATGATACTGACCATGATACTGACATGATACTGACCATGATACTGACATGATACTGACCAGGATACTGACATGATACTGACCATGGTAATGATGCCATGATACTGACATGATACTGACCATGATACTGACATGATACTGACCATGGTAATGACATGATACTGACCATGATACTGACATGATACTGACCATGATACTGACCATGATACTGACATGATAATGACCATGATACTGTCATGATACTGTCATGATACTGACCATGATACTGACATGATACTGACCAGGATACTGACATGATACTGACCATGGTAATGATGCCATGATACTGACATGATACTGACCATGATACTGACATGATACTGACCATGATACTGACATGATACTGACCATGGTAATGATGCCATGATACTGACCATGATACTGACATGATACTGACCAAGGTAATGATACCATGATACTGACCAGGATACTGACCATGGTAATGATGCCATGATACTGACCATGGTAATGATGCCATGATACTGACCATGATACTGACATGATACGGGGGGGCAGGCGTACGTGCATCCATAGTTTTGCATATTTCTGCAGAGTGGTAAATGGTACAGAGACATGACATTTCCACCAAATTGTGTGCATTATAGTTGCACAACAAATATGTCACGAATCGACCTGAAGGGACGCTATAATTAAATGACAGCATTGGAAATGTACACGTGGCGCAGGCCAGCACAGATTTGGCTGTAAATGAGTGTCTATCATAACTCATCATCAATCCTCACAAAACCTGTTAGTTAGCTGAAATACAGATGTTGGAACACTGTAAAACACCTGGACCCCTCGCAGCTTTGAACTTCTTACAGTCTTCCTTGGCTTGAACCCCAAAATTGCTGCTTTGTTGCTATATTTAGTCATTTTGTTTCGTTTGTTTGCCTTTTTATTACCCCAAGTGGAAATAACTATTGTCCAGATGTATTTGATCACGTCAATGTCTCCATAATAGTTTGTCATTGTGAAATATTTTCATACTGTAGTCCAGCAATGCTCAGCTAGTCTATCAGCAGTAAGAATGTTGAGTAACTTGAACTGCAAGACCTATGTTACTCAGCAACTGATGCAATAGAAATAAAAAACTATCAATAATTTTACTAGACAACAGTTTAAACTTTCAAACATCCATAACTCAGGGTTATGGACATCTTTTCCCTCTTATATGGTAGTTGTATAGAAAGCTTTCTAAGAAATGATCACATTCAAGAGCATCACTGAACTGGAAAGTGATTGCTTATGGTCTTCATATTGAAATAGTTACTGTCAGGACAGTTTCACAGTTCTGCAGCAATCTCATGATAATGACATGATACTGACCATGATACTGTCATGATACTGACCATGATACTGACCATGGTAATGACATGATACTGACCATGATACTGACATGATACTGACCATGATACTGACATGATACTGACCATGATACTGACCATGATACTGACATGATACTGACCAGGATACTGTCATGATACTGACATGATACTGACCATGATACTGACATGATACTGACCATGATACTGTCATGATACTGACATGATACTGACCATGATACTGTCATGATAGTGACATGATACTGACCATGATACTGACATGATACTGACCATGATACTGTCATGATACTGACCATGATACTGACATGATACTGACCATGGTAATGATGCCATGATACTGACCATGATCCTGACATGATACTGACCATGGTAATGATGCCATGATACTGACCAGGATACTGACCATGGTAATGATGCCATGATACTGACCTCATGGGGCTGACATGCTGACTGTGATACTGACATGATACTGGAAACGGAATACAAAGGTGCTGAACAAAAAGATACGTACAGGAGAAGGAGAAGTAGTCCGCAAACTGACATGATACTGACAACGAGGCACTCTGCAACCTGATTGTACATAAACACTGACTGACTGACCGTGTGACTGACGACTGCACATGTTGATATGTACAGAATTCTCCATTATACATTTGAATTTCTATTTTCAATAATACTGTATGTTTCAGTGTCCTCATGTTTACCACATGGTTGAAGAAACGTTTGATTTGTGTGATTTGTGTTATAAGAGCAGTCAAACGGGGGGCGGGGATGGGGGCGCAGTGGACACTACAGCCAGGAGAGTCAAGTAACAGTAGTTCTACTTGAGCACATTTTAGTACTCTTTCTATGATGTGAGTGAGTGTGAGTGCAGAGTTCTGTAATGTGTTGACGTGCATGACGAACAATCATTTCCAACAACAAGTGTTCACTTGTCCAGTATCCTCCCGGCTTGCCCTCGCATTACCTCCTTCATGATTAATTAGCAGCATGGAGTGGAATCGGTCTATCAGCAGCAGAGAGGGAGAAGATGAAAATATTTACAGAGCTCCCAGGAAGGGATTTCATTAGGAGTTACCCCTTGTGATGAGTCCCCTCCCCCTTGTCATCGCACAGCAGTGTAGGAGAGCACTGAAACTTGACCTTGAATGCCAGTCCATGTAGCATGTGACCATGCTGTAAGATACCGTACGTACCATTGTAGCTAGGACAATTAAGCTGAAAAGAATTTGACACAATGCAAAACATATAGGCTATAGGGCATATACTGATAGAAAACCCATTGAGTTTTTTTCCCATAGAGATTTCCGAAAATATTTATATAAATATAAAAAAAAAATAAGCCTGAAAACAAGCCATCCAGGCTCCTGGTGAGTCACGACCATAAAACATTTGATTCTGTACGTGTAGGTTACCCGTACAAAAAAACAGTAATCCTGGTCCCTATGTATGTCCCTATGTACTGCACCCCCTGGCCAGCCAGGGGGGAGGGAATAATGTGCTCCTTCCATGCGCTACTTCCAACCGGGGAAACTCTTGTGGCTTGGACTCCATTTGCATTGAAGGACGCATGAGGTCAGTCCGTTGCTCTCCACAGGCTGGCAGAGGGAGTGTAGTTGCCCAGGATTACAGGCCTACTACATTCATTGCGATGTTCATTTCCAAACAGGGCAGAGGAAACACAGTGCATGTAAAGGACATCAAAGTCCTTCAGTGCCTTTTAACACATCAAGGCCCCATATTGCAAAGCCCCACTGTGACAACCCGATAATGGACGACACAGTAAACTATTCCCCAAGCGTAAAAGAAAAGATACTCAGAGACATATCTTGGAGGTCGGCAGTGTCACTTCTTGCAGTTAATATCGCACACTTTACTGCTTGTTGTTTGGCACAGGTGCCCCATTGTTTTGATATTTCCTCTGGCTCTTTTGCGGCTCTCATCGGTTACAGCATTCTCTGCGGGGGCTAACCGACCCCATAAACATACTGAATAAACACGCATGGGGTAGCTGTATGCCTCTCTTATTATAAGCACACTTTATCTGGCCCCTATTTATTTATTTTATTTATGTTTTACTTCACTACATTTTTAAGGTACACTACACTGCTCCATCACACCTATCAAAAACATGAAATGCCTCCAAATACTGTTGGGTGTCTAGGAAGTTATGTCATCGATTGGACTTCCGACTCTTTTAGGATTATGAATCCCCCCGCGCACACCCACACACATGCATGTGCACGCACACACACGCGTGCATGCACCCACACACGCACACACACGTACAAACATTTTCTCACCTCTTTAGCAATTTGCCAATCCCCTTTGTGTTCTGAGGTCTGTGTCGCGGCCTTTAAACTGAGCAGGGTGCCCGCTCTCTGAAACACATGGAATCTCTTCTTTTAACCTGACAGTGAGGAGTTTCTTTAGGAGAACTGAACACTTTATAGTCGTTCACGGCTATCTGCATGGCACTGCCAACTCAGCCCGTGAGTAGCACGGATTGGGTGTGGCAAGTCGTGCGGTAAGTATTGGGAGCTGATGGTAGGTGTGGCGCGCCACCTCCCAGGGGTCTAGCGCATTGTGACGGCACTAACAGGGATAGGCTAATGCAGATATTAAGCCTCTCCGACCTACATACTTAGTTTTAATTGAGTTTGATGTATTTGAGAATAATCCTTCAAGACGAGTTTAACGGAAGCCTTTTTAGCACAGAAAAACGTAAGCGCTCGAACCCCAGCATTCATATTCTGGGGTGAACAAATATTACCCAAAAATAGCGGATCTACAACTCAAAACGCAGAGATTTGGTACAGATGGAGAAAAAGCAGTCCAAGTATAGAGCCAACTCACGTTGAAGTAGAGTTTTTAAGTGGTGGTTTCTTTTAAATACTTTTATAATATAGCTCAACCATAGACTGCAAAAAATATGGACAAAGCGTTCCCCGGGTCTAACATGAACGTAAAATGAAGCCTGTCAGTCCTTGAATTGTAAGTCGCCATCTTTCTAGATCCGTTTGGGCCCAGCTGGCCCATTGGCTGGCCCAGACAACGAGGCGGGACTTCCCCCCCTTCTTCTTAGTTGGTTTTTATTTTGACTCGAGTGGGTGGGGAACAAGGGGCCAGCTATGCACTCCAATGTTGAAGCGCTGGGCCCTAGTGGTAAGAGGAAGGACTGCAGGCGGACCCGTGGATTCTTGACGAGGAAACCCCGTGCAACCGAGCGCTCAATGTTAAAGCCCAGCTGCACTTCCGCATTTGGGCACCAAAATTTGGTGCCCAAATGCTGAATCAGCATCAATAGACGGTCCTTCCGGCAGCCTTCCGGGTGCTTCAAAACGCCACTGAGCAACTTCCACTGACATGAATAGCGGAGGGGGCGGAGCTTCACACCAGTTTGTCTCTATCCTTTTAATACTCTATGGTGGGGAATCCCGATCATAGACTGTAACAGTAGCCACGCCCCTCAGAACATGCGTGACTTTATGGTCATTGTTTTTATAAATGGGACCATAATTTTCCAAAAAGAATATTATGACATTAGAAATGAGACTTTAAACTAGTGACTGGAAGCAAAAAGTATTCATGACCATGTTTATTAAGGTAATACAGTCTAGGTGAAGTTGGGCCCAAATACATGGACTTCTATGGGGCTATGGGTTTTTTTGGGCCCAATGACAGCGCCACAACAGGCCATTATATGAACTTTCAGGAAATCCCGATTTCCTTGTGGCTTCACAAAATATCTGTCTGACTACCCCCCTGACTAATTTAAATTATTCAGCTTCGCCTTCAGACATGGAGTCATGTCTATTCGTAGAATGAATAGTGTCATTTTGAGTATCCTCCACATTAAACTGATGAATAAAAACATAATTGAATGTTGAAGATGAAGTTTAATTTCCAAACTGAGGTCAAGCGGTACAAAGTAAAAGCGACACAGATAAACATTTTGGTATACTGTACCATGAGTTCCTGTTTTCATAATCAGTGTGCAGAATTTTCTTTTTCTTGCCACACACAAAAATATAATGAAACTAGAAAAAGTGCCCTTCTGGGCACAGGTCTCCACCAGGTTATCCACAGATCCGTGCAGTTAGAGGTAAAAACACTTTTCGGCCAGTTATAGCGCCACCTTGAGGTTGAGTTGAAATTGTTCATGTGGCATTTTGTCCTGGGCCTAGTGGGAATGTGGGTGCACAATTTCACGGAAATCACGCGATGTGTTCATGATTTGCAGCATTTTGTTTGAAACTGAGCACTCCTGTGAACTTTGGAAGCCAATCTTAACCAATCAGGATGGAGTGTGAGAAATCTGAAAGACCGGTTTGGTTGAATGGCTCTAGAGAGACTGTGTACCAATTTGCGTGATGTTTGGACAAAATCTGTAGGTGTGCTGTGCAAAAACTTGTTTTGCACAAAGCGGCCTCCTGGTGGCGCTATAACAGGCCGTTCTGGAAGGTTTGGGGCAGAGGTTCATCGTTGGCATCCAGGGAGTGTGTGTGCAAAATTTGGCATCGACCGGGTTAACGGTGGCCGAGATTAGCTGTTCACGGACGGACACACGGACACACGGACACACGGACACACGGACACACGGACGGACGGAGTGCAAAACATACTCTCTCCCCATGCCTTCGGCCTGGTGGAGACAATGATGTGTAGTTTGCGGAGTTAGTTCAGTCAGATATACTCGAGCGTGTTCATGCTATGCTCAAGGGACATACATGTATTTGAGGGGTTAATATGCTGCATTACTATGTGGGTGTATACAGTGTTTGCAGACCCACATGTCATTCGCTGATGTGGTAGTCAGCTGACCAATTGGGCTGGGTATTTAAGCTCACCTAGACCTATATGCATTCTTCCTGCCTTCCTTCTGCATTATGGTTCCTGGTTGTTGTTATGCATTGTTTGCTCCCACCACCACCCCCAGCGCCACCGGTGGGCTCTGTTATTTCTGTTCCCCATGTTTTTTTTTAATTGTATATCTATCTCCCTGCTCTTTATGTTTAATGATGGTGTTTAATTGTGCCGAGCAGTGATAAAATTGCAGCAGAGACGAACGCCAAGATAATATATGCACACTTGTATTCTGATTCTATAATAAATATTGGTTAAATCTATTTGTGAGTTATCTGAATAAACTCACCTCACCTAAAGACTAAGTATGTGGCCTTGTTTTTCATTTCAATTCAAGACCTTGGTGCCATTCCCTAACTGCAAAGGGAGTAGTTTCAGTTAGGGAATAAGCGTCATGCGGATTGTTCGAAATAAATCATCTGACACAAATAAACACCAGGACACAGGGGAGTTCATCCCAGAAATGGTGGTGAGTAGGTATTCTGATTTACTGAGATTGAAGGACCTTGAAGGTTGGGATTCAGCATTGATTTGCAGATTATTGTCTTTTGCACAATGTTGTTTTTCTTGTAAATGTGTTAATGTCATACGTTTTGTTTTATCGTCCTATGTCAATGGCGCCATAATGAGAACCAATAAAGTCTCAGTGATGTTTTAAGCATAGATTAATAGCCTACATAAATTGTGAATTCTCCTAATTTACAATAACTTCCATTTCCTTGTATATACTAGAAAGGTGCACTCCCCAGGGCACAGTTCCCCACCAGGGCTGGTTGCCTACCCAGGGCCTGCATTTGTTTCTTTTGTCAGTATCCCTGGCCTAGACCGGATCACACAGGCCAGTTTGGAACGAATACCAGGCTTTCTTCTGAGGTGGAAACAGTGGTGAAAGTGGGCCGTGACGGTCCGGAGCTCCGACCCGGTAAGACCTGACCCCCCGGAACGCACTGGAGCTATCAAAATACTATGTTAAATAACCTGCCACTGTGCCCACAAACGCATGTCCAACAGGAAAACAATCAAAACATTATATACTAATGTCAGAATCGGGCAGATTAACACACATAGTGTTAATCTGTTGATGTGTTATTAGTTGAGTTTTTATTAGTTGAGTTTTCTTCATGAAGTTCTTCTGAATTGTAACAGTGTGTTTATGTCAGTCAGCGATGCAATCTGTTTTTATTAATCCACCACTGCACCATACACACGGACTGGAGAGAGGAGAAGTGTTTCTCTCCCTTCGGCTCGCATGACTCGATGTGCAGGGAGTACCAGTTCACTTTGCAGGTTGAAAATCCGCTATAGAGCGGATACAATAATACAAGATAATAATGTGCCTGCTAATTATTGTGCCTGTAGTTTCTGGGAATCCTAGTATGCTATTCAGGCTGAATGGGAGAGAAATATGGTTGATTGATGCATTAAGTTCCAGGCCCAACTTGGACTGATAAAATTGATGGAATAGAAAGGGATTTTGTTGTAACTGCTCCTGCGGAAACAGAATGCCCTGTATGCTTATGCCCGGCTCCGTTTAGTTTAAGTTAGGTTATTGATATGTATTTTCTTTGTGTATACCACTGGTTTTCTTTATTTTTCAGATATAATGATGATGCATGGCTCCACACTGATGTTCCTAAATGAGGGATTAAGTGCTGTTGGCACTCTGGACTCTGAATTCTGCGATCATGTGCTTCGGAAGAATGATGCTGCGGTGGCAATTTCTGGTCTTCGGGTGAACAGTTCTGAACAGGACACTTACTGGTGCTGTTGTTTTTTGAGTCTGATGACTGCAACGTTTGATGTATGTTTATTTTGGCTTTGCCTTGTTTGTTGTTATGACACTGTGGTGACGCTGTGTAACGTAGGCCTGAGGGCGGTTGCTCTAAAAGACATAAAGAGAGCCTTGTAGGATTTTTTTTACCTGATTGTGATTTCAGGGTCGTTTCGCCTACTTCTACGTCTGGAGAGTTGTGATATGGGTTTTTGAGTTCTTAAATGAATAAATGGGGGAAATGTCAAGGAAATGTGGGATACCTAAGTTGTACATTTAAGGACATCATAAACCAAACCATGAGAAGCTGTTTTCTGTCCTCACTGACATGTGACCTGTGACTTGTGGGGTCTTCTCATTGGCATGTGTTAAGACCCACCTACCCCTGGGGGGGGGTAATAATGTATTTAAGCTGAAGTCTGACTGAGATGTGTTGAGTCAGTACGGTGTTCCATTGTAACGCTTCACTACTGTCTCCGTATTCGAATACATTCTATTCCAATACTCTGAAACTCTGAATTGTCTGTCTCATTATTTTGTTTATAAGTGCTCACCAAAAGATTTCTTTAACAATACGCCTAAACCTAGTATTGTTACTAAATCATATTAGTATGACAAAGTAATATAATAACTATATAATAATCATATATATATATAACATTCTTCTCATGTGCGACTCTGGATTCTGTGTGATCAAATCTGTCTTCTCCTGTGTATCTTTCTGTTTTACTTTTCCTTGTGTTCTCTTTTGTGTTTGGCTTTTTTTTTTTTTTTTTTATGTCTTTTTTTCTTCTTTTTTTCTCTGTCTGTTTTATGGACATTCAGTATAGCATCTCTGTTAAAACAAGACTATAAGAACTGTCTGAGAATGGGGTTGGGGAGGCGTGCGCCCGGGGGGGCTGCTGAATCTTCTTAATAAATTCTCAATACTTCACCCTGAAGAACTTAATCTACAACAAGTGGCGACGAGGATGGGATGAATGCTTTGCTGTAATCAACAGCAGACACTTCATTTTAAAGAACTCAAAGATGAAGGGATTTCTCGAGATGGACAAAGACGAGATGACTACCGAAGCAAGCTATGCAGAATCAACAAGAACTGATCATCAAATCTACAGGACTCTACAAGTCTACAAGATTGAACTCTACAAGATTGAAACCTCACAGATTGACAATAATTCTGTGATGACTGCAAGAACTAATTTCAACAGCCAGTGATGATTAGCAGAGAGATGCTGTCACCAGCAATGACAGCATGTCTGCTACACCATGACACCAATAACTTACAAGCTTCAAGTGCCTACAGAGGAGCCATGAGAGCAGTACCGCCACCAACCATCTCAATGCTGTCACCATGCACCAACGGAGGTGACAAAATGGACACCATGAATGACACCAAGAGACTTTGCCACAGCAGGAGACCAAGCTACAGAGGCATGCACATGAGAGCCATGAACACTGGTCGCACCAGCCAAGTGGAGATGACCAAATGGACCTGTACGCCAAGTGAAGATGGAGGACAAAGCCATGAAGACTGCAATATCTAGCTGAATAAATTAATATAGAAGTATTAGATCAAAGTTGATATAAAAAAAATACCATTAATGTGAAAATATTTAACTGCCTAATCTCTGGCTTTTCAACGTCTAGAAGGGTAGTGCCGTTGAATTCGGACAACCTATTTATCCAGGTTGAATTCCAATATCAGTCATATTCTGATATAAATATTTTTGGTTAAATTCCAATATCAGTCATATTCTGATATCAATATGGGACCCTCAGCCTTGACAAACGTTTAAAACGTAGAAACAAAAATATTTACAAACTACAAACCACAGTTTGCATTGACAGCTTCCATATCATGGGGTAGAAAAGCAATTGTTATGGTGCTCAAACATTTACATGTGCAAAATCTGATGGATTAATTTAATCATATGCAGTGTGGGTAATTCTTAAATTATTTTACAAAAACAGCACTTGTGGAAATCCAATGCATTAGATGAATTGAGTATGAATTAAGGACCTCAATGGAAACAAGCCATAGGCTTTCTTCGGTTTCAATCATCTTACCTTGTATTGAACTGTACTTTCCTGTGCAGTTAACAGTTTTAATTCTGTTGCACTTTACATTTTCTGTTTTGATCTTGTCGTATTGATTGTCCTGTCTGTCGGTGACTTTGTGTGATTGTTAGTGCCGCATGTCCAAACCTGAACTTGCTTGTCTAAATAAAAGTCAAATAAATAAAAATGCACTTTCAAAATGAATATATTTTGTTCTTAACTGGGATTTATCACTGGGGATTACAGAGATTCATCCACATCCATAGAAAACTTTGGCCAATACAATGGCTCTTCTGATATCTGAGTGAGTGGGTGGATTCAATTATTCTATAACTCAATTATATATTGAGTTTTATTTTTTTAAACGCATACAAGCTGGTTTCAATTACAAATCTCTTTTTTTTTGCATGTTTATTTACTATCCTACGGGGGCCCTCGAAGGAGCGTAACATCCCCTTTAAACACGTCTGTCAAAGACATACTAATGTGTTTGTTACTGGAGAGATGAGGACATGGCCAAACATGGCCAGTGTGGCGCGAGGCAGCGTCTTTCCCGGAGGGTGTGTTTAAACGTTCACGGAGGCCCTTGGGGCTGTTGATGCAGCTGAGCACAGAATCCCCGGTAGGACCCAGAGAGAAGGAGCCTGTCCGGAAGTGGAGAGAGGGGAAAGTGGGTACAAGTTCAGGGACAGATACAGTATGTTCTCTGGGTATAGTTTCCCAGACAGTGAGACAGACACATGCAATACAACCAGGATGATTCATTTAGCGGCTCAATGCGAGCTATGTTTTGAAGCATATTTTTAACTGGAATGCCTTTATCCTTGCCTTTATAAACACTTGAGGTCTTTAAAGGTATAAGCGGGTCATGGGTAGGAAGGAAACGTCAATGCTCCTCTCATGCTACTTACGTAAGGAAAATCTGGTCGAGGGGTAATAACAGGCTGCCAGATCCCTCGTGCACATAAAGAAATGCGCGTGCAGCCGTGCACACAAACACACACACACACACACACACACACACAACACTACAGTTTCACACATTGCCGTATTTGAGTACTTTTTCCACCACTGGCTGTGACTAAACTCTTACTGGTCAAGCACGTCATATGAATGAAATGGAAGCTACGTGTTTGTCACTGAAGCATATTTATTTTCATGTTTACCTCACACACACACACTTTTGTTTCTGAGAAGTCTGAGGGAGCAGCGGCCTAATCGGTTTTTAACCCCAATAGTAAGTAAGCAAACCGCTAACTTCCTGGCTTGAAGGCAACATTACCTCCCCCTCCTCCTCCATTAGGTCAGCTCTTACTGTGTTGTCTTGTCTGCTTTCTGCACATGGCGATAAAATAATGTCTACATGGCATCTTATTGTTTGATCTAATAATCCAGACCAAAGCCTATAGCTGGTTCAAGGACGACAATGGAAACAAGTACACAGGATGTTTTTGTGTTACCCTTTTAGCCTTAATGTCTGACTGTACCTCATGCTGTTTACATTTATGATTAATAAAGTATTCAATGAATCAATCAAAACCCATAACTGTATTTGGCCACAACACCCATCCATGTAAGCATGTTGTGCCAGGGACCTCTGTTTAGATTTGGGTTTCAAAAATGGATAGGTGCAATGCGCAGCCCTGCATGGTGGAGGCCAACCCCCACCGGAAATTAATCCGACTTACTCCCGAGCACACAGACACAGCCCTCGCTTTGGGTGTACAGAGATTGGATGGCCCTCAACGAGGTCCCCTTCACCCCATACTTCCACAGAACCTCCCGGGGGACTCGCTCATATGCCTTCTCCAAATCCACAAAACACATGTACTGTAGACCGCATACGCATACTCCCTGAGGAATCACATCGACTCACTAGCCTCGGGATCCCCCAGGAGGAAGATACTAACGTTGCTCTGGAGAGGGAAGTCTGGAGCTCTCTGGTGGAGCTGTTGCCCCCGAGACCTGACTACGGATAAGCGGTTGAAGATGGATGGATGGATGAAAAAAACCAAAACAATTACCATATTGACAATATCACATCGGCTATGCACCATGGAAAGGTGAGAGTATAGGAACGTCATTAAGTGAGGTCCTTCAGTGAGGTCCAGGGACCCCTCGGGGTCCCTGGACCTCACTTAAGGACCCTAAGGATTTTAATGGAAACAACCCTTCAGGCATTCATTCTTGTGTATTTACAATGAGAAACACTGACCTATAGAACCTCACTCTTAGACCTGCCGCTGTGCCCAGGAAGTTCACATTGTTTCCATCTTCTTAGCGATCTTATGTCCATAGCACAAAAATATGAAGATCTGGGGTGGGAAAAAAAATAAAAGAAGAAGAATCCCTGAAGGATAAATGGAAAACCTCCCTCCTCTGACGCCCTTTCTGTTTTCCCATCCTGCTCTCAGAAGTGTGGAAGCAAAAGGCCAACCTTGGGGAGTGCAGAACTAAACAATGCGGCCGTCCGTATGGCCTTCCCACCACTTTTCCACAATCTCTTGGACACTTCCTGTTTGTGCAATAGATCTGTTTGTTTTTGACATATCTGCTCTTGTGTTGCGATTAGCGTTACATGGCTTTTAGCATGTAACCCTCGGGGGTCAACGATTTCCGTGATGCTGAGTCACAAGTCACAAGTATTGCATAATTGTCTAATTGCAATTATTTGTGATACTTGATACAATGATACAATAATTTTCTCCTAATCGTCACAATCATTTCCATGTTGAAAAATACATGCACGCGCACACACACGGGCACACACGGGCGAAACACAAATCACACTTTTGGCCCGACAGAGATTTCAGTGAAAGTCTGTCCCGGGCAACAGCAGCAAAGCTAACAAGGCATGTCCATTCGGCACGAGAGATGCAGTAAATATTTTTAGAGCCTTGACTGCACCAGAGGGATGGCGCCGGACTTGTCCTTGACACCTATGCTGCACACAGAGAAAACTAAAGCCTTGTTAAAGTCACAGTGGAAGAGGTCCCTCGCGGGCCATCAGGAGGTGATATATGGAGTGGTTGCCGGTGGGTGTTTAAGACTGTCAAGAGTCAGGAAGTTTGCTAAAGATATGACCATATACAGAACAATGAGTGCCCATGCTCTGGCAGTATCCTGTCACGCACCATTTCCACTCATGCAAGTTCCATTAAGGCCGCATTATTTATGGGATGATATAGTGGATGACATGGAAGTTGTGGTGGCTCGTCTCATCGGCTTTAGTGTGCTGGGAAAGCTGGCCATTTGCGTCCAGACCATTCTCCTGTTGTGTAGATCAGCCCTTATCTCTCTTCCATCTTTCCTGTAGTATTCCACTGTGTGCTGCTGTGTCAAGCAGAGCAGGAACGTCATGTAAACAGTCTCATAAAAAGTGAACATGCTGATGATCATCAGCAGCTGATCAACACATCATTTCATGGCACGTTGTCGGTGCAATAATAACCCCAAGCAATTTGCTGGGCAAGCTGATAACACGGTGCGATACCACAGGAAGCATATTTACAGAGGTTTATGAGATAACCTACTTTTCACCTTGCTACACAGTTCAGCCTAAAGAGTTTAACAGCGTACATATTGTCTTTCCTCACCAGGCAGCTCTGTGACGGTCTGGCATTTTTGGAAGACCATATCTTGACACGTAATCACTTATATCCGATTACACAAATAGCAAAAATAGCAGATCTACAAGCTTGTGCTCGTGTGCATACTGTAGATCAGCTCTTTTCTGTTTTGCCTCTTTTTTCCCCAACTGGTGTTTTCATCAGGACGGGGGACAATGATTGCATCTTAGTCAGTGACTGCACATTTCAACAGGACATAAACACAAGCACTCAAAGCTAGTGTCAGTATTTTAACTGTGGCGACAACTGGGGCAATGTGGCAGTGAATGTTGATGTTAATGTTAACATGTTAATGTTGTGTTTTAGAGTCATTTGTTGGCTTTTGTCTATGATGCCTGCCTCCAAGGACTGAATACAGCCAGTTGAAGCCGTATCTAAGCAGCTGTATTGACTTAAATGTTGTGAAATACCCTCCTCTCCATCCAAAACATTGTGAAATGATAATCTGTGATTACTATTGGGATGTTTTGTTCTTTTCATTTTTTTATGAGAAGCAACACAATACTATACGTATAATCTACTTTCTTCCAAAACAAGGAATGTGTCAAAAATGAAACAAACGCCACATATTTGTTTAGGAAATTGCAGTAATGTCTAAAAACGTTAACGTTTCCTGTTCTATTGTTTTTGCTAACGGCTCTCCAGGAAAATCTCTGTTTAAAATTAACCAATATGTTTCTGCTTGTTCTTCAAGAATGTCATTAAGTGTACTAAATGGGATATTATTGCAATAACATCCTGTCCCCAACTGTGAATTATTTGTTTTGAGGGGGAAAAAAACATTTTGAGATTCAAAGCCCGATACACCTTGATCCCCTTCTTCACTTCCTGTCTCCTGGCTCAGATATAGATTATGGATAATTCCTATTAAAGTGAACAGACACCATGGTGACCATTTGAAACCATACTCCTCTTCTTGCAGTGACAGGATACACAGCTCGCCAAAATGATAAGGTTTCCTAATGGATGACGATTCTTATCGGAGGCCGTAATTGAATACATAATGGACCCTGACCTCGCTCCCCTCCAGAGGTGTAAATGATGTTGATTCGGTGTGTCGTAGGTACCGTAACCAGTGGTGGACAGTAACTAAATACATTTACCTTGAGTACTGCACTTTACTTGAGTATTTGTATTTTAGGATACTTTGGATTCAATGTTGTACTTTTGACATTATTCACTCAAGTCTTGGCAAGTGTTCCTACAGGCTGGGGCGACACCTGTCAGCAGGGAGTGTTGGGTTGGGAGGATTAGGACGAAGGCTCTAGGTCTACGGCCTCCCGGTGGGGCTCCTCACTGGCAAGTGAAATTTGTGGCAAACCACAAATGTGCGTGGGGAGAAATCAGTTGACATAATGATTATATTGGGGAGAAAAAGGTGCATGTTTTCGTTGACGG
Organism: Protomyctophum parallelum; assembly: GCF_964188405.1. Taxonomy (NCBI): domain Eukaryota; kingdom Metazoa; phylum Chordata; class Actinopteri; order Myctophiformes; family Myctophidae; genus Protomyctophum; species Protomyctophum parallelum. The sequence goes on along the minus strand of NC_139712.1, from coordinate 31,443,399 downwards.
GAAGCAATTAAGATTGGCCTTTTAGGGACTTTTGATATAAGAATACACAAAAATGTATGTCCATATATGATCATGTATATGCTCTAAAATAATGTTCTTTTTACTTTTAAACTTTTTACAGCAAGTACGCCAGTGAACATTTTACATAGAACTTTCACTTATAGAGTAATATTTGACCAGGAGTTGAGTACTTTGTCCACCCCTGGAGGTAACCTACAGATCAACTCCTCATGTGCTTGGCCACGAAGAACACGATGTGGCGAAATCATACTTCCAAATCAGTGGTGGAGGTGGAGAGGTGATCTTAACTCCAAAGTATACAGTACCTGTACCCGTTGACACATGGAGCTCACGTGACCCCTGGGAGTTCTCAGCCTTAACGAGAGGACTTTGAGAACATGATCATTCCAAACAAGGTGAGCGGGGGCACGCATGACCAGGCGAAAGTCACCAAACTGGAATCCCCCGCTTAGCTCAAAGTGTTTGTTTTTCCTCTCTCCCCTCGTTTGTCTTTGGGTGTCAAAAGCCCAGGCGATGGGTTTCTACAAGTGGAGATGACAGCCCTGCTGCTTCATCCATCATTCTCCATCTCTGTGACAGCATCAATAGAGGTGGCCATTGGACTGCACTGGCCAGGTGAGGATGTGACCTACTTATCGGCACCTGTCAAGCCATGTGACAAAGAAGGGCTTAGCGAAAGACAAATGTCTTTTTTGATTTTCTTTTTCTTATTTTTAGAAATGGCCCGAGGCTGCTGTTGCTAATTATAGAAAAAGCCTTTTATAATAGCTGGATTATGCTTCAACGCTGTTGTTGTGTGCAGAAAGTATAGGGATGGGCATTTAGTTAGTTAGTTAGTTTCATTTATTGTCCACGTGTGGAAATTCAAGCAAATACTGGAATAGCATCAACAGAATACCTTTAAGTTCATGAACATTTTCTTTCAACACTCTGCCTCTAAGGCCATCTGGCCCAGGGGCCGAGTTGGGCTTAATACAGGAAAGGCTAGCTACAGATAGGATGTAAACGTGTCAATCAGTTCGTGAGGGGTGTCACATGAGTTAAGAAATAGCCAGTCAGTCGTTTACAACTCGCATCTCATTTCCTCCCTACAGTCCTCTGTCCAGGTCACTATTTCCTTGGTCACTGTTTTTTCCCGTCTCAGTTTAGCCCTGTAGCGTGGGAGTAGGTGTATGGCATTATGGTCAGACTTCCCCAGAGCGGGCCTGCAGGTGGATTTGTAGGCGTCTGGTATGTTGCCATAACACTTGTCCAGGGTGCGTGCCAGGCGGGTCGGACAGTCCACGTATTGGTGTAGAGTGGGCAGGTGATCGGACAGTTCACAAGAGTTAAAGTCCCCTAGCAGCAGAACGGGTTGGTTAACTGCGCGGGACAGAGCGTTGTTGTAGCACTCTGCTATACTGGCCGGTCATCATTTCGGTATCGGCCAATGTTGGCCTTAAAATGCAACATCGGTATCGAATCGATATCAAAATAATATATCGGTTTTGATCCTTTTTTATACAGAATGAGATCATATTGACATCGGTTTATATTGGTTATCGGCCATAACAGCAATTCGATACATTGGATATCTACAGTATATACGCTAGACATTTCATCTCGCCCATCCCTACCAGAAAGAGAAAACAACAAAAAGCTAACAAATTAGTGACAGCTGAAGACTTCAGACAGACTTTCTGGCTGAATAAGGAACAGTAGTAACCCAAGTCCCAACCCAGCGCCAACCCACCCGTATCCCCTCTCCTGGCCCCTATAATGCACACTGATCCAAGCCAAGGCTATGCATGTGGTAGCTATTAATACAGTGTGTGGACAGGTCCAGTCATGATCAGAGACTGTCCATCCACTCCTCTCACACTGTTGTATAAGAAAGACAGCGGATTGACATGGCAGAGAGATGGACTGAGAGACAGAAAAGAGAGATGGGGGGACTGTGTGTGTGTGTGTGTGTGTGTGTGTGTGTGTGTGTGTGTGTGTGTGTGTGTGTGTGTGTGTGTGTGTGTGTGTGTGTGTGTGTGTGTGTGTGTGTGTGTGTGTGTGTGTGTGTGTGTGGGTGTGTGTTTGTAGTTGAGTCTGGTAATGTTGGTTCATTACACTGAAATGCTGAAATCAATACACAAACTAAAGTGTGTGTACCATGCATGGAATAAACCAGTGGTTCTCAAAGTGGGGTCCAGGGACCAGCTAAATGTGTTAATGCAGCAAACAAATCAGTTTAACCACTTTAAACCTTATATACTGTACAAGCTTCAACAAGCTCAAAACGACTAATTGTGAGCTTGTACATCTGCTGTTTTCAGAAAATCTATAGAAAAATAATAACTTGGAATATTTCTGAAACATTGTATTAACAACATAAATCTTATATGCGGAGTGGCTTGCACAAACTACGGTATCTTCTGATTGGGGTCATTTGGGGTTCCTTGACATGAAAGCGTTTCAGAACCACTGTATAAACACAAAACATGACAAAAGGAATCAAGTTCATAACAGAGAATAATTATGTGAGAGAAGGACAGTGAGACTGGGCTAGGGAGGAGAGAGAATTAAGAGGAGGCAGGGGGACAGAGGAGAAGAGGAAGAGAGACGGAACAGAGCTGGTCTTGTGCAACGTGTGTATGTGTACGTGCGTGTGTGTGTGTGTGTGTGCACGCGAGAGTGTGTATGGGTGACTTAGCAAGGTTTGTGTGTCAGCCAGTCCGTATTCCTGCTGATCTCGCTTGTCCAGTTAAGTTGAATCAGAAGCACTGAGTGAGTGGCACACTATGGTGGTCTCTCTCCCTCTCTCTCCCCCTCTCTCTTTTTCTCTCTCTCTCTCTCCCTCCTGCTCTGAAAGCATCAGCAACACTCTGGTTCAGCACCACAGGTAAGAGATTCTCACAAAGAGCTTTTTACAAACCTATATATTCCTTTTGAATATTGCTTTTATTTAGTACTTTTTTCACTTAAGAGGGGGAAACTAAATCCCTCTTTTTTTAACTTGGGTTTTGTTTTACATTATACTTCTACGTTATACTATTCACGTTCTATAGCATTTAATTTAGCACATTTTTACTTTGTTTCCATGAAATTCACTCGTGTTACTTTGGAAAAAACCTAATAATGAAACAAAAGCAAAGTGGGGGTTTATTTGTATTAGTTTTAAGTTTCTAATTGTTTTATTTTAACTTGTTGGTGTGAGTCCTGCAGGCGTACAGTAGCTACGTAGAAGCCCCCATGGGGGTCTATAATTGGTCCACTTCCTTTTCCCTCTACTACCGAATTTCCACATTCACGACATGCCCAGAATAGGGATGCTGGTGTGATTCATGTGGTTTAAACAACAACAACAACATCCAGAAGAACATCCATGCTGTGTACGTGACGGTACAGGGATGGGAAACATCCTACAGAGTGTGGTATGCGGAAAAACCTCCTGGGAAAGGATGTTATTATCCATAGTACTGTGGTTGACTCGCAGAGACCCTAGCCTCCCTATAGACCAGAGCGCCCACTTCCTTCCATAAATATTTTGCTCCATTTTTTGATAATCCTGCACTTATGAAGGATCCAGTCAGTCCCCCTGGACGGACGGACGGACTAGGAAAGGGACAGAGAGAGAGGTGGGGGAGAAATTAGATAATACACAAAGACGGGTTATTGAAGAAAGAGGAGAGAGAGGCAATCCTGAAGGGAAATTAATGTAATGAGGCTGTTGGGAGGAGGACAGAACCAGTTATTGTTGATAACCCGTCATTACAACCTGAGGCCCAGTTCTACAAACAGTTTTCTGAAAATTTTATGTTGCTTTATATAAGTGGTGCTCAAACCTTTTCATGTCAAGGCCCCTGCAAATTCATATGTATTAGGTCGCGGACCGCTATCTGAAAATATTTTGTTCCAGGGACCCCCCAGAAGCAAAGATTTGAGTAAAGAATTTTTTTATTGTACAAGATTTGCACCTTTTATTTTTTGAATAGCCAAAGTAGAAAATACGGTTAAAGTGGTTAAACGATTGTGATGCGAAACGATAAAATGTAAAATGACACATGCTGTATTGTAGATGCTTTCCCGGCTTTAACAATGGGTTAAAAAGTATAAAGACTCAACAGTAGCGGCGAGAGAGACAGATAATGATGAAAGAGACGGCGAAAGAGCAAAGCAATATCAGAGGGGATGAGAAAGGGTGCGCAGCCAGCTGAGGAGGAAGAGATTAAAGGAGGTGTATCTTGACAATGAGCGGTTGCTGACATAAAGAACGCGTGGCGTCCCTCCCTCGAGCTCCACTCTGTTTTGAAGACAGAAGGCCGTACTGTGTAAATCAAAAGGCATCCTGTCTGATCCCTGTCATAGCTTGTTTTGATAGTGTACTGTCATTAAGCATAGCTCCATTTTGTGAATATCTTGTCACCGCTGGGTAGGAACCTATAACTTGTATTGTCCTTGAAAACAGTTACTTTACAGGAATTTAAAATGAGAACCTGTGTTCCACTGGATCCAATGTAGTTATTATTTAGTCGAAGGCTCTTGTTTAAGGGATATTTCACTTTCAAGCATGTTTGGGGTCATTTTAACATCTACTTGTTTTTTTTTTTTAGCAAACCAGACAGTTTTTAAGTTGCCTGATTCGGTATTTAGATATTTTTAATATGAATTTTAACAATTAAGTTTAATGAATTTAAAATGTATATGAATTTTAACTTCTCATACAAACCCAATGGAACTTCAAACTCAATATTGTCCTTTTTAATACTGAAAGAAGCTTTTGTGAGCATGGCATGCTCACAAAAGCTATTCTGACAATGCTTGCCTCTTTCTTATGTAGCCTACTATTTGACAATTTGGCCAATTTGGTATTAATAAGGTCTTAAACAACACCCTGCCTGTACACACTTATACTGTATGTTGGTTTGATTACAGTCGAGTGAGAAAACAATGTTGCACATTAAGCTATCATCTGGGGACCCCACCAAAATAATTTGAGCCGACCCCCAGTTATAGGGAAGAAATGAAATAAGGCATTCATAAAAACCTTGTTTCCGACAGGGACAAAATTATAGTGTGTACAAAACACCATTGATGAGTTCAGTGTTGTCGTAGTGAGAGTGCGTGCGTCATGTTTCACAATAAAACACAGCATAGTGCAGGAAATGATGGAGGAGACTTGGTTGGTAGCCAGGTTTTCCCTCTTTTATTGTGACAAGTCACATGAAAGAACAGCTTTGGAAACAAAAATATGCAGATATGTCCATGGTTACCATTAGCTCCAATCCCCTAACCAGTCTCAATTTAACTCAGGGAATTCTCTCTCTCTCTCTCTCTCTCATCCTCATCTACTGTATACGATGTGACATTTCAGAATTGTGGCAATTCATTGACAAATCATTGTGAAATCCACACCATTTCATAGACAAATGGGACATTTGCCAGGTGCGAAATGATGGCAGGCGTGTAATAGTTTAAATTCAAACAAAGGCTAATCAGGTGTGACTGAATAGGGGTGGAAATGTAGCTTTTCAGGGAAGTGTGAAGTTCTGAAAATGGCACATCTGTGTAAGTTGTATATGTATTCAGGCATTGTGGCATTGACACACATTTACAGTAAATGATATTGACCATAAATAATGTACACAGAGACATGTGCATTTCTCATTAAGGGGGGTATGGCTGAAGTAGCTATTAAACAAAGTGTTCCTTTCAGAATTAGAAACAACTTGTTTCAACATACTTTTGAGTGAGACACTGAAAAGTGCCCATGTGCCCAGAGACGAAACTTATTTGTTACACTTTTTAAACGTGTCAGTGTCTAGATTATAAACAAAAGAGCATGTTTAAATGCCATGATTGCAGGCTAGTCCTGTGCAGTTTCTGTCTTTCAACGGCAGGCTGGCATCGCTGTTGCCAGCCAGTGTGTTCTTGCTGGTGGTGGTTTCATTGTGAACAAGTAGCCTAAGCAGAGTACAGTACTGTATGCACATTGCATGCATACCCTTACCTACCTCACTGGCAGGTGAAAACATTAAACAAGCACCCAGATTAGCATTTCAATGCCTGATCTGCATGTGTACAAGTGGACAGGCAACGCAGTCCACCCCCCGCCCCGGACAGTGAGGAAAAAAGAGGTGTTAAGGTGCCAGACTTGGATGGTTAGAGTGGCGCGATTATATACAAAGTCAATGCAAGACGAGAATTGCGCGAACGGGCGAGGCACAAACGGGACGAACCGAGGCGAATATCGGGTCCAATTCCTCATGGGGGCCGAGACCCCTGGTCCAATTCCTCATGGGGGCCGAGGCCCCCTGGCCCCCACAGACTCTACGTCACTGCATGTGCCTCAATGAATAATTAGGTGGTATAGGTCGTTTTAAGTGAGCCGAAAGTCAGTGGTCAGCTTCTGGTAGACAATCTTTACCTAAACAATTCGTAAATGGTGCATTTATATAGCGCCTTTATCCAAGGTGCTTTACAGAGATTGTGCATTACATTCACCCATTCACACACACATTCATACACCGATGGCAGCGGAAACCATGCAAGGCACCAACTAGCACATCGGGAGCAATTAGGGGTTCAGTGTCTTGCTCAAGGACACTTCGACAGTAACTCTGGGGGAGCCCGGGTTCGAACTGGCAACCTTACAGTTGCCATCCAGGCACTCTACCCCTGAGCCACCGCCGCCAAATTAGTGTAATGTTTACAGTAGTATTAGTCAGTGGAGACAGACAGGAAACGAGGGGAGAGAGATAGGAGAGTGACATACAGCAAAGTTCGTCAGGATCGGGACATGAAGCTGCGCAGGCTGCATTAGGAGCATAGGTACTGCTAGGCTGGCCCGGGCCAGCCACACCTAATCGGCATACAACAAAGATTCTGAGTTATAAATGGAAAAATGTACCAGTCGACCTGTTTCACAGACCTATCACAGCAGGGTCAGCAGCTAATAAAAGTAAAAGTTGTACGTTTGATTTAGATGACTGTACGACTAAATCAAATAGACTCTTCGTTACTATATGTGCCCCAGATGTCCCTAGTGCCAACCCATCCTGTATCCCTTCTGTGAACACGGTCCATTCAGCTATTCCTGTTTGTTGCTTACTGTACGGGAGAAAAACACACCAAAATGATATGGTGATCATTGTTTAATAGTGTGCATAGTCAGGGATAGTGCTGTGTGTGTGTGACAACAGACCTCATAATGGAGGAATATAAATCATTAACTCCATCAAGAAGATATTTTAGTAAGTGCTGCTGTGTAAAGCAGATGGCGATGCTCAAGTCAGAGAGTGGCCTGGTGTTCAAGGCCAAGGGAAGCCTCGGATAGCTCTGTCGATGGGAACCATGCTATTAACCCACGATCACATCAAATCCCCTCACAAACATAGAGACAAATGTTCAACTGCTTCGTGTTTAGCTTTAAATAAATAATTCCCATGAGCCCCATGAACGAAGGGACTGGAGGCAAACCTTCTGGAATTTGACATTCAACCACTTAAGTTGACCGGGGTCTCCCAGGGCTCTGTACTAGATCCTCTAGTCAACGGGTTCCCAAGCAAGCACTGTTTGTGCCTAGTCTAGTGTTTTCCTCGACGCCAATTCATTTGCCGATCTACCGGCTCACAAAGAGCTTATTGGCTATTTTCACTGAATGTTCGCCCCGAGAATACCGTACTCCAAACAGACAGACAGCAGACATACAAACGGTTAGGCACCGCTCAAAAATGTCCCTTATATACCTCTCAGTCATCGAATTTGTCATCGAGCATTCCCTTTGTCTTTGCTCAAGTGAATGGGACGTACATTTTCACGGATCCTGTGAAGTGTACTGTACTGTAATGTGCCATCCCTGCTTATACAGCCTCTGCACACTGGTCACGGCGGCCCTTGTAAATCACCTGCCTCCTAGTTACCTTCTGTCAGTGCTACCTGACCTTTATTATGGGGCTCACTTACATAGGATAGCTTGCTATATAGGCAGCAATAACTCTAAGCCCATATGATCAGCCTTGTTTGGATTTCACCCCCCTCCCCTCCCCTTACATCTGACTTTGTGCATCTCCCCCGTGGAAAAATACCACGTGGGTTAAAATGCCACCCCTTCTAATAATGGCCGTACGTATGGTATGTGTGGTGTCGGATTTCTTCGATATTGCCATGCCCGGCCTGCAGGAGGAGGAGGAATTTTGCGATTAAAAAAAATCCCTGAAATGGAAAAGCAATACGTGTTTAGTCACTCGCAAACCGTCGGATCTTTAAAATTTACAGCCACCCACTGCTATACTCATTAATGAAAGAAAACATGTCTAAATCTCTAGCTATGACATCTGTGTTGGTGCTTGAGTCTACTACACCAGGTCTGTGGGGGAAAGAGATATTTCATTATCCTGTTGGTCTTGGCATGCAGACATCTTCCATGCTGGACATTCCCCACATCTGCAATTGATATGAATGTCAGTAATGCAATTTTTTCCTCTTTTCTCTTTTTGAAGAATGCATCCACCTGAAGCGGTAAAAAATGTCTGACTGGAAGATAAAGTAGCTCTCAGTGGCACATCTGTTTACATACATACATGAGACATAGGCTACATTTACTTACATATAGTATACTGTACACACCTACCCATAAATGTAGACACACATGTATGAATATGGGTACAGTAGTTGTGTGGGTGTATGTAGGGTTAGGGGTGTGTGTGTGTGTGTGTGTGTGTGTGTGTGTGTGTGTGTGTGTGTGTGTGTGTGTGTGTGTGTGTGCGCGCCTGCCTGCCTGCCTGCCTGCCTGCCTGCCTGCGTGCGTGCGTGCGTGCGTGCGTGCGTGCGTGCGTGCGTGCGTGCGTGCGTGCGTGTGTGTGTGTGTGTGTGTGTGTGTGTGTGTGTGTGCGCGCGCGCGCGCATCAAAAGGAAATGTAAGACTCCAGGGGTAGGTCCCAACAAGTTTAGTGCTTCTCCCTATCCTGTCCCTTTATCTGACACTTGGACAATGCTGCAGTAGCAGCATGTAAAGCATTATTGGCAATCAACGTTGTGTCCAATATCCGAAAATAAAAACAAACTGAACTGAATCCCAAGCAGAGAGCGTTCAAAATGTGGATAAAACATTTAAAGTAGGGTGGTTTTCGGGGTTTCTGTTGCACACAACGCGCCACCGCAACAAGAACACATTTTTATACTGATATCACTGTCTGTGTGTCTATGCGATATCATCATTTCTGCTTTGGAAATGAGCTTGGTAGGGGGAATGTTTTAAGCTAGAATGCCATCTTGTGGCCGACGCATCCTATTCCCATCACCAATGTAGGGTAATGATTAAGCCTGTATGGAAAAGCATAATACACTTCACATTCAACTGTTCATAACATCTTTGTTTCAAATTAGTGTTGTTTTAGCAATATTATTTTTCACTGCCATTTCCCCCATTATTAGTTTTTTTTATATATCTACTGTAACCTCATTCAAGTCATTTAAAATAATTAGTACAGTAAAAGTCTGTTGTGTAGTAGTAATAGCATTCCTCGGGCCCATTTTAATATTAGGCTACTATATCAGCACTGGCTAATGACGTACATTAAGCTATTCTATTAAGACTCTCAAGCACAGGGAGAGACTATGCTTTCCCTTCCCATTTCACATTCGGCTCTTACAAATGAAGCAAAACCCTAGCCCCGAGGCAAAAATGTCTGCAGCATACAGGTTTGATTTTCTCACAGAGTGAAGTTTCCACATGCGCCGAATCCCCGCTGTCCTGTTTGTTTAGGTGTGCGCTGATTAGAAGTTCCCATGCTGGGTATCTCAGCTCACCGAGGGCTTGAAACGTGACATGTCTTTTACAGTGACTGGAGCCCCCCCCTCTTCCCCCTCTTCCCCCCCAGTACCTCAGCGCTTAATGGCGTTGTTATCCACGCACGCACTTTGGCATGCAGTCTTCATTAACACAGGTCATAACACACAGCATAAATGTTCTCTTTCCGGGAGCTGACAGTCCGCCCAGATGGACACAGTGTATTTGATAAACACTGTACAGTTTTACTGTTGCTATTCATTAGCAACGTGACGTTTTTAAAGGAAGAGACGGAATCTGGGCCGTCGGTGTGTAACTATGTTTCAAAGGGCATTTTTTGGAATATTGAATAACATACATCTGTTTTTGATAGCCTCTTATTTTACAGAAATAACATAAAGCGTCAGGACAGGTTTTAATGTGCAGGTCTTTAATGAGCTAGTGTAGGGTGAGCACTTTCATGGGCGCTCGTCTGGATTAGCGTTTATGGGCCGTGCCTGCGGTAATGATGGCTCTTCCCCTAGACTGTCTGTGACATTTTTGCTGTGTTTCTTTTATAGGACTCGCTGAGACCCCTCGCCCAAGGCCCGTATCAGTCACCACAGACGCACCCTGCCGACAGGGCCCCCGGTTTTAAAGTCCCAGGACCTGGCACTAAAAAGGGAAAATGAAGAATATAACGGATGGCGGAGCTACAGACGGGATAGATCTGCACTGTGGCATGTCTGGCAGCCATGAATTCATCTTCACCATGGTTCCCGTGGTCTATGGCCTGAACTTTGTGATTGGCATCGTGGGCAACAGCATGGTGGTGGCGGTCATTTACCGCTACATGAAGCTGAAGACTGTGGCCAACATTTTCGTGCTCAATCTGGCCATTTCTGATCTCACCTTCCTCATTACCTTGCCCATGTGGGCCATCTTCACTGCCACGGGCTACGACTGGCCTTTCGGGAGCTTCCTGTGCAAGGCCAGCGCAGGGCTGGTCATTTTCAATCTCTACACCAGCATCTTCTTCCTCACGGCGCTCAGCATCGACCGCTACCTGGCCATCGTGCACCCGATGCGCTCGCGCCGCTCCCGCACGGTGGTGTACGCGCGCATCAGCTGCGTGCTGGTGTGGATCTTCGCCTTCCTGCTCAGCTTGCCCACGGCGCTGACGCGGGACGTGCACAAGATCGCCAACTCCACCACGGTGTGCGCCATCCTGCACAGCGCGGGCAACAGCACCATGCGGCTGAAGGACATCCTGCTGGCCATCAACCTGATGAAGAGCCTGCTGGGCTTCCTGATTCCCTTCCTCATCATTATCACCTGCTACTGCCTAATCGGACGGACCCTGACGGTGGCGCGGCACATCAAGAAGAGCGCCCGCTCGCGGGAGGACGAGGTGCTGCGCATGCTGGCGGCGGCCGTGCTGGCCTTCTTCCTGTGCTGGGGGCCCCACCAGGTCTTCCACTTCATGTCGGTGCTGCACCAGATGGGCGTGCTCAGGGACTGCCCCATCCTGGAGGTCATAGACACCGCCATGCCCTTCACCATCTGCATCGCCTGGTTCAACAGCTGCGTCAACCCCATCCTCTATGGCTTCGTGGGACACAACTTCCGCAAGAACCTGCTGCGCCTTCTGCGCTGCGCCCCGGGAGGAGCGATGGTGCCTCACCCCAGCATCAGCACCAAGATGAGTTCGCTCTCCTACCACGCCTCTGAGACGCTTGGCCTCACAAACAAAAACAAGGCCTCTGTTAAATGAGAGAGGTTTGGACGGTGAAAGCTCAGTTTCTCCGTCGCTCTTTTATTTTGTCGGGGCTTGGGTTGGAGATTTTTTGAACCCCAACTGTATTAACAAGCACTGAACCATGCAGTCATGGCTGTCGATCTAGTTGAATGTTGTATTTAACATCCTGCTACGAGTTAGTCTGAGAGACATTCAGCACCTTGCACAACACTGTTATTCAGCAGCTGATGAGTACACCTCACACCGCACACATGATGCTTTCACACTCCAAGCCTCAAAGGAACATGTACAGTACTGTCGTCAAAACAGTCATTGTTGTGCTCAGTAATCAACTACACCGTTAAAGATGGAGTGCCACGATTTTTTCCACCCTAAAACATGATCATCAGGTATTATTATAATATAAGGAGGAAGACCTTTTTACAAAAAGTGTACAGTATTTGTTAAAATCATACTTTTATGTGGACACGCCCACCAGTTCATTAAGTACTGTATGCCTGGTTTGCCTGATGGGTGGTGATCCATCTGAACTGAAGCCGCACCCACAGCTGTATAGTTGATAGTGTGATGTCACTATATTACTGTTTATTTCATTGGTTTGACTGTCAAGGGTTCAGCCTCCAGGAAGAAACCCTAAATACAAAGTTAATACACCATTGCACATAAAAACGACTCCAGGGTGTCTAATTGTGGCACTCCATCTTTAAGAAAAGATCGACGTATGGACTGCCATGTTGATCGATTCATGACTCCGGTGTTGTATACCAGAAACATGACACTGTTGAGTTATGCCGGTATCGTGTTCCAAAGATAGCAGATCTACAGGCTATTTTTTTAGCACACAACACCGTCATACGATAAAGTGTAAATGAAGCTTTTCATGCTACTTCTTTATGACGACTGTGTGGTGATATACTCTGCCCCTGGTGGTGAAGATTGCATGACTACAAGTTCCTTTCAGAAGTTCAACAAAGATACAAAAGTTTAAACTCAAGAAAATCATAAATGTAGCTACTGTACATACACGTATGCCAACTTGTGCTCCATCAGTAATCAATAACTGATAATTGTCCAGATATTGTGGAACAATGACTGGACAATGTCTAGCAAATGCTTGGTGTAAAGTATTTGTCAGCAGTTGTCCCATAGCACTAAAATAGATGGTGTCTGTATGCTATATGATATTGTCAAATGATGTGCTCATTGTGGCTATATGTATATAGTACGTGTATTATAATGAGACAGATATGCAGTAATCTGAGATGTTGCAAAAAATGTGGGAGAAATATGTATGAATAAATAATGAAATGACACAGAAACTCCAGGCAGTGTGATACTTGCCCATAACTGTGATAGTTGTTCTTTGTGGTATTTAAACATGATGATGTTGAATTAAGTGGATATCGTTTTTCTTTTTCTATTCTGTAAGTGTATAGTTTGTGAATTTATGAGAATGATATGAATAAAACCAAAAACAACACTGGTCTGGTTTAGGCCATTTTCTTTTTTAGTTTGTAGTAAGTAATGCTCTTTACCACTGGTGTAACTATAGGCACATGAAACTAAGTACTGTACTTATGCGCCATTTTGAATTTGAGGTACTTTACATTTTATGGAGTATTTCCATATTGCTTTATTCCATAATTGTTGCCGTCGGGAGGAAACCAAATTCATTCTTTTTAGGTTTTTGATTATTTCTTTCTCCGTATGTTGTTTTGAAAATATTGAATCAATGGAAAGTAGTAAAAACGCTTTGGACAAAACCTCTTAACTCCATTAGACCCTCAAACTGTCTGCTAAAGCAGCTAACTCCACCACCTCTCTCATGCAAGTAATTGTCAATATATAAAGTTACAATTAACACCAACTTTGATGAGGCAGTATCGCTTTGTTTTCAAAATATACGGTTTCTTCATTTCCTGAAATATGTATATTTTTCATTTCCTGAAAAATATTTTGGAGTTGGGTGGTTTCTTCCCGACATATATACTTTTACTTCCACTCTACTACATCTCGGAGGCAAACATTGTACTTTTACTACAATTTTTGAAAACTTTAATTACTATAGTTACTTTGTAGATTTTGATTATTATTACAAAACATACATTCAGCCCTATATTCATTTCGTCCATTTGGAAATACCTACAAGCTCACAATGTGTCGCAATGCATTGTGAGCTTGTAGATCTGCTTTTTTCAAATGATTGTTATCCTTTTGAAAACTTGAAATAGGACATTCTGCCTAATGAGTACTTGCTACTTTTAGTACTCATAAGAACATTTTGATACCAATACTTTTGTACTTTGTACTATACTCAAGTAAATGTTTAATTCCAGACTTTTACGTACATTTTAAGTAAGGAATTTAAGTACTTTTTCCACCACTGCTCATTACCCATGAAATTGTGGCAGAATCCTAAATTATAGAGCATGCAAGAGTTTTTGCGAAATGTTTCAATAATCTCACAGTGACCTTGGCTCACCTTGACCTGGCAAAATGGTACATTTTGCATCTGTTAATTATTGAGAGCATGCAGCATGGAAGGACTCTAATTCCACGTAACGCCAGGAAAAAAGAAAAGAAAAACGAAACAGGTGCGTGGCCATCAGTACAGGTTGTGCTAGAGGGAAACATGGCAGGATTGCTACATCGCTGATTGGGATTGGTGGACACACTGAGGGTCACAGGGTATAAGTACTGCCCTGCGGTCAGCTCTGTCTCACACTGGCAATAATGAAGGTCCTTCTGCTTTTCGGATTGGTGGCATTTGCCCTGGCTGACCTCACCCGCTTCGAGGGGTAAAGTTTGAATCTTATTCTTTTTTATGAAGCAAAAAGTTAATGATTTTGTGTTTTCAGATGGTGATTATGCATTACTTTATGTTAAAAATGAATCACACAACAATGCCCGGTAATTTCCTTTATGTGAAATTTCCGGTGCAGTAGCCAGTGTATAAGTTATCCCATTAAGAGCTGAGGTCGATTCTACAAATTCCTTCTAAATCAGCTGTTCTCACACATTCAAGTAAAAAAAAAGAAAAGAAAAAAGAAGCAGATCCTAGAAGCTCACAGCGGGCATGAAGTGACATGCCGTGAGCTTGTAGATCCGCTATTTTTGAATAGTCAACGCTAAAATCACTTGTTTGAATGGGTTAATGGTACTGGCTTGATGGCTATAGCACCCATACACGAAAAAAGGAAAAACAGGAGAAGCAAATTGTTCATCAGATGTATGATAAATAATGCACCATAGGGAAAAGATTTCACGTATGTGAACATTTTGTCCCTAAAAGCACATTCACATGATTAGGCCCCTTACTCAGGGGCCTTTCTGAGGTATTTTTCAATGTTGCACACACTTGAATAGAGTAAAGATGAAATTAAATTGAATCAATTTAGGTGCAAGACCTTTGATCTTGCCCGTTTTTAGGGTACAAATGTCTATGGCTGCCCAGGCCATCAAATAAAACAATGAATTGAACTTATGATTTTATTTTTAATATGTGGTTTGAATTAAATAAATAAAAACAGCTGTTTATCTCACAAACATACCAAACCATGGGAGCACGATGGCCATGGAATTCCTGTCCTGTTACATGCTATCTCCATTTGTCACATATTGAATCAATGTACTGTTCACAAACCTGTTTGTACAAACCTCAAGGTAGTTTGTGTTCTTTTCTTACCGTTTTGTAATCATCCAGTACAAACGAGGCTTGGCTATTGTAGCTAAATCTTTGAGATTTATGGCATGCATGGAACATGAGGATACTTAAAACCCAGCATCCATCTCCTAGTGGGAAGTGGGAACCTATGGTGGGAACATTAGCAGATCTATGAGCTTGTAGAGCAGCCATTTTTGCTTTTTAGTGAAGAGATTTGGTGTATGCCGTGAAAAAAGCGGTCCAAGTACAGGGCCAACTCAGATCCAGTTTAGGGTTTAATGGCTAAGTAAGTATACCTGTTGGCTGTGTCTCAAACTATCGTCATAAATTGCCCAGTTGTCCAACATTTCATACCAGACTGAAAATCGAACCCAGAATGTGCACAGTGTCTCATGTTTCATGATGTTACCCAATAAAAAGTGAGAATCTCGACTAAAAGCTATATTGAGAGGAAAGAGGCAGAGCAGAAAACAGTTAAATCCCAGGGTATATGTTATTTTGTTGATTGCCAAATATGTATGATTTTGTGTTCTTAATTGGCTAATAGAGAGAAAGTCTTCCGTCTGAAGCCTGTGCTTGACGAACATGTGACCCTCATTAAGGAGCTGAGTAACAGCATGGAGGTACAGGTTCACACACACACACACACACACACACACACACACACAAACATGCACGCACGCACGCACGCACATGCACACACACACACACACACACACACACACACACACGCTGTGCTATTCTCACTGCACAGCACACTGCAGCAGCTATTCTCACTACAGCACTACAGGGGTTAAATTGGTTTGTTAAAGGTGATACTAGCCAAATTGAACTTGCATCAGGCTATTCCAGTTAACACAGTGTGTAGGTTGTGCAGAATTTCAATTCAGTTTTATCTTCACTTTAGCTTCTTTATCTTATATATAAAAAACATGACTGACTTTATGCATTTTAATCAATGAGACATCCCAAAAATAATCAGACAATAAGAATGACATCAGAATCCTCATCTTGCCAATTGAGTGATTGAGAAACTCATTCATATTGTTTACTGATAGAAAACCAACGTTGCAGTACTGAAGTGTTTGTCTCTGGCGCCATCTGCAGGTTGACTTCTGGAGGCCCGAGAGTCCCGAGCTGGTGACCATCGACATCGATGTGGACATCCATGTGGATTCCATCCACGCTGACATGGTGTCCACTATGCTGCAGCAGAGTGGCATGGAGCATGCGTATGTCACATGTGTACAGCACACATCTGTTTCTCATTTCCTCTTTCACAAGGAAAAAGTATGCTTGCACTAACCAATAGTGTGCTTGTAATGTGTAGGCCTGGCCTATACTCTCTCAGGCTACATACAGTTGAGTATGATAGTATATAGGCTATCTACTTACAGTATGTTTAGATGTTATATATATATATAGAAGTTGACTAATGTACCGGTATGTTGACTCTGTTCTTCAGGGTCCTGATTGAGGATCTGCAGGATGCTGTTGACGGCCAGGTGGACAACAGGCCCTCCGCTAGATATCACAGCTACACCAAGTACAACAACTTGGACAAGGTATTGTCTATTTCTCTTGTCTCTTTCTCTCTGATCTCACTCTCTGATCTCACAATGATCTGATGTTTCTTTGACTCTTTTGATTTCAGATCCAGAGCTGGATCGCCTCCATCTCCTCTTCCAACGACGACCTGATCAGCAAGCAGACAATTGGAAACAGCTACGAGGGACGCCCCATGACCGTCCTCAAGGTATTAAAAAATGTTAAATAAAACAATAAAATCAGACCCGTGTGAAGTGAGGGGCGCTCTAATCAATTATTGACCTTATACCAAACTTGAAACATACCTTAGTTACGTCACCAAGAATGGTGGTTCCTTATTGGCCAAGGGTTTCCTCCGACATACCGACAGCCGATTTGCTCAGACACATATGACGTATATTCTACATTCATTGTCAATGGCATTTAATGTTTGCGTTAAGACAGAATACACTATACTGTAGCTGTTTATAGGAGGGGTATAAATTAGCCTCAACAAAACTATTAGACCATAGCGGCCCTTCTAATGCCTTCACTTTGACACCCTCAGCTCGGCAAGCAGTCTGGTGCCACCAAGCCCGCTATCTTCCTGGACTGTGGTATCCATGCCAGAGAATGGATCTCTACTGCTTTCTGTCAGTGGTTCGTGAAGGAGGTAAGGATAAGGAACTAAGGAAGACAACCATATGGGCTTAACCACCGCCAGTAGGCAGAGTTTTCCATGCCAAACTCACTTGACTTTCTCCCTATACCTCCTCAGGCTCTGTCCACCTATGGTAGCGATGCTCAGATGACCAGCCTGCTGGACCAGATGGATGTCTTCGTCCTTCCTGTCTTCAACATTGATGGCTATGACTATACCCACAAGAGCGTATGACAGACTTTATTTTTATAATTTCTTTATGTTTATTTGACAGGCCAGGGGCAAATCCTTTTTTTAATCAAACTATAAAAACATGAAACTGTTGCATTGTATGTGGGTTTTTTTGCCGAGGCTAATTTGGAGCCTGCTTAGACCTTTCTATACAATATCTACCTTGTTAAAAAATAATCCAATTACAATAAGCACATGCACATCTAAACAACAAGTGCAAAAGCATTCCTAAATTACAGTCATGAAAGCAATGATGTTAACGTTTTAAAATGTGCATAACATATTAATGTTCGCAGCTTTGGTTTGGTTTCTTTCAACCATTTTATTTCAAGTGTATTCCCTTTTACTGAAAAAGATAACTGACCGAAAGTGGTGCTGTGCGATTGTAGTAATGCTTCCATTAGGTTCTGTAACCTAATGGAAGCCAGGCTGTATATTGTCAGGGTAATAATATTATACCATCATTCATTTGTTAGTTTATTTGCATTTCAGTGTATATTCTGGTTTGTTTTTGGGAAATGTAGAACAGAATGTGGAGGAAGACTCGTTCCAGGAAGTCTGGATCCAGCTGCATCGGTGCCGACCCCAACAGGAACTTTAACGCTGGCTGGTGCAGTACGTATATCACATATATCAGTGGTTCTCAAACTGTGGGTTGGTATTAGGCTACTCGGTACCCCCAGGGCTCACAACGAGCTTGTAGATCAGCTATTTTCACAATGTTTGTGAAAATTGCTGATCTACAAGCTCGTTGCAAGAGCTTGTAGATTGGCTATTGTCACAATTTTTATCTGTGCTTGTCAGGGTGGGGGGTCACAGTCTGAAAGGGTTGAGAACCACTGCCATAGACAGAGTGCTACATCTTGAGGCATTTTGAACGCAAGAAAACTGGTGTCTCACCCCTATCAAAGCTTTCATTGTTTCACACATTTTGAAGACCGGGATGAAATCCATTGCGATAATTTGTTCCGTCTGCTTCCCTAAAAGACTTTTACAACTCTCTCCTCCATGTGATTTCATTTCATTGCAGCTACTGGAGCCTCCAGCAACCCCTGCAGCGATACCTTCTGTGGCTACAAGCCCGAGTCTGAGATCGAGGTCAAGAATGTTGCCGACTTCATCCGTAGGAACAAGTCCATCATCAAGGCCTACGTCACCATCCACTCCTACTCCCAGCTGCTGCTGTTCCCTTACTCCTACACCTTCGACCTGGCAGCAGACCACAGTGAGCTGGTCAGTCCAACGTCACTTATTATACAGTAGTTGTTATACATGGTTACCGACCGTATATTTCCAAATAGTAGCCCTTACTCAAATAGCTGACTTTGCGGAATAAACGCCCGGGCTACTATTTGGAAAAATGCGGTATACTTGTGTACAGTGCAGAGATGTGTTTATTTACTGTGTCACATATTAAACCTGCTATGTTTTATTTTGTGTTTTTAGTTTAGCTTTATTTTCAAAATAATAGCTTTTGAATCACCTAATTATGCATACAAAGTGTACTGTGCATACAAGGACACAGTACATGTTTTAAACATATATCAACAAAAGATATGTTATTTTTCAGAGGAATTGTGCTTGACAGTAGCTCATGCCGAGACAGCCGAGCCATGAGGCCCATAGGGGCAGGAGCCTAGCTCCTGTTTCTGTAGCGTGAGTCAGCTTGATGTACAAGTACCCCTGGACATGACACTAGTATGACCCAGGGACTTACCCCCAATTCAACCCTTGATGCTGAGTGCCGTGGGTCCCATTTTAGAGTCTTTGGTATGAACCGGCCAGCGAATCTAACCCTTCCTTCCAATCTCAGGGCAAGTTGGATACTCTTAACCACTGAGCTTAGATAATGGTGCCACGATATTCATATTGTATTCACTGTATATTAGATAATATGGGCTCCATTTTCGTCACCGCTAAACCCCTTATCCCTAAACTTCTTTGCCTTTTCTTTTTACTATTTTGAAAAACATTTTTGAATAGTTCAACTAGCCAATCTACATTGACTCATTGTGAGCTTGTAGACTGGCCATTTCAACTATTCAAAAATGTCTTGCAAAATAGTAAAAAAAAGGCAAAGAAGTAAGGGGTTTAACGGTGACGAAAATGGAGCCCTATATCTCCCAAAACATGGATAGACCACAGTGTTGGGGAAGTTAATTTAACATTTTAATATATTTAGTAGTGAGGCCACATGGCAATAGCACTTTCTGTGCCAAGCAATACATTATATTACTTTTGTGTTCATTTAATAATCAGAATCATCATATAGGTCTACCGTATTTTCTAATCAATATTATGTTCTCATAGGCCTATTATGAATTTGACTTGGTGCATTGCTCTCACACAGAAGAAAATTATGATACACACAGCAGATTAGAGAAACAAGTATAATTGTATGTATGGTATAAAGAAAAAGAAAGAATATAAAGAAAAACTATAGGGTACTGTACTGGACATTATTTGTAACCGTCACAGTCTATAAAAATGTGTGTTTGCAAGTTCTAGCAGTCAATATCAGTGGATATATTTCTCATACATACAAGTACATTTCATAAATGCCATAATCCATAGATTATAAATATATTCGGTGTGGAGCACACACGTCACAGGTGTCCCTTTGTCCCTAATTAATTCCCTAATTATTTTCCAGTTTGCAAGAGTGAGACCCAACCCACCACAACCATTATTATCACACTTATCCAAATCCATATTTAGCTGCTGCAAATCATCAAGTCCCTGATCGCCTCATGGCTCATGTGGCTCCTTCTCAAAGGAAGCTCTTTTACCTGTAATCGACAACTCGCTGGGGCGTCCGAGCGCTGTGCTTAACACTCACACCCTTGTCTCCAGCTGACTGCAGTGGATCACACATTCCTGTCTCTCCATTACTCACTTCTAACTCCCCCTACCTCCCTTGTATGTTTTATAGAACAAAAGAGCTCCGGGAGTCCATCCTATCTCATCTCTACATCCTCAAAATGTACTTGATCTTGCATCTTGGATGCTGCATGTTGCAATCCCAATACCATACATGCACTTTCAAGATTTCTATTAAACACATACTTTATACTCTTGTTTCATATAGTACACTCAGCTTACAATAGAGTAGGGTAGGTACAGTACACCCTGTACAGGGCACAGGGTGTTTGTACGACTGTTTTCCATGTATACACTTTAATTTGTCTGTGTGTTATATCTCTGCATTATAGATGAAGGTTGCTGTGGAGGCTTCTAAAGAGCTGCGCAGCCTGTACGGTACCAAGTACACTAGTGGACCTGGTGCTGCTACCATCTGTAAGTACTACAATGTTGCAGCCAAATTATTTTCCATGGTAGAGAAGGGACATACTGTACTGTACGGTAGGAGGGCGTTGACAAGATGCTTGATATGCTAGGGCCCTTTTTATGTGATGACCAGTCCACCACACATTTTCACAACCCACAAGAGTGTAAAAACTGCCCATTACACCTCCATTTAGGTAAAAAGATTTTCGTATCTAGCATCTATGCTGTCTTCATTCAACGCTACATAATTCTGTTAAATCTAGAATTTGTTTCAAAGCAAACTGTCTCTCTCTCTCCCTCTATATCACCCCCTCTCTCTCCTTTTCTCTCTCTCTGTCTCTCTCCCCCTCTATCACTCCCCCTCTCTCTCCTTCTTTCTCCCTCTCTCTTTCTCTCTCTCTCTCTTTCTCACTCTCTCCTTCTCTTTCTCCCACCTCTCTCTCCTTCTCTCTCCTCCCCCTCAGACCCAGCCGCTGGAGGTTCAGACGACTGGGCCTATGACCTGGGAGTGAAATACTCCTACACCTTTGAGCTGCGCGACACCGGACGCTATGGCTTCCTGCTGCCCGAGTCTCAGATCAAGCCCACGTGTGAGGAGACCATGCTGGCCGTCAAGTACATTGCCGCCTACGTGCAGAAGACCCTCTAGAGGAGGGGGCCGCTGCCAAGAAGAGACCCCTGCAATGCCAACTATACCCAACCCCCAATCCCCCTTCACCCCTCCAACCTCTCAGCCGCCCTCAGCCGGTATCCATGGATACGGGGCACCACCCGCCATGTTTTCTCACTGTGCTTGACAGAATGTCAGGATGAGTGCAAATAAAATCAATGATCCATCCCCACTACTCGCTGAATCGATTTGTGTGTGTGTGTGTGTGTGTGTGTGTGTGTGTGTGTGTGTGTGTGTGTGTGTGTGTGTGTGTGTGTGTGTGTGTGTGTGTGTGTGTGTGTTGTGTGTGGGTGTGTGTGAGAGAGAGAGAGAGAGAGAGAGAGAGAGAGAGAACAATGGAATTTGTGCTGGACTAAACTTTTGTCCTTTTGCTGTAAAAAAAAAAAACGTATTTGAAAGATTACTAAGCCATGTTCAATAGCTTAAGAACCGCCTCCATGTCTAGACCTAGAATAAAAACAAAACAAGGCTCAGAAGTAATCCTCGGAACCAAACATTCAGGACTATGGGCTGAGCACTTTTTCCTTAACACCTACGTTATGCAATCCTTTTGGACCATGAATGAGAACAAGAAACAAAAAGACCCACAGACACTTTGTACTAGCCTAAACAGTAAAATCCTGAGTGTTCTAAGAGTGTAAAAATGGACCCGTATAGGCCTCTGAGGCTGGGAGATCCCTCCTGTGAACTGGCACTGTTCCAGTGGTGCTTGTGGGGGGACTCCAAAGGGTACTGGTCTAGCTGTGCAGCACGTGACAACCATACAGTATTGACTCCATGGCAGCGTCTGTGCTCTGCCAACCATGTGTCTGACAAGAGAGAATATAAATGGCCAAAGATCAGAATAATTTAATCTATTGCAGCACTGACCCGGCCAAATCTTAAAAGCACAAGGGACAGATAATGCATTTATGTGATTCGGTATTAAGTGAAATTGTCATGCAAAGGGCTCATGTTGAGAATGGCCCTCAAGTCTGCCCAGACAATACATAAACAAATAAATAAATAATCTATTGTTATGTAATGTGAGTGACCAGAAATGAATGACCTAGCAGTGAGTGATTCCCATCTAAATTATCTGTGATGTCGTTTGTTCTCCGTTCCACTAGATGGCGACAACAGAGCAAATATAAAGCATTGGACATTGTGTCCCTTTATCGTTGTACATTTATATAGGCCTAATAATAAATAAACAACAACAACAACGAACATGATCGTTGCTGATAGACTAAACTAAATGTTGAAATAGCTGGCACCAACCATGGCACAAGATTTCTATTACTAGTGTTCACCAAGGACATGGCCAGGACAGCAGCGCAAACTGATGTAAACAGACTACTAACAGGACATACAACATGTTGTCTGTTGACACTGTACTCTGTAGCCTACTCCATGTACAAGTTTAGGCCACTAAAAGGAACACAGACACACACAGCTACCTTGAATACATGTTGTACCAACATGTATTTCATTAAATATTCTAGAGAATATTTAATAGTACTTCATATTGTGTGGCAGTGGAAGAAAGAAAAGCAAAAAAGAGACAATCAATCAAGAAGATGATATTAAAAAGGGATTATATGTGTGTTGATGTGTTAACTGTCTATAAAGCACACATTGGTGCTTTTTCAATGCTTGAATAGGAATTACATTTGACATTTGTTTGTGTTAAAGTAAACTCTCTGTGGCATTTAGCAAGGAGGAGTGGACCTGCTTGTGCTTGCTCAGTCTCCTGCTTGCCATAAATTGCATAAAAGCGAAGATCTACAAGCCAACAAAGCGTCGCACGGCGACGCGTTGTTGGCTTGTAGATCTTCTCTTTTACGACACGCTGCGTGCCGAGTATAAGGGTGGGTGTGTCCAGACTGTCACGTGACCGCCGTCTCGGCACTGCATGTCATGCTGGTATAAATCCACCTCTATTCAATTTAGCTAGTCCCCGGCCCCTTTTTCCTCCTCAGGTTGTTTGCCCTGTCCTGTTTTAAGAACCAGGACTAACTAGTACTCTACTCCAGCCATGGCAGGTACGTAAACCAAAATGCACTTTAAATATAACGTGATAACCGAGAAGAACATTATATGGTGGTGGACAGTGGACACACATAAATTGGGGAAATGTCTGTGGCGTCTTGGCATACATGCGCTCACTCTGCAGTGTGCAGAAATAATCGTAAAAGCACACTTAAGTTGACTGCCATATTTTTAGTAGTCTTTTTGTTTTGGTTGTTTTAGTTTTAGTACTGAAGTGAGTCTCTGCCTCAATGTCATTGTGTGGCTTAACACGTTCTTGAAGCAGCTACTACGCTGTGTCGGTCAAGTCAGAGAGTTCAGTAAAAGTTTGTAACATCCTCCTCGTGCCTCACGGAGAGTCTAGAACAGATTTCCGCACGTAGGTCTGTCCGTCTGTCCGTCTGCTTGTGTGGGCCCACCACACAAGTCTGGAGTGGACAATCTGTTCCAAACCTGCACTTGACGAAGCAAGGCATAGGCGTGAAACACGATATTTCGTCGCGTATTTCCGTGGATTGCTTTACTATTAAGGCATTTTACAGCGTCAGTACAGACTGTCCACCTGTCACTTGCGTCATGTAACATTACTTAATACTTCATAACAAACCCGGTAGTTGAAAAGGAAGGGGGCGTGTGTGTGTGCAGTCTGTGCATAGCCCTGGACCAGGGCTAGTCTGTGCACTGCCACTGGTTATGCAACTAGAACTGGAGTTATAATTCAGTGATTCTCCTCCTGAGCTTGTGTGACTGAATTATTGCCTTCTGTTTGTTATGTATTTTTGATATATATTATAAATATCACCCATTGGCTCGTTTCCCAGCATGTATTTGATGATATATGCGCCAAGCATGGGCTCTGGGCGACCAATCAAAATGGAGGGCGTGGAGGAGAAAAAAGAGTGGTATTGTACACGGATGGGGAGTAACTTGGCAAAGTTTTGTCTGAGACATGCAGTCAGTGCCTGTGGGTTGTTGCACACATCTACAATAAAGTGTAACATTATTTGCACAGCAGTTGCATGAGTCTTGTCTCTTCCAACATTACACAAGATTATCAGAACACTGTACAAACCATTGTACAATTTGTCCAAGACAGGGTACCGGATACTAGTGTAGCAAAAAGAGTCATGAAGAAAATTAAGAAATGTACCAATGGAAATGATGAATATTCATTCAAAATTATTGGGATTATCATTTTAACCAGAATTGTGCAGCCCTACTTTATATTCCATCTTTATTTTAATAAAGGGATTAAAGCGCCATTTGTACTGAGCGCTAAAACTATGCCGTGATTATAGCTAAATTATAATCTGTAAATGGACCTTTTAAATGGTTGGTTTATAGTAAAGTGCAACAGATAAATAAATTGCAAGCTTAAAATACATTTTTTGTTCTATACACAGCCCAAGCTTTTGTAACGTTGGCTACGAATGACGCCTATGCCAAAGGAGCCATGGTCTTGGGCAAGTCCCTGCGCAACCACAAAACGTTGAAGAAGTTGGTGGCACTCATCGGACCACACGTGTCAGATCCTTGCCAGTAAGAAACCTCTCAATCAGGGACATCCATGACCTTTCTTTTTTACCATTAGCAATAGCTATTAATTTCTGAGAGGTGTGGTCCTGTAGGTCTGTGCTGAAAAAGATCTTTGATGAGGTGAGGATCGTGAATGTGCTGGACAGCGGGGACACCGCTCACCTGGCCATGATGAAGAGACCCGATTTGGGTGTCACGTTTACCAAGCTGCACTGCTGGACCCTCACACACTACTCCAAATGTGTCTTCATGGATGCAGACACACTGGTGAGAAATTAGGATGTTTTTGTCTGCCCCTTCTTTTTTATTTTTCTTAAAAATCTGATCAGGTGTAACCACCGCCACCTGGATTTGAACCCAGGTGTCCCTGGTCAGAAACCCATACATCAACTGTCTATTCAAAGGGGTAGATATAAAAATTATATAGGGTATATAAAAATTCCTGGACTAAGGTAGGTAGGGATACTCAGCAGCAGCTACATTCATCTAGGTATGACCCTGCCCCATTGACCCAATCGCCCTGCTCTCCAAATGTCTAATCCTGGACATGCCCACAATGTAACCACCTAGATTTGAACCAGGATCGCCCACATTGGGGGGGGGGGGGTGGGAGGGATGGATGGATGGATGACCAGAGGCAGTGGCGTAGGGGTGGCTGGGCTCCAGCCTCCATGAGGAATTAGACCTGAATATATTCGCCTTGTTTAGTCCCGTTTGTACCGCACCAGGTCGCGCCGCGCCCAATTCTCGTCTTTGCATTGACTTTGTATGTAATTGCGCCGCTCTAACCATCAAAGTCTGAATGCACCTTAACACCTCTATTGTCCTCACCTTCCAGGGCGGGGGTGGGCTGCGTTGCATGTCCTTTTGTACACATGCAGATCAGGCATTCAAACGCTATTCTGGTGTCTTTTATTTTAACCTGCCAGGTAGGGTATGCATACAGTACTGTACTTAGGCTACTTGTTCACAATGAAACCACCACCAGCAAGAACACCCTGGCTGGCAACAGCGATGCCAGCCTGCCGTTGAAACCTGCCGCCGACCCAGCGACAGAACACAGAACCTGCCGAGGCGGACAGAACTAGTGTCTGTCTACAACTCTACATTCACCTCACAGCGCACATGTCATGAATTTACTAGTTATGCAGGATGTTGTCCAAAACATCAAAGAATGTCAGGATTTCATGGTAGTTGTTCATGACATAATAACACTGATCAGAAATTCACCAAAGCGACTAGCCTGGTTTAATTAATTAAGGAGTACCAGATGACTCTGTGCAATCATGGCATTTAAACATGCTCTTCGGTTTTTAATCTAAAATACGGGCCCCCATGACGATTTTAAAGACATTTGTCTCTGACCAGAGGAGATATTGGTCTTTTGGCCGGCTACAAACATGCTCTTATAATAGCTGAGTGAAAATGCTGTAAGCTCATTGCACAACAATTGCTTCAAATGCATGCTTTACATAATTCTCACCTAGGCTTTATGTAATGCGTATCGTTTGACTGTGTTTTGTTACTGTCTCCCCAGGTGGTTTCAAATATAGATGAGCTGTTTGACAGAGAAGAGTTGTCAGCTGCCCCGGATCCTGGCTGGCCCGACTGCTTCAATTCCGGTGTGTTTGTTTTCCGGCCTTCAATGGAGACATATGGCAAGCTTCTTCAGTACTGTACAGAACACGGCAGCTTTGACGGTAAGCCAGGAAGCGTCGCACAACAAGAGAAGTGACACTTCTGTCACTTCTCTAAGTCCTTGCAGTTCTTGTTCTATGTTTGCTCAAACTATATAGAATCCTATTTTCAGGTCCGCCTACAATTATGTTACGACTAGAGTATGACTGTAAGAAGAAGGTTCCAAAAATATTTGGTGTTCACCAGTTGGTAGAGTTTGGATGCTAGCAGAGTCTTTCCAGACTCTTTCAAACATTCAGGGTTTGTCCAGGGCAGGCTTTGAGTTATTGGTAATATGATGTAAACTCCTTTTGTGTTTATCATTCCTCTAAGTAAGGCATTTATCAAGCCCCGTGACTGGACACAAGGCTCTCACAGACGGTCAGCCCTGCTGAGTTATTCTTGGGGGGGCCCCCCGGGGTGTGGTGGAGGTTAAATTTGAGAGGCCGCATTTTGCAGTGGGCTCTGGTTGACATTCAACAAACCCCACCCCTGAGACACCAGTGAATTGTGGTTGGCATTTTGGCTCGATATCAAATTTAAAAGAACATCTTCTCCCACTGAAAATGTGTAGTCATCATCAGTGGATCTTTATTTCTATATACAGATTTTTGTCCCAACTCGTGTCACATTTGTCATTGACAATGAAAGGAGATTTTACGTCATGGGTCTGAGATAATTGGCTTTTTGTGCTAACATAAACATTAAATGCCATTGACAATGAAAGGAGACTTTACTCCATGTGTCTGAGTGAATAAGACATGTTATGTCATGATGTAAGTAAGTACATTTTATTTATAATGCACTTATCAAAACAACAGTTACAAAGTGCTGTACAACAAGGTAAAAAACAATCAATTCAAAGTGACAAATCACAGCTCAAAATACAAACGAAATAAATATGTTTTCAGTGACTTCTTAAAAATGTCAACAGACTCTGCATTCTTTATAAAAAGGGGGAGGGCATTCCACAGTGTGGGAGCAGCTACGGCAAATGCCCGGTCGCCATTGGTTACCCGTTTAGTCGCCGGAATTTTCAGTAGGCCCTTATCTGAGGACCGGAGTGATCTTGTATTTTGTTTTGGAAACAGAAGGTCTGAGATGTAGGGTGGGGCCAGGCCATGTAATGCCTTATAAGTGGTTAAAATAATTTTGAAGTTGATTCTGGATTTGATGAGTAACCAGTGAAGTGAAGCGAGCACCGGTGTGATATGTGATCTGCGATTGGTGTTTGTAAGAATCCTGGCGGCTATGTTCTGAATTAATTGTAGTTGATGAATAGATGACGCGGTGAGGGTATATAGTCCATTACATTAGTCGAGTCGGGAAGAGATGAAAGCATGAATTAATTTTTCTAAGTCTTGAGTGGAGAGGAGTGGTTTTATTTTAGATATGTTACGTAGGTGGAAAAAACAGGACTGGGTGACCTTCTTTACATGAAACTTGAAATTCACGTGGCTATCAAAGAAGACACCCAAGTTTCTAGCAGTCTTTAATATTAGAAGCCAAAGGGCCCAGGGATAGCCGAATGGCATTAGCGATGCTTTCGGGGCCGATGATGAGGATCTCTGTTTTACTAGGGTTAAGCTGCAGAAAATTGAGTCATCCAATTGTTAATAGCTGTTAAACAGTCATGCAATACAGTGAGTTTGCTAATATCTGTATGCTTGAAGATGTACGATGATAAGGCGCCCCTATAAATATATTATACACACTATCACACAACGGTTGGCATTTTCAAATATTCCTTTGGTGCTGTTGAACAGGGTTGGATCTTTCTTTACTAGGATGCAGTTTGCAGGCCTACATGTTGCAACCAGATGGAGGCATCAAACAGGGCCATAATAGAAACCTGTGTGTGTGTGCACAAATTCATCTGAAGAACACAAATCTACAAAACTGTTTAGAAATGTCCCTCCTCTGGTACTCAAAGGCCAGTGTTGCCATGTCATCTTATTATAGGCGACTTTGGGCTTGTTTTTCTGTAAAGTTGCTTGTAAATTTTGGCAGATGTGCTTCATTTGGGCTTGTTTCCTAACATTTTCATGGCAAGGGATTTCCCTGATACAGGGATCCCTGTATCAGATTTATGCTGTTAAAATGTTAAAAAAATATTTTTCACCTTATTATGCATTATGAGCTTGTACATCGTCTATTTTAAAATACTAGATGTATATAGGTTTAAGTGGTCAAGTCGCTTCTTTTGGGATTGTTTTCATAGATCTGGTAGGGTTGCTTATTTCTCTCGCAACACACTGTCAAAGGCTTAATCTTAGGCTGTTGCAGCCTAAAAACGAATTATGGCTCCCAAAATCTGTAGCTGAACCTTGTAGGTAGTATTGAAAAGGATGTGCAGCCTGCATAGCTAGTTCATCCAGACAACTCAAGAGGGCACACCTACCTGATCAGGTGACTAGTCACATCATCTCATTCCTGGCTTCTCCTGCTATGCGAACGTGTTGTCTGACTGAACTACAATACTATTGTTCATTCTGATATGGCAACATAGATTTTGGCATGAGTTCATTGGTTTTTCCAATTAGTTTGCATAATGTTGGCCCGTGCTTTGAAGCGTAGACTTGTTTTTTGTCACACATACGGTATGTCTGTTTGCCATTTTAATAACTGGACCCCTGACAAGATGGTACTGTTTGTTTTCCCTATTAATAGTCTTTAAGCAAGTTTGGGATTCTTGTTACTCATTTAGTCACAACTCATCAGTCACTTGTGATGTGTGCCATACTGTATATTGTATAATATAAGCAATGTAAGTAGTCCACTTTGATTTGATATCTTTTACAGATCTTTTCCAAATCTCCCTAGAATTTGGGTAGTTGAATGACGCATTGATGGTTCTGGTATGCTAATAGGTCTTAGCTGTCATATTTATAGCCTGGGATGGTCTTTCCACACGCTGTGTAGACTGAGTTGATGTTCGTTTGACCTTTAGCATTCGTGCTCTGCTCCGCACTACATGCTGTACCCTTCTCAACCACTGTACCTTGCTTAACCCTTCAGATCACTTGCTGTAGGATGACGACAGAATCGTTGTTCACAGGCTGATCATCATGAGCATCATCATGGTTCAATGTCCTCGCAATGGATTGACCCATGAGGCAGTACTATACTGTATCTCCAGGCTTGTGGTTCCACTTCTGTGTACTGCCAAAAGAAACTGGCAGGGAGAAGTGCATTTTTGCTGAGCCCTGCTCATCCCCTCGAAATGAAGATGCGCGAGCCCCTATTGACTTTTGAAAGCCCCAGAGGAATGTTGTGGTTTGGGGGGAAATGGCAGCTATGTGTTATTAAAGGCAGCAGTCTGTGTCTTTATAACCTCATGTCTGTGTAGCAAAGATTTTCAACTCATTCAAGCAGTGGCGGGCGGTGCCAAAATGGAACAGGCCTGTCATATTTTCTTATACAACACGAAAAGCACAAGTAAGTGGAACTGAACCACACTCGGGCTTTGTCACATATCCCAGCTAAGCTGCTCCGGGGACTATAGTAAACACACGTAGCACATGCACGCACACGAACAGCTCCGCAGCGCACAACCACTTGAGACTCGGCCACACAGCACTGTCAGCACGAACAACAACCACAAGTCCACAACCACCACAAGTCCACAACCACCACAAGTCCACAAACCTAGCCTATCAAACGATCAATCATCAATAAGCTTCGTCGTAATCTCATGTATAAATATTATATAAAGATCCTTACCATGGTTGCCTGCATCATACCATGGTCTTCCTCATCCCTTCTTTACAATTGCAAGCTTTTCTTAAAAAGTCCTTCTTTCTCGAAAAAGGCTTTGACTGTAAATCCACCACTACATCTGTTCAGCCGTTTTCCGCGTTTGTTTAAGTCTGTTAAATCTTGTAAAATCTGTTAATTTAGCGAGCTCAATTCAACCCATAGATGGGATCTCGCGCAGAAAGTTTGAAACACCAGTACTCTTTCCTCAATGGACAATATTTTCCCCCAGCGATGGGATACAGGCAAGACGTGGCAAGACGTTAATGTCATTAAAGGCCAGCTAGAGTACCCTGGCACCTGAAAGAAAACGCCCAGCAGAGCAAACTCGAAATCTGATTGGCTAAGGAACCTGTCGATCTCTATATCACTCTCATTCAATTCAACAGCAAGGGGATTCTGTGGAGATTCTGAAGGCCTCACGGTGGAGATTTTTACCCGGAGACAACACGGTGGAGATTCTTACCCGGAGACAACACAAGGAAAAAGTCTCATTGGTTAAAAAAGAAAAGAAAAAAAAATCGCTGTTGTACCTGCACAGAATGGAAGCAGTGTGTCCAGCCTGTCTGAATGAGAGACGGTGCAATGATGGCAGCAAAATACATTTTAATTTCTGCATCAGGCAAGTGCAGGGCCAGCAGAGAAGGCCTTGCTGGCCCTGACTGCACACCACTGCATTCAAGTGGCATGATCACCCAATTTGGGAGGCATACTTTGGTCATAGCATTGGTTAGACATAGCATTGGTCCGACTGGATTAAGGTTGTTGAAGGGCGCGTTAAAACGACCAGATTAAGGTTGGTGAGGGGTGCTTTAATGCGACCGGATTATGGTTGGTGAGGGGTGTGTTAAGGGTTGGGAGAGGGTTAGGTTCAGGTGTGCTGCCCTGTGGGAGGTGAGGGTTTGAGTTATCGGACCAATGGTAAAAGTATGCACCCATAATCCTATTTTAGAGCCGAGCAATCATTGCTATAGTAGAGTTATTTGTTCAGCAACGGGGCTCTCTCCAGCTATTAAACTAATTAAAGATCACTTCATCAGATAATTGGTCCTCACTAATGCTAATTATAAAATGGTTTCTGACCTGTCCACAACTATCTGAAACAAAGTAGGAAAAAAATGGTACCATCTAAATGAAGATGGGTTGAAAATGGGTGAAGTGGTCCTTAAGTTTTTCCTACCAATTTCATCCAATGGCAGAGGGAGATTATGAAACTACAAAATGAGCAGCCTTGGAATTGGCTTAACATTTAAGCTGATGGGTTCCATTTCCTGACTAGTTAACATTTTTAACAAAAGTTTGAAGTGTTTGCATGGTGACCATGGTGAAATTGATGTCCGTTCATTACTTAATTTTATTGTTTTGCAGATAAGATAAACCCCATACAGAAATACTAAACAAGACTATGATAAGCCTGCGGGCAGGGGGTACCTTACTACCTTTTGTCTGACCGTCTGTGAGAGCCTTGTGTCCAGTCACTGGGCTTGATAAATGCCTTACTTAGAGGAATGATAAACACAAAGGGGTTTACATCATATTACCAAGAACTCAAAGCCTGCCCTGGACAAACCCTGAGGCCTTTTGAGTTAAACCACAGACAGACCCTAACCATAAACATCTCTAACCTAAAAAAAAAAGTAACTATTTGAGCTGGAGCTTGTTGGAGTCAGTGCACATCCTGGGCTGCCTGATTGGCTAAATTCTGCACAATAATTGCTGGTGGGTACAAGCTCGGAGACGCATCTGGTTAATAATACAATTTTATAGTGTAGATCTTGGTTTAATTTTACAAAATATTATACCTCCCAAGTGAGCAATTCATCAGGTTGGCACTGCAGTATTAACAGATCAGCTGGAGGCAAGAATGCCATTGAAAGGCTATAATAATCCTATATATAATAATAATTTCTAGTATTGTCTCTGCATTGGGGAAGAGTGGGTGGGCATAGTGGGTGGACGGGAGGAAAATGAGGGGTGCCTTAAGACGTATGTACTGTACCAACAAATGTATATATATGCTGACATGAACAAGGACCCCACATGGGAGGGGGAATTTTTTTTTAAACCCCAATAAAAATATCTATATAAAAAAGAAAGGCTATAATAAAAGTGAAATGATTCAGTGCAGACTGTGCAAACCACTCATCAGTGGGTAATCTTTGTCACCTTAAATGTTCAGCACCATATTGGATTAGCCAGTATAGCCCAGGCTTACTATTTATAATCCAAGGTCTTGTTACAACTATACTCATCATTGATATACTACCACCAGTGGAATGCAGGGGTCTTATAATGTTCTGTACATTGTGTCACCATCACACTGTTCTGGCACTGAGGACCTCGTCTTGTATGCCGTTGTGAGCTATTTGAACTATTTTAAAATGGTAAAAATGCCTGAGTTTAGGCATAATGGCCCCTAGCCTACACACTGTAGGAATGTTAAAGTTGTCGGCGAGTCAGACTCATCAGATCGTTATGCATTTCACCCTACAGGAGTCTTAATCTTTTATATCTTTGTGGCTTTCACACTAAACGATTGATCGCTGACTAGGCATCACACACTGCAAGAGTTCACCAAGATGCGCTCCAGACCCGATACAGGCTACTTCACTTCTTTTTTTATTCCAATTCATTTTGACATCTCGTGCAGGATGACGTGATACTAGCGCACAGGACGCGGAAGCCTCTCTCTGCGTGCACGTCACACACGGGAATAGCGAGGCTACACAGGGCGAAATGTTTTTGATAGCGTGTAGTGTAGCCTACGCGTGCTACAGTGAGACAGGACGTTAAATCTTGATTTTCATTAAATTACTGTCTCTCGCCGTAGCGAGCACACACCGTTTGCTCTGCACTGTTGATTCCGATGAGATTTTATCAACATTATTCAAGTGAAATGCGTTGGTTTTATAGACGGCAACATTGGGCTAATATAGCTACCACTATGTAGGCCTACGACACAGGGACCCAAGGAATAAAGGTTTTATATATATATATATAATCTATTCTGATCATCTATTGATACAGTCGACAGACAGACAAACGGTGTCAGTGAGCACAGCTGTCCTGTGCTCTCATTGGCTTTAATACAGGCCTTCTCGGTGTGCAGTCGCAACTCAGTTCATACTGTAGGATGTCCAGTCGGCGAGAGAGCCAAATATCAAACCCTGGATATTCAGAAATGGTCGGGAAGGCGTCAGCGAGCGCTTTTATCAGTGCTATATCTTCTCGAATAGCCTTTCACACACAGCGAGCAAAACCTCTGTGGTGTGTGTGTGTGTGTGGCGGTGCAAGATGGCGCCCTCTGAGTGCCTTGAGTATTTCGCTACACTCCTTGCATACATGGCCTACATGCATGACCCCTGGCTTGTGCTATATGTTGGAGATATCTATGCTCACATTTACTACCCTCTGAACTTTGCTCCAAGGGAAGCTTCCTGTGCTTTGGGTTTCCATAATTGCTAGCTATGTTCTACGTATATATCGTGTCACACTGCTCTGGCACCGAGTGCTATGTTAACCTTCCGTTTGTTGCAACAGAAGTCATATAATTTGCCTGGTTATAGTTAGCCTCGGTCACAGGCCTACTTATCTGCGAAAAGAAAAGCCTGGTCACAACGTAAGGCAGAGAAGCCTAGACGTATCCTCCGGAATATCAGTCAGATGTATTTCCCCCGGATACAATATTTTCCCGACCAATCACAACACTTGTTTCATTCGCAAAGATTTGCAAAGCGTCAACGTCATTTCCTTTGGCAATACTTCTGCTAAAAACCCACAACCTTTGCTGATAGTCTTTTCAGCGTAGGTCTTGCCCAGGGTGGGTTATAGTAGGATTAGCTCTCTGTTTACAATCTGTATTGGCTTGTCTGGACAAGGTTTGTGGATTTAGTTTTTGGATGCTCCTCAAGTACCAATCATTGTTGGCAATGAAATGCTTCAGCAGACTGATTTAATGTTGGAGAGTGTCAGCAGAGATGTCTACTAATCTGGCTGCCACAGGTGTGGTGTGCTGACACGCATCACTCGGTGATGCGTGTCAGTGCTGTTTGCCTGGTGTGCATATAGGGAACCTGGCATCAGCCAACATCTCGCATATCTGATTCACTGTAACTAACTAGTAGACTTTCATTTGTGCACAGGAGGTTTGACAGAGGATGGTCCTCCCAATAATTTGATAAAAGATAACTTCTATATAAATAAAGTTAGCTCTGCTAATTAATATTGCAACAATGTGTATATATATTCTGAGTGTGCACAGTGGTACATAAACACGGATTCAGAACTTGTCAAAACCAGAGTAATCTAGTAAGAGTGGCGACACTAGCGTTGACTCCCATCCATTGTAACAATGGAATGCGGAAGTGCTCTTCTATCTCAAAGAGATTGTTCCAACTATAGCCCATAGGCACCCGCTTTGCGGCGAGATCAAAGCGTGTCACCACTCTTACTAGATTACTCTGGTCCAAACTAGCTGTCGCTTTCTCATTACTTTTTCCCTATTGGCTAAAGGCCCATACTCTGACCAAGCCCCCAGAACCGCAGTAGAACATTGAAGCATTGTTGGTCAACTTGGGGATTGCAAGATGTCCGCATTTAAACCGCTACTATGTGTGCTTCTTCTATCGTCTGAAACAGATGCACTTGTTTTCTTTACTGGTAGCCAAGCTGTAAATGACACTTCATGTCAGACTTTTTGCCAGCTTTTGAACTCTTCAGCCCCCACTGCATTGGTGCCAGCTACTTATGCAGGTTATGATTGTACATTTGTACACATGCATGGCTTAATATGGATAATAGCATTCCAGGTTTTCCAAGCATGGATTTAATTTCACAATGTTGTGGAACTACTCTAGTCGCATTTGACGCACACGAGTCACGACCTGTATATTTACAAAATTATGTGATTAGTCTGTAAATGATCAGACTGATTCATTTGCAGGAGTGAGTTAACCTTAGTCAAGCTGTGTATTGAACGCTGTTCTTCTCCTCTGCAGGCGGGGACCAAGGCGTTTTGAATGGCTTCTTCAATGATTGGGCAACAGCTGACATCAAGAAACACCTCCCTTTCATTTACAACCTCAGCAGTATTGCCATCTACACTTACCTTCCAGCATTCAAACAGTAAGTCTGGAGTGGAATTTCATCCTTTTAGGGGCAAGGCCACTTGGCCTTTAGTGTGGTCAACTTTTTGAGGGCACAAGGCCAAGTGTCAGGGCATGAAGGACATAAATAAAAAATAAAATAAAAAAGTCCCTGGTCTGAATTATTTTAGCTTAAAGGTTAAGGATGGTTAAAAAATATTTTTTTATTTCAAGGCGAACATTGGTTCAGAACAGTGCTTCTTAAATAAATAATCACAGCTTTAAAATAAATAACAAAATATAAGTAGCTACTGTTGTAAAATATTGTAAACATGTTCTGGGGTCCCAGTCCAGAGATGAAAATCATAATGAAATGGCCTAGGACCCTGTCAGGCTGTCACCCTAGGCTAATTAATATAAATTAAATTATGGGGTCCTTGAAATTTAAATGGCTGAGGATCATTGGGTTAAACTGTGAGTTAATTCACAGAAAATACAATGACATAACTTTTGTATAAGGGCTTGGTTTAGAAAAGCCTATTTTGTGCTAAACTATAATATAATGAATAACATGGCATTGTAGAGAGGTTAGTGACAGATAAGATAATTTCTCCATTGTGAGGCTGCAGGACTGAGGACTCTGGAGATACACTAAGTCAACACAAAGTGAAAGTGCAGCTTCAGATCAGTTTTTTGTTCTTACCTGGAGACAGTGTGTGCTGTGCACAGTGGAACAATTGTTTAATTATATCCATGGTATTTTTCTGTCGCTATCCATAATGCGACGCAAAAGTAAATTTGTTTGTTTTGGTGTGCTAGATAGATACGTTAGAATGGGGTAGATCATCTCTCCTCCTCGTATGGACAGCCACGCTGTTTCGCATTAGACAAAAATAAATCAGCTGGACCATGTCCGACCAGCGACCAACGTTAATGCATGTGACGTAGGACCGCCACACTGTCGCAACTGTAGAAAACATTATTTTGTTTTGAGTGATAGTTGCAGTTTGACCGGATAGCTAGATTAGCTACACTAGTAGGCAGCGTGTGGGCTAAATGCCCTCTGTTTACTCTCTGTGCGTGTATGTGTGGCGCGGAGGAGGAGGCGTGCGGGGGGGGGGGGGGGTTTGTGTGATGTCGACCAGCGGCAGTGGGGGTAGTTATTAAGGCAAAGTACCGCAAAAGAATCAAACCACTTTGCAAATGGCAACACAACTACAACACAGATTTGTTCTGCGTGAGACGTGAGGGGAACATTGTTTACTGTAATGACTGGAAAATTGCGCAGAGGAAAAACGGTAAAGATTTTTGAACTCGCCGAACTTTGTGTTATTGGTCAAGTTTAAGGTGGGCATGCTTGTTTCCAAAAGCTTGATTACACCCCCCCCCCAAAATGCAGACTTATTTTATTTGATGGACTCTGTGGTTCCATGATTTTCGAGTGGTGTTGCTGGAAGGGGTGACGGTTCTGAGCTTATTAAGCAACAAGCTTCATCTTTCACTGACCCTAGCAACCCTAGCAACCGCATTCCTTCCGGTGGTCCTCTGTAATACGCTGAGTTTGACTTTGAACTTTGACTTTGAAGTTGAAGTTGACTGGTCATACTATACATATACACTGTGTGTGTGTGTGTGTGTGTGTGTGTGTGTGTTTGTGTGTATGTATGTATGTATGTATGTGTGTGTGTATATATATATATATATATATATATATATATATATATATATATATATATATATATATGCACAATGTGCATATTTAATAGAGACTAGTGCCCGTCAGAACACTTGCCCCCTCAGTTGTTTATTACTTATTGACAAGTACTTAGTAGTTGGAGGTCAGTCATATCACATTGATGATCAGGGATCTCCACATCGTGGATTTCTATAGATATTGACCAGAGATTTGCTGATACGACCACATGGGCACAAGTTAACACCTGCTGGGGTCCTGCACTGCAGCACATAGTTTGAAGTTGATCGTTCCGATATGCGAAGCACGGATAATGCAGGCAAAAAAAAAATATATATATATATATATATATATAAATATTCTTAGACTTTTTGATATCTGTGTCAGCTAAGTTGCCATTAGTGTCTGTATGTTAGAACTATGATTCACAGAATTCAGTTCGGGTAGACAGAGTTATGTACTCTGTACTGTACAAGTGTACATACTGATAAATAATGGTTTTGTCTGTGAAACTATATCCTGTGTTTATTTGCATGTACTAGCTGGTGATGTCCGCACTTTAAACAGTAAAAATATGGGTGGATAAATACAAAAGTACCCAATATAAAGGGAGAGATGCCACATTTTGGTACACTGCATCGCTCCTTATGGCCTCACACTGCCTCGCATGCCACGCATCTCACGTTTCCATAGCACAATGGTAAGTTTGAGTTCCACCCCCTACTGCACTGTGCTATATTATTTATGTGTGTGTATTTTAAGGAACTGCTGTGTCGATTTGGTTCTGTATCTCTGTAAGCACACAAACACTGAGGTTTTCACCAGCAGTATACACGGGAGACATCTCACTGAGAAGATCCAAAATGCATATATATAAAAATAAACAGGTGGCACCCATAATTTATGATTACTCACGGCGATCGATACCCTGCTAACAACAGCTGAGACTCGCAAACTAAATCTGTCTCCCACACAAGTTGTTTGTGCTTTCAGATAAAACTGAGAATTCTCGGACCGATGGTAGTCGAGCTTTACACGTCACTGGGTTGACACCAAAATGGCCTTGACCTTGAGCCCTACTTTGGACTGGGTCCTTTTATATGGAAATGACGCAAATGCACAAAAATAAATAGAAAAGTAGCATTTAAATTACAATAATCACTGGCTATATTCTTTTGTTGTATACTTTTATGGTGGTTCTGTCAGTGTTGCTCAGATCGGGCAGACGGGATGCAAATCTAAGGGGTAAGCGGATACATGTGTCACATGAAAGTTTACTCATACCATGACATGACATCAGGTTACCACTGAAGAGAGCCGTGAAGGCGACCAGTAGCTCAAACAGAGCTCTACCAAAGCCTACAGTCCCCACGCTGCGTTCCTAACAGCTGATGCCAAAGGCCTAAAATAGAGCACTATTTTAAGACCACTTTTTTTCACTTGTAGTTGTACGCTTGTCACCAAGGCCTTTTGGCTCCTGTCATTATTTGGTGCCTTTCTTGCAAAATCCATGCCTCACGAAAGTAAATCTCTCACCAATGAGCATGCTTGTCGCTTGGAGAGGCTGAAATGGTGTCCAGAAAAAATCCATTAACCCATTCTAAGAACTTGTGTGTCAGACACGGGCTTTTTGGCTGGTAATGTGCCATGCTAAGAAATGCCTTTCCTCCGCAGGGCTGATGCTGACCCAACGGTGTAATTTTGAGTCTGACTGCAATGTAAAGCTATGTTGAAAAGCTATCTTGATTTCATTGCCGCTTTGCAGAGATGGAAAATGTAGTTTGAGAATGGGTCGATTTACAAATTTAAGTGACATGAATATGGGCCATGTCCACTGAAAGCATTTTTGAGTGGAGAATGGCTTCAGATATCATGTCCTGAACCTCTAATGGTGAACGTGGAATTCTCGTAAAGGACCAGGTTGTCGGACACAGCCAGGTGGCTCAAACTTGACATTGATGAGTGGCGCTCGTCTCAAAGTTAACTATTTTCTGCTTGAAGCGCTGAACGCCAAGAGTGTTTAAGCGTGTTGTTTGACACTGGAAGGAGGAGCTCTCCTGGGCATTTTCTTTTTATTGCATGGCAGAAAGTCTGTGGCAGCTCTAAAAACAAATGTGGACATGGCCCCTAATATATTGTATTCCATAATTCATATCCATCTTGCTCCATTGTAGGTTTGGTAACAACGCCAAGGTGGTGCATTTCTTGGGGAAGACAAAGCCGTGGAGCTACACATTTGACCCCAAATCCAGACAGATCAAGGGCGATATGCAGGGGGCAGCCACACATTCCACCTTCCTACTGGACTGGTGGATCCTGTACTCCAGCACCGTGGTGCCCATGCTCCATGAGCAATTCGGAGAGCAGCCCTTCCATTCAGGATGTGTGGAGGTAAATATTAGACATTAAAATTGTTAATTATGTTTACTGGTATAAAAGTGTTCCAGTGTTTTACAGCGTTCCAGTTGTATGAATTGGTTATCCTGATTGGATAACAGGATAACCTGAACATTTTATTTCGGTTTGCCAATTGGCTACAGAGACGAGGAGAAATCTATTACTAAACGAACACAAGATTAACAGCACTGAACTGTTTATAAACTCAAACGGCACTCTTCTAGTCTTGTACCATGATAGATTTTTAAACACTTCCGGACTATTTTCTCATGCTCGAACGACGTGTGCATGTGAATGAGCTCTGTTCTTTAGCGGTTTGAACCGCGAAAGGAAGAGAATTACCGGTAAGATGTTTATTTCCCTCAAAATGACGCTGTATTTTGACCATAGCATTGCACAAATGGACAGAAGACATTTGGGATCACAGTGTAAACATTGTTTTGGAGTTTATAACCTTATTCTATTTCCCTTAAACCCCTTTCACTTAAAGCAAATCCAGTACATATTCAACCGTTAAGATACATGGTACATTTTTGTGTTTATTTGAAG
This sequence comes from Protomyctophum parallelum, assembly GCF_964188405.1. NCBI lineage: Eukaryota > Metazoa > Chordata > Actinopteri > Myctophiformes > Myctophidae > Protomyctophum > Protomyctophum parallelum. The sequence continues at coordinate 31,403,140 of NC_139712.1, read as the reverse complement.
GGGTTTAAAGCGATGTTAGCCTCTTTGTCCTTGTCTTTTGTCATGTTAGCCTCTTTGTCTTTATTTTTCTTCAATGAGGTTTGGTCGTCTTCTTTTGAATATTGACGTCTGTTTTCTCATTCATCTGATCAGTTCAGTTCTTTCCCGTTCTATGACCCGTTGAATGACATGGTCATTGTTGTGAATGGACAGACCATTGTTAAAACTGGACAGGTACTGTATGTAGACAAGGCTGTGGTTGTCATGGATTAACTGTTAACATTGTGTCTGTGCGCTATTGCTCTAAAAATTAATTTATCAACAAAAACTGCTTTCATCTGTAGTTCTGTTTTGATGGTGATGCGTAGCTTGCAATGGCTGTGTCTACTCTGTGTTCATTGAATTGGCTTGGTGTGTTGTGTGTGCTGTTGCGCATCATCTGTTTTGTCCAGGCGAGCGGCCAGACTCTGCTGGCATCGGCTGAATCCCTCGTGTCGTCAGCAGAACGGAAGCAGCTATGGGAGCAGGGACAGGCAGACTACATGGGAATGGACTCGTTTGAAAATATCCAGAGAAAGCTTGACGCTTTCCTCAACTTGTAATAAAGTGGGACATTCATCATCAAAAGGGCACTTGTGTTTTAACAAAATAGGTGTTTTTTGTTTTTAAAAAATCCTGCTGTAATGCAACATTGGGCTTTATTTACTCTTCACCCATTTCTCCAGTTGGTTGATTCAATCCTTTAAACGAGCACTCTCCCAACTCCAACAGACAATCCAATGTAGCTATGGAATGATGAGCAGCTTGAATCATATCCACCATCATGCATTTTGTCAAGCCTGTTATTGGCATCTAATGCACACTTGGGTGAACAAGATTAGCCCAAACGGTATTTGCAACTGCAATTAGATTTTTCTATGCTGTCACCTCCCTCACAAAATGTGAATTAAGTGCAATCAGAAGAGCTCTGACTCATCTATATAAAGGGAGTTTTTACATGGAGTCAAGACACTTGACAAACGTACGTATTATTTGCACTTCAATCGGAATGGCTATATTCAGTTCTTCAGACATACTGTAATGCTTCTTTCGTTTCAGTGTGAGTACGCTTTGCAGAACGTTTACATGTATATTCTCTTTTTTTTATACTATTCATTCAGTAAAGTACTGTAAGAAGCACCTTTTACCAAGCTTCTGAACATAAGCCCTTGTAACTAACACCTGCCTTGTTTTTATATGTAGAAAGCTTTGTCTACAGCACTTGTTACTGTGAAACTGAAGGCCTATGGTTTTCAGATGGCCTTATCGTACTCCATAGACTCTCGTGCCTGTTACACTTACCTTTTTTGTTTAGTTGTTTCATTCTTCAACACGGTGTTTAGTTGGGTTTGTATTTTGTAGCTCACCACTGTTTTACCCAGATGTTGCTTGTATCACAGACCTTGCCAAAATAAATAAAATATTAAGTAGTTCAAAGTATTGCGTGTGTGTGTGTACTCTTATCCGGTCTCGAGTCCACATTTTAACGTACATAATTTGACTGTCTCAGACCTCGGGACTCTTCACTACAATGAAATAAATGTATTATACCTATAATATATTATGAGCCCATAGAGAGCTGTCTGGCACTTATAGACGGCTATCTTGTTAAGTAACGGTGTGTAGCTGACGCTCTTGCTGTGTTTTCTGTACCATCAACTGAGGAAAACAATCTGGACTCGACCCCCTCCCACACTCTGTCTTGACTTGGAATTCTGGTAGAGATGGTTTGCATGTGTTGTGTTGTGACAAGCTTATCTAGAAGATGGGATATTTGGCAAGGCAAATGTCAAGACGTCTACTCTACAGCTTTACTTGATGGCTGTGGCAGTATGCTGTCCTTTACTGCCATCCAGTGGCCATGGCTTTTGTAGTTGTAGGCTGAAATGCATCCTGCTGCATATCAGATCACAGTGGGCACTGTTGGTTTGGCAAATATAAGCAGCAAATATAAGACTATCTTCAAAATAAGAGTACCCTCTAGAGTATTGGGGAAAAAGATTGCACATTAAAACTAAATTAAGCATTTAAACGATGCCATAAGACACACATGTTTCTGTGTAAAAATAAGTCATAAGTAATGTTTCTGTGTAAAGATAAGTAATTAAAGTTATCTAAATGGATAAATGCTATTCACTGTAGTGCATGGACTTTATAAAGTGGACGCTGGACAAAAGTCCTGCTATGTTTCGACTATTGTGACATACGCACACGTCTGTGGAGACTTCCTCTACAACACCACACTCTCTGCTAAGCAGCAGAGGTGTAAATAGAAATCACACCCGTGTGAACTGAGTGGTGCAATTCCCCCCCCCCCCCCCCCCCCTCTCTCTCTAGCAGGCAACAGAGCAGCCACTATCCCTCTCTCTGTTTCTGGCGCCCCCTACTGGTACTAATAAGTCATATACTCGTGCTCATGGCCACATAGGTACAGGTACATACACGGACATTGCATGCTGGTTGTAGGAGTGGTTGCACCACTCAAAAATTGGCATGAGGTCAGAGGTGAAAAACTTTACCATTTCCAGACTAAAGTGGACACTGGACAAAAATCCCTGCTATGTTTCGACTAGTGACATACGCACATGTCCGGGGAGACCTCCTCTACAAGAACATCACAGAATTGGTGGAGCTATGAGTTCGTAATATTGCCAGTCAACGTAAAGTCTCATTGGGGAGCAATTGTCGTAGATTTCTCCAAAAAGACAGTGTAGGGTGATAGCAAAAATACCTTACAGTACTTTGCAATGCATGGTAGAGGTTTGGCTATCACATTTAGATATGAGTGTTATGACAATTGCCCTCATTTCGTAACACAAACTGATAACAGTAGCTGTGGTCTCTACAGTTGTTTGTTTTCCAAAGCTGTTCTGTTTGTGAGTCTCAACACTTACCAAACAGAACGTGAAAAGCGAGATTGTGTACTGTATTGTATGAGCTGACAGGAAAACATGTATTGCTCTTTTTACTGGGTCACAGGTCAAATAAAGTGCCGTTTCCAGACCAGAGTGGACGCTGGACAAAAAACGGTGTACACTTTCAATGGAAAGAAAAAGGCATACAGTTTGCTTACGGTGTTTCTCATTCACTGTTGCAAAGAAGAAGAAAATCACTCTGCAAATGATCATCACAATCAGAAATTAAACGCTCATTATAAAGTTTACAAATCTCTACAATATTTGTTTTTAAACGTCATGTGTCTTAAGGTGGACTGAGAAGCTACTTTAAGTAGTCACAGATTTGATCAATTTACTGTATGTGTGTACCTGTGTTAATAACAGCAAATATTATTCAAACACATGCAAAACAAATTATTAGCACTGAGTAATTAAAAGGTATTTTTTTGTAACTTTCAAAGCCTTGTCTGTATTCTTTTATAACTTTGATGATGGAGAGGGACATTATATTTCCACAATCACTCTAGTGGGCCACATTGCATATTGTCGTAGCAAAAATAGCCGATCTACAAGCCTGTCACTTTTTATTTTACAACCCTCCCGCTTAGCAGAGAGTGTGCCAGTGTGGCATTGTAGAGGAGGACTCCCCGAATGCGTGCATATGTCAGACCAGCTGACACGAAGAGACGTTTTTGTCCAGCGTCCAACGAACAGCATATCATTTAGACATATTTTAAAGTTATTTTTGATTTTATGTTTTTACAAAAACATATTGTGTCTTGTAGAGAATCGTTTAGATGTTTTAGTGTGCAAAAAAAGGTTTTTCTATGGATTCAGTTTACTCTAGACCAGGGTAGGGGAGAACGGGGTAAGATGAGCCAGCGGGTAAGTTGAACCACCCCCTTTATCTAGAAAACTGTGTTGCCATGTGACCTTAAATCTAGTAAGTGTCCATCATTTACACCTGGCTGTGAAGTTGGGAAGCACATGGGGAAAGTAGAAAACATTCTTTTACAAAAAAAAAATGTTTTTTTGTCGGTCAAAGTAATATTTCGACACATCATGTAAAATGACTGTTATACAAAGCAAAATTTACCTAGGTCTAAAATGTAATGTCATACACGTTGATGATTTGCCAATGGATAGAACCATTTAGTAAATAAATTGTCTTAAACTTATTCTAGTCATTGTTTTCTAAAATGGAGGCTGGGGGTAAAATGAGTCGATGGGAATCAGTCTTTGCTACTCAAATTATACTGAATGAACAATGTACATACTCATTTAAGAGAAGTTTGCAATATTGTATTAACAATATTGCAAATATAAGGTTCTGAATAACAAACTTTATTTAATTGTCTTAATATTGTTTAAATAATAAAATAAACAAATAAATAAGACTACGGTATTTGCAAAAGGGAAAACTGTTATTATATTATCGATAAGTGAATACATTATCTGTTCAAGTTTAAGCTTTTAACATTCAAATATCATGTGGTTCAACCGGGTTCAACTTACCCCTCGACATGGATCAACTTACCCCTTATCTGGGGTAAATTGAGCCACATTACCACTTTTTTAAAAAGGTCATATTTTCATGGCCCTTTGTCATAGATGCTTACTCATCATTTCAATTGATAGAAGACATCCTGAAATATGGGTAGATCATTAGAGTTTACTGCCATCTCATTTTGCCTTGCTTCCAGGACAATTTAAGCAAAAAGTGGTTCATCTTACCCCGTTCTCCTTACTCTTATTTTGAAGAGATCGTCCACCGGAAGTCTTATATTTGCTAGCTTAGATTTGCCAAAAAGACACTGGTCAAATGGACTCTGGAGGCAAAATGAGGGTTTTATCTCTGGCTCCTGTCCACTATTTGTCCCCAAATCAGCAGAAAAAGTAGCTTCATTTGTCGGCTGTCGCTGCAGCTTTTCACTAATTAAGTCGTTAGGGGGTCTGGAAAGTAGCTAACATACTCGGCGAGACGGAGTAAAATACTATAAACTGAAGTCGCCAAGATGGCTCCACTTCCACTCTTCCGAATTGCACTTTTAGTGTCTTTTTCAGTCGTTTTGACGGTTCTTCTAGGATTCGGCTTACCGGGGATGTTGAATATAGTGGCGAGATTTTGTGGTTTTCACGAGACGAACGTAACAGAGTGCATAGTTAGTATATATTTAGTTTTTGTGGTGTATGTTGCAATGCCTCGAATTCCCAGAGGATTGGTTGAGGTAGGTTAAATTAAAGTTGGAATGACCACTGATATCTGTGTATTTTGGGGTCTGCAGTTATACATATTAATCTATTTAAAATGACTGAATGTATGTAGTTTGACCATCTCTGCTACATTGACTGTCGTGTAGCCCAGCTATTTCTACAAAACCTGCAATCGATGCTTAATTGGTGTAATATTATGATAAAATATGTAATCGTAGAATTGTGACATCGTCTTTATTCTCTCACACTGCACTCTCTTTCAAAGGTTAAGGGAAAAGCTGTATTTATTACAGGCTGTGACAGCGGATTTGGACATGCACTTGCCAAACGCTTGCATAAACTGGGTTTCACAGTTTTTGCTGGGTGTCTTTTAAAGGTAGGCTATGCTATGGTTGCCTGGTATCTAATATCTATTTAATATTAATATCTATGTAATTACAGTATGTAATGCAGAGTTTAATAGTTGATAGTTTCGGTCAAGTAATTAGGTACTACCATCCATCATACTATTTTTCCTGCCTGGTGGTATAATTAATTACGACTACTGAGAAATGGAAGTCTATTGTGCAACTATGTGATCATCACCAGTTCCAAATCAAAGATCCATTGATTGATGCACATGGGTTGAATTACAGCCTTCTTGTGCAGTGAATTTGTGTTTCATTTGTACACTCAGTTATGGGAGTAAAAACCTTCTGAAAACCATGCACTGATCTAGAAAAAACAAAACAACAAAAAACATTAATTGTTAAAGTGCAACTACAAGTTAGTAATCATTATACAGTAGAAACACAAACTGGAGCAACACAAAATAATAAAATATTTTAGTAAATTATATATGTGATGAATTACAAACACAGACTGGCATACTAGCCAATCCATTTTAAGAAGCATGGGCAGCTTTTCTGATACCACCTTCGCTGATAAATGCCATTCTTACAGGATAAGGGTGGCGAGGGGGCTAAGGATCTGGAGGAGTTTCACTCAGATCATATGAAGGTTGTCCAGCTAGATGTCTGCAGTGAGGAGCAAGTAAACCAGGCTGTGGAATATGTTCACAACAATCTGGAGGACACGGAGAAAGGTAACACACACAATACTGTCGACACCACCTACGTTAATTTAAAATAGATAGTGAAAAAACACATTTTCATTAATGTCTCCTATAGTTGCAGCCCCCATTTTGTAATACGTATTTAATTTTAGGATAATAGTCTTACAGTATGTGTGTGCCATATTGTTGAGGCCTACATTAATTGACTTAATCTCATTTAATTTAATTTAAGTTGCCAGTATTTGTGGGGATCAAACATATGGATTACTAGGCCTGTGCTATAGACGCAAATGTTTTACTTAATTAATTTTGTTTTGTTTTTTGAGACAGTGATATCCCTATCACTGCAGGGCCTGTATGTGGCATATAACCAAAAATATAACCAAAAGCTGTTGGCGACCCTGTAGACAGAAATTTAATGAGAGACACACTTGTTTCCTGCATGACATTTCCTGCGGTTCTCACCCCAGGTTTGTGGGCTGTAGTGAACAATGCTGGCGTATCAACATTTGGGGAAGTAGAGTTCACTACCATGGACACCTACAAGCAGGTGTCGGAGGTCAATCTCTGGGGCACCATCCGGGTCACCAAAGCACTCCTTCCCCTCATTCGCAGGGCCAAAGGTCAGCATCAGGAAAATCCCATGTATTACTGTACATAATCGTTGCCACTTTCGTGGTACCAGCATTAAAGAATTATGTGTTGAATTTTAAAATGTTAATTTCAAAAGAAAAAGTTGTATATATTTTTTGCTTTGTTGAAAGTAGGAAACAACAAAGTCTTGCGCACCTGATCAGCTCAGACAGGTGCTAGGGACAACTTTATTTAAGGAATGTTGACCAAAACATTAAGATGTTTGAATGCAGAGAAGAGAACACATGCTTAGCTGTTTCAACTGTCCACACATAGATAATTATTCAAGGATGCCTCTACTGGGTGAGAGGTCAGTGCTCTTTAGCTATCAATGGAAATCTGCAGGTGAAATGGTCAATATTGAGGCAAATGACCAATGCAGATTATTATTGGTTTCCCATTCAGTGGCGCATATGATGAATGTTGAAAGATTTACAGAAGAAGGAAAAAAGCTTAAAAAAATGATGACTGTGGAACTAAGTAATCCGCTACGGTGTTGCTAAGTAATAAGCTTGGTAAAGGGCCTGGCAATGGATTGAAGAATGCCTAGTCTCAAGTCAGTTGTTAATAATAATGATAATAACACTTTATTTGTATAGCACCTTTCATGACATGAAATGCAGCTCAAAGTGCAAAGCAATGGAGAAAAAAAAAGAAAATAAATGCAAGGCATAAAACATTAAAATAATAGCAGTAATGCAATACAGTGAAGACATGAATAACAACAAAGAATTTAAAAGATCAACTAAAAACAAGAGTAGGTCTTGAGCTGTGCTTTAAAAATGTCTACAGAGGCTGCCTGTCGAACGTATAGTAGGAGCTTGTTCCACACCGTCGGCGCGTAGAAGCAGAAAGCGGCCATGTTCACCATGTTTTTTAGCAGGCCAGCAGTGGAGGACCTGAGTGGGTGGTTTGGGACATATCTAGGCAGGCAGTCATGTAGGTAGGAAGGTGCGAGACCATTGAGGGTTTATAAATAAGTAAAATAATTTAAAATGTAATCCTAAAAACAACAGGAAGCCAATGCAATGAAGCTGAAACTGGATTAATATGTTCTCTCGTCTTAGTTTTAGTTAAAACTCTGGCTGACGCATTTTGGACAAGTTGTAATCTGCCAGTTGTTTTCTTTGGCAGTTAAACTATATGGACTTTCATGCCTGACAGGCGGTTAAAAATTTGTATCAGTAACCCCGCTTTATGAAGTGGCTTACCTTTTCCTGATGACACGTGTGTCTCAATTGCAGGCCGTGTGGTGAACCTGGCCAGCATGTACGGGAGGATGGGAAACGCCTTGCGTTCACCTTACTGCATCTCTAAATACGGCGTGGAAGCTTTCTCCGACTGCCTCCGCTATGAAATGAAGGCCTGGGGCGTCAAGGTTTCCATCATCGAACCGGGGAACTTCATTGTGGCCACGGGCATTCTAACGCGGGACATCGTGGCAAACACGGCCACCAAGCTGTGGCGCGAGGCGCCCCCTGGCGTGAAGGAGGACTACGGGAAGACCCACTTTGACCAGCACATGGCCCTGATGCGGTCCTACTGCAACAGCGGAGAGAAGGACGTGATGCCAGTTTTGGAGGACATCATAGATGCCATCACGTCCAAGCGCCCGTACACGCGCTACACTCCCCAGGAGCCCCACTGGTGGATTAGAGTGCAGGCGATGACTTACCTTCCAGCCGCCATATCCGACCGCCTCTACTTCTGAAAAGAGGATCATTGGCGACTGTGGCCATTCGCAACCATTGAATAACGGGGATCCCATGGAGTCAGTAGATTTATGTAAACATTTTGATCATATCACCAATGCAGACAAAACTGCTCTGTGCTTAACTGTACTCCCAGCTTTCCAGATGGTGGCATATATGTTTCCTGTTCCAGTTAATTTCCCATAGCTTTTTCTCATGCATTGGGGAAACTACAGTTATGCACAGAGCCTATTCAGAACTTTTTACCACTTCACGTCCTCAACACTTGAAACTACTCACTGATTAAAGCCTTAAACTTACCTTATAAAAATCAAAGTATGAAAATAATTGCACTTCTGTCGCTTTATCTGTAAAATATATGTTTGATAAGCAGCTTTGTATTGCATGTTATCAGGCCTTCAACATGCTCACTGATACGAACAATACAAAGGGAGCAACTAACGTGCAATGTGAGAATGTGAGAAGTATTTTGTCCCTGAACCGAATCTAGCATAGCACTGTATTAAACTGTGGAATGGGGACCAAAGCAGAGAGAAGCCCCCCTGCTGTTTGCTGCTGCTCATGCCGGAACAAACCAAGGACAGCTACTGTAAAGAACATGGTGAGTCTTGGCTAAATGCACTCCCAGGCTTACGTAATGAAAACACTAGCCCGCTTTGTCTTATACATGCCCCGTGAGATCTTAAGAGCTCATTTTGTTTGTTCTTCATGATTTACAAAAGGTACCTTTTCCTCCTTTGTGCACTAATCGTTATTGGAAAAGTTGTAATCAAATGTGTGTACTTTTTAAATAAAGAGGAATAATTTTGACAATATACAATGAGTTCTTTGAGCAGGGTCTTCCTTTACTTTGCATGTACAACTAAAACAGCCAGCCACTGTAATTGTCAATTGTTAGCCAAGTAATATTGTAATAATAATAACAATAATATCTCAAACTTATATAGCGCTTTTCTGAGTACCCAAATACGCTTTACATGGGGGGTCTTTACAGAGGTAACAACACAAATAAAAACAACTATTAGAAGAAAAAAAATAAACACTAAAATCTACATTAAAAAAATAAGTTACATTTCGATTTTCCCCTTAAGTTATAACCCCCCTCCTGGTCTCCAAACTATTTCTTTGTTAGCTTTGAACATCATTTGTGCTGTTTGGTACTCTACAATGTCAATAAATTTGAGCTGTTTTGACTTAAAAAATCTTTACAACTTACATACATCACATGTATACATACGTTACCTGTTACCCAACCAATATTTAAACATATCGTAATTACGTCAACATTGACAGCCAGTTATAACCCGACCTTAGTATTTCATTTCAATGTTTTACAGAGAGACTGATATTTGAAAGTTCGTAGCCAGTACTTGCGTGCTCTGCTTGCCAGTTTATCATGTAATTATCAGACAAAACAAACATGGATAAAACGTACATTAAACTCTGTCCATGTCAATGGCGTTTTTAATGTGTATAGGAGGGGCTAGCGCCCCTCAAAAATTATTTGTTAGTGTTCCAGATAACCCACGTTGTTTATTATTCGTATTGCTCTTTTTTGTAGGGTTATTAATGAGCTTAAAGATGTCTTATAATTGTTTCCCCAAACCTCTACTACTACACAATACTGCAAATAGGGCAGGACTAAGGAACAGTATAAAGTGTGGAGTGATTTCAGGTCCAATACCTTCTTAGCTTTACTGCAATACTTCTTGAAACCTTATTCTGTACATGTTTAATATGTGATTTCCAGTTTATTTCTTATAAAGTTGTAATCCAAGGCGTGTAAAGTGGAATAATATTGACAATTTGAGCAGCCTCTTTCTTTACTTTGCATGTACTACTAATACAGCCAGCCACCAGATGGTGTAAAAGCATTATAAAATATTCTTCAGGTGGCCAATTGTTAGCCAAGTAGAATTATGTGCTTTACTGTCCCTAATTAAGCAGCATTAACCGCAGAAATTAAATTTTTAATGAAAGTAGTTGTGGTAAGGTCACCTGATACTACACCAGGCCTGGGCTGGAATTTCACTTTTTTAGGGGCAAGGCCACATGGCAATTGTCACAATAGATAGATTAAATGACCAAATATTTGTACAAACTCCAGAGTCAAAAGTGCATATAGGCTCAGCCCTGCACCAATCAGAGTCAGTGGACTGGGTTGAAGATGCGAATGGGAGTTATAAGAATTCCCAAGAAAAAGGTTTTTTGGTGTCTAAAAAACTATAGGCAGGAAAAAGGCAGAATTTAAAATGGTGAAATCAGCTGGGGAAGTACATGTGGGCCATCAAGGCCACAGTTGCCTCCAGGCATATAATTGTTTGAAGATCAGAACTTAAGACCAAAATGATGGACAACAATGGCCATGGCCTCCATGAAATTCCTGGCCTGTCGTACAGTACACTTGAACATCTAATGAGCATTTTAAGATCTTTGTTTGATTGATTGAATACTTTTTTAGTTAGAAACAAAAACTGTATAGGCAGTGAATGCCTCATAGACATGCCGTAGACGCCTCCTCTGGCTCTGGGGCATGTATCGGCTGCCATTTTTGTTTCCAATATGGCGGAGGCACAGCACGCTGCCACTCAGCGGGCCTGTTTTGAAGGAATCCAGTGATCCACATGTTTAAGGGATGGTGTCATGGAATTCCACACATTGATGGCAGTGCAGTAGAAAGAGAATTCAATCCAGTTTAGCGATAAGGTAGCATGGAAGGTGTCCACTGTTAGTCAGTCTGTCTCTCCACGTTCAACCTCGCTTCATTCTCATTCGCTACGTGCTAACTCACACACGTGCCTTCATTCACACAGACAGTCTTTTTAAGCAGACCAACATCTCTGTTTATTCTACATGCAAATTGCAGTCAAACTCCCTCCACCTCAATTGTCTCTTCCCTGTGGCATCTAGTTTTCCATGTTATTAATTTCAGATTTCAAATTGTTATTATAGCCCCTTGAGATGCAGCATCTCATTTTCAAGGTGGACCTAAGAGGATTCTTTGGATTGTACTGTGATATGTGGCATTTTAACTATTGTGCATTGAAAGGTTCAATGTTAATTACCGTATGTTTGTGTAATAACTGTATTTTAGGCTCTGCTTCGGTGGGTTTGTCATCTTAGATTCTGTCATGCTCGCGCGGGTAATCCGTGGTATCACAGGAACAAAGTCACACCGCCAAACTGAATGCAATAGCATTGCAATAAATGGTAAATGGTTAATCCTGAGCTGAAGTGTCTAACTGAACCCATGTTTGTTCTATAGGTGGGTGCATGGCAGCAGATCGTTGTTGTCGCTCCCTCTAGTACCCTAAAGACTAATCATTGTGTATATTCCTGCACTATACCAGCATCGAGTGATCTTGGGTTGGTACATAGAATTTGATCTATTGAAGATTCTGACCTTCAAATGTACATCATTCTTGTTTTGATTGTATTGCTGTATTGTTGTATTGTTCTTTCTGCTTTGGCAATGTAAACGTATGTTTTCTCATGCCAATAAAGCCCTTTGAATTGAATTGGTTGTTGTGTGTGTTCCTCACTTTGGTGAGGTAGTTAGTCAGGGACGAGGGCATTGGCGGCAGAACCCCTTTTGACCCATTTTTTATTGCTTAACCCTGTCTTCTACCCTGAGCCATCCTAGACTAGCAAAATGTGTTGGAAATAGCTGGGTTAAGAAGAGCGAGAAGTAGTCAAATCAGTTTGTAAAAGTACTCTTAACACAGAATGTCCCATTTCACAAGTTTTCTCAAATGTATACAAATGTTTTTTAAATGACAGATCTACTCACAATGCGTCGCCATGCTATTTTCAAATGGCCAAATGTATACAGGGCTGAAGTGGTTGATATATGTTTTGATTCTTGAATAATCAAAATCTACAAAGTAACTTAAGCTTTCAAATAATTGTAGTGGAGTAGAAAGTATATGTTTGCATCTGAGAGTAGTGGAGTAGTAGTATAAAGTATTACAATTGGACATACTAAAGTAAAACAGCAAAAATTGGAGAGTTCAAATTCCAGGGTTAAACAGTTGATTTCAACTCCCAACGTGTCATTTTAACACTTTCAGATTTAAATTGGGTTCAGTGTTGGAGTCATTTGAAAGAGTTGATCACGTCAGTGTTACCAAACTCAGCCCAGAGTTAATTCCACCCCAAAAGTGTAATTTTAACACTATCTGGTGTAATGGTTAAGCTAGTGTTTGGAGTTGTTTTAAATAGTTGATTAAATCCAGAGTTGATTTCCACTCCCAAAGTGTAATTTCAACATTTTCTGATTTAAATGGTGTTCACACAAGTGTTAACCCAACTCATCAGAGATGTAATTAAGCTCCTCCTGCCCACACCAGCATTTCAGTTTGAATTGATTGATGAAGAGAACAGTTAGTTACACAGAACACTGAGAGCAACAGACATGCACGGTGGACAAGTCACATTTTCTTCAATGTGTGTTCTTCTAACATGATTTCATGGTAAGTGCAGACTTATTGAAATAATTATAAATGTGTGCTGCAGACTGCATTATTGTAGCTACAAGGAAACATCCAGGGAGATGTAGGAGACTGTAGGCCTATAGGCCTGTAGGTTTTACAAAATGTTTGTCTTGACTTAATGGTGAATATGTTACACAAACCATGGAGTATGGTCTGGCCCGACTTGCCGTTTGGTGCCAAAAATACAAGTTTATGCTGTAAACTGTAAAGGCTACAAACGCTGAACATTACATTATTCTTATTGTCTCCACCAGGCCGAAGGCATGGGGGAGAGTATGTTTTGCATTCCGTCCGTCCGTGTGTCCGTCCGTCCGTCCGTGTGTGTGTCCGTCCGTGTGTCCGTGAACAGCTAATCTCGGCCACCGTTAACCCGGTCCATGCCAAATTTTGCACACACACTCCCTGGATGCCAACGATGAACCTCTGCCCCAAACTTTCCAGAACGGCCTGTTATAGCGCCACCAGGAGGCCGCTTTGTGCAAAACAAGTTTTTGCACAGTACACCTACAGATTTTGTCCAAACATCACGCAAATTGGTACACAGTCTCTCTAGAGCCATTCAACGAAACCGGTCTTTCAGATTTCTCAGACTCCATCCTGATTGGTTAAGATTGGCTTCCAAAGTTCACAGGAGTGCTCAGTTTCAAACAAAATGCTGCAAATCATTAACACATCGCGTCATTTCCGTGAAATTGTGCACCCACATTCTCACTAGGCCGAGGACAAAATGCCACATGAACAATTACTGGCCGAAAAGTGTTTTTACCTCTAACTGCACGGATCTGTGGATAACTTTGTATGCCAACTCCCTAGAGGCCAAGGAAAAACCTTTGCCTGGAATTTTTCACATCTGCTCTTTATAGCGCCACCAGGAGGCCGACATATGTAAAACACATTTTCTATTATTACTCCTTCAGATTTTATCCAAATTTCACGCAAATCGGTACACATGATCTCCATAGTCATGTGATCAAGACAGGTTTGTTTGATTTATCATATTCCATCCTGATTTGACACGATTGGCTCCTACAGTTTTCAGGAGTAGCCCGCTTTGTACAAATCGCCACAACTCCTCAACGCAGCGCCCGATTGCGATGAAACTGTGCACGCATATTCACACTAGGTTGAGGAAGAAATCCTGGTGGAGACCTGTGCCCAGAAGGGCACTTTTTCTAGTTCACCCTGATATAATTCTAATTGTGTTTCCTTCTGTGTAGAAGAATCACTGAACATTAAAATTAGACCCTGACTGATCTTCTGGTGGTAGTGTAAGGTAGGATGTTGTTGCTACTTTAAGATAAGATACTGTTTGGTACTTTTCTAATGTAGTCTCCAACTTTATCATGATGATTTACCATCATGACGGTTTTGCAATTCACAAGGAAGAAAACAAAAGCAGTTTTTGGTAGCCTACTGTAACTGCAGAAAATCAAGCAGTCCTTCAACTTCATCCAATTTCACATTTCACATGCATTTGTCGATCTGTACCTGGACCAGCATTTCTAATCAGACCTGCAATAAAATAAATAGTAAATGAACACAACTACAAATGAAGCTTAGAACTATATGCAGTATAGTACCATGCCAAAGTTTGTCCTATTGCCATAGAGAATGCATTGGGCGTTTAAGTTAAATAACTCAGAAACTATAAAACATTTCAAAGTAAAAAAGTTCCTGCATGTGTCTCCACAGTAAGCTGAATAATAAAAAGTGTGAATGGAGTTTCTAGGTGAAAGTGATTTTTGACGTGCCAATGTCTGCCATTGAGCCCCATTGTAAATTTGAAAGCACTATATTTCTAAAACTATGAAACATTTCAAATATTCCTTTTCAGGCAAACATGTCCACCGTAAGATGAACCTAAGTAGGCTAGAATGGGGTTGGTAGGTGTAAGAATGTAGGCTTCTATGTTGTTAGCAAAACATCATCATGGGTGTTGCACAGTTTCTCATCCTCCGCAACACCCATTCTCATACACCGCTATACTTTTAAGTATGTTGCGGTAGAGAACGTCATCATTTTGGACCATGGGCTATATAGCCCATATCGTACGGCATACTATAGCACGCCGTTTTTCATCATTTTTGAGGATTTGAAAAAAATTAAAAAAAACGATGGGTTATAGCCCATCGTTTTTTGAATTTTTGAAAAAAGAAATTGTCCTCGTTTTTCATCATTTTGGATCATGGGCTATAGCCCATATCGTACGGCATACTATAGCACTCCGTTTTTCATCATTTTTGAGGATTTGAAAAAAATGAAAAAAACGATGGGTTATAGCCCATCGTTTTTTGAATTTTTGAAAAAAAAGATTGTCCTCGTTTTTCATCATTTTGGATCATGGGCTATAGCCCATATCGTACGGCATACTATAGCACGCCGTTTTTCATCATTTCTGAGGATTTGAAAAAAATGAAAAAAACCATGGGTTATAGCCCATTGTTTTTTGAATTTTAGATTTTTTTTTATCCTCGTTTTTCATCATTTTGGACCATGGGCTATATAGCCCATATCGTACGGCATAATATAGCACGCCGTTTTTCATCATTTTTGAGGATTTGAAAAAAATGAAAAAATGAAAGAAAAGAAAACGATGGGTTATATAGCCCATCGTTTTTTGAATTTTATTTATCCTCGTTTTTCATCATTTTGTATGTAGGACTAGTAGCATGCCAAAATTTGTGCTATTGCCATAGAGAATGCATTGGGTGTTTAAGTTAAATAACTCAGAAACTATAAAACATTTCAAAGTAAAAAAGTTCCAGCATGTGTCTCCATAGTAAGCTGAATAATAAAAAGTGTGAATGGAGTTTCTAGGTGAAAGTGATTTTTGACATGCCAATGTCTGCCATTGAGACCCATTGTAAATTTGAAAGCACTATATTTCTAAAACTATGAAACATTTCAAATATTCCTTTTCAGGCAAACATGTCCACCGTAAGATGAACCTAAGTAGGCTAGAATGGGGTTGCTAGGTGTAAGAATGTAGGCTTCTATGTTGTTAGCAAAACATCATCATGGGTGTTGCGGAGGATGAGAAACAGTTTCTCATCCTCCGCAACACCCATTCTCATACACCGCTATACTTTTAAGTATGTTGCGGTAGAGAACGTCATCATTTTGGACCATGGGCTATAGCCCATATCGTACGGCATACTATAGCACGCCGTTTTTCATCATTTTTGAGGATTTGAAAAAAAAGAAAAAAAAGAAAGAAAAACTAGAAAAAGTGCCCTTCTGGGCACAGGTCTCCACCAGGTTATCCACAGATCCATGCAGTTAGAGGTAAAAACACTTTTGGGCCAGTTATAGCGCCACCTTGAGGCTGAGTTGAAATTGTTCATGTGGCATTTCGTCCTCGGCCTAGTGGGAATGTGCGTGCACAATTTCACGGAAATCACGCGATGTGTTCATGATTTGCAGCATTTTGTTTGAAACTGAGCACTCCTGTGAACTTTGGAAGCCAATCTTAACCAATCAGGATGGAGTCTGAGAAATCTGAAAGACCCGTTTCGTTGAATGGCTCTAGAGAGACTGTGTACTAATTTGCGTGATGTTTGGACAAAATCTGTAGGTGTACTGTGAAAAAACTTGTTTTGCACAAAGCGGCCTCCTGGTGGCGCTATAACAGGCCGTTCTGGAAAGTTTGGGGCAGAGGTTCATGGTTGGCATCCAGGGAGTGTGTGTGCAAAATTTGGCATCGACCGGGTTAACGGTGGCTGAGATTAGCTGGTCACGGACGGACGGACGGACGGACACACGGACACACGGACACACGGACGGACGGACGGAGTGCAAAACATACTCTCCCCATGCCTTCGGCTGGTGGAGACAAAAAGACGATGGGTTATAGCCCATCGTTTTTGAAAAAAAAAATGTCCTCGTTTTTCATCATTTTTGAGGATTTGAAAAAAAATCTAATTTTAAAAAAACGATGGGCTATAACCCATGTTTTTTTTTTTTTTTTTTTTTTTTTTCAAATCCTCAAAAATGATGAAAAACGGCGTGCTATAGTATGCCGTACAGTATGGGCTATTAGACGAGCGTCTAAAAATGGGATAAAACGTCTAAAAATAGACGTCTAAAACACGTCTAAAAATAGACGTGTTTTAGACGTCTATTTTTTGACGTTTTTTATCCCATTTCTGACCATGGGCAATAGCCCATACTGTACGGCATACTATAGCAAGCCGTTTTTCATCATTTTTGAGGATTTGAAAAAAAAATCAAAATTTTAAAAAACGATGGGCTATAACCCATGTTTTGTTTTTTTGTTTTTTTTCAAATCCTCAAAAATGATGAAAAACGGCGTGCTATAGTATGCCGTACAGTATGGGCTATTAGACGAGCGTCTAAAAATGGGATAAAAACATCAAAAAATAGACGTCTAAAACACGTCTAAAAATAGACGTGTTTTAGACATCTATTTTTAGACGTTTTTTATCCCATTTTTGACCATGGGCTATAGCCCATACTGTACGGCATACTATAGCAAGCCGTTTTTCATCATTTTTGTGGATTTGAAAAAATCTAAAAATGATGGGCTATAACCCATCGTTTTTTTTTTTTTCCGTTTTGTTCAAATCCTCAAAAATGATGAAAAACGGCGTGCTATAGTATGCCGTACAGTATGGGCTATTAGACGAGCGTCTAAAAATGGGATAAAACGTCTAAAAATAGACGTCTAAAACACGTCTAAAAATAGACGTGTTTTAGACGTCTATTTTTAGACGTTTTTTATCCCATTTTTGACCATGGGCTATAGCCCATACTGTACGGCATACTATAGCAAGCCGTTTTTCATCATTTTTGAGGATTTGAAAAAATCTAAAAAATCTAAAAACGATGGGCTATAACCCATCGTTTTTTATTTTCCGTTTTGTTCAAATCCTCAAAAATTATGAAAAACGGCGTGCTATAGTATGCCGTACAGTATGGGCTATTAGACGAGCGTCTAAAAATGGGATAAAACGTCTAAAAATAGACGTCTCAAACACGTCTAAAAATAGACGTGTTTTAGACGTCTATTTTTAGACGTTTTTTATCCCATTTTTGACCATGGGCTATAGCCCATACTGTACGGCATACTATAGCAAGCCGTTTTTCATCATTTTTGAGGATTTGAAAAAAATCTAAAAAATTCAAAAAACGATGGGCTATAACCCATCGTTTTTTTTTTTTCATTTTTTTCAAATCCTCAAAAATGATGAAAAACGGCGTGCTATAGTATGCCGTACAGTATGGGCTATTAGACGAGCGTCTAAAAATGGGATAAAATGTCAAACATTAGACGTCTAAAAATAGACGTGTTTTAGACGTTTTTTTATCCCATTTTTGACCATGGGCAATAGCCCATACCGTACGGCATAATATAGCACGCCGTTTTTCATAATTTTTGAGGATTTGAAAAAAAATCTAAAATTTAAAAAACGATGGGCTATAACCCATCGTTTCAAAAATGATGAAAAACGGCATGCTATAGTATGCCGTACAGTATGGGCTATTAGACGAGCGTCTAAAAATGAGATAAAAACGTCAAAAAATACACGTCTAAAAATAGACGTGTTTTAGACGTCTATTTTTAGACATTTTTTATCCCATTTTTGACCCCATACTGTACGGCATACTATAGCAAGCCGTTTTTCATCATTTTTGAGTATTTGAAAAAAATTCAAAATTTCAAAAAACATGGGTTATAGCCCATCGTTTTTTGAAATTTTGAAAAAAAAAATTAACCTCGTTTTTCATCATTTTTGAACATGGGCTATAGCCCCTACCGTAGGGCATACTATAGCACGCCGGTGTTCATCATTTTTGAGGATTTGAAAAAAATTCAAATTTTCAAAAACATGGGTTATAGCCCATCGTTTTTTGAAAATTTGAAAAAAAACATTTACCTTGTTTTTCATCATTTTTGAACATGGGCTATAGCCCCTACCGTAGGGCATACTATAGCACGCCGTTTTTCATCATTTTTGAGGATTTGAAAAAAAATCAAAATTTCAAAAACATGGGTTATAGCCCATCGTTTTTTTAAATTTTGAAAAAAAAATTAACCTCGTTTTTCATCATTTTTGAACATGGGCTATAGCCCCTACCGTAGGGCATACTATAGCACGCCGTTTTTCATCATTTTTGAGGATTTGAAAAAAAATTAAAATTTCAAAAAACATGGGTTATAGCCCATCGTTTTTTGAAATTTTGAAAAAAAAAAATTACCTCGATTTTCATCATTTTTGAACATGGGCTATAGCGCCTACCGTAGGGCATACTATAGCACGCCGGTTTTCATCATTTTTGAGGATTTGAAAAAAATTCAAAATTTCAAAAAACATGGGTTATAGCCCATCGTTTTTTGAATTAAAAAAAAAAAAATTACCTCGTTTTTCATCATTTTTGAACATGGGCTATAGCCCCTACCGTAGGGCATACTATAGCACGCCGGTTTTCATCATTTTTGAGGATTTGAAAAAATTTCAAAATTTCAAAAAACATGGGTTATAGCCCATCGTTTTTTGAAATTTTGAAAAAAAAATTAACCTCGTTTTTCATCATTTTTGAACATGGGCTATAGCCCCTACCGTAGGGCATACTATAGCACGCCGTTTTTCATCATTTTTGAGGATTTGAAAAAAAATTAAAATTTCAAAAAACATGGGTTATAGCCCATCGTTTTTTGAAATTTTGAAAAAAAAAATTTACCTCGATTTTCATCATTTTTGAACATGGGCTATAGCGCCTACCGTAGGGCATACTATAGCACGCCGGTTTTCATCATTTTTGAGGATTTGAAAAAAATTCAAAATTTCAAAAAACATGGGTTATAGCCCATCGTTTTTTGAATTCAAAAAAAAAAAATTTACCTCGTTTTTCATCATTTTTGAACATGGGCTATAGCCCCTACCGTAGGGCATACTATAGCACGCCGGTTTTCATCATTTTTGAGGATTTGAAAAAATTTCAAAATTTCAAAAAACATGGGTTATAGCCCATCGTTTTTTGAAATTTTGATTTTTTTTTTAACCTCGTTTTTCATCATTTTTGAACATGGGCTATAGCCCCTACCGTAGGGCATACTATAGCACGCCGTTTTTCATCATTTTTGAGGATTTGAAAAACATTCAAAATTAAAAAAAAACATGGGTTATAGCCCATCGTTTTTTGAAATTTTGAAAAAAAAAATTAACCTCGATTTTCATCATTTTTGAACATGGGTGTTACATAATCGGGGATTATATATAGTTATGAGATGATAACCTGATGATTGTATTTATATATATATATATTATATGATAACGTGGTTATGCTTATATATATATATATATAATTATATATCATCAATAGGTTACATTGTACAGAGTGCTGATCAACACTTTCAGTCACAGGTCTGATCTGCTGTGGTGCGTGGAGGCGGAGACCCATCAGCCTGTCTGCCCACCCCCTCGTCACCAGGAGCCAATCCGTGCTCGGAGGACGGACCTGGGAAGACTACTTAGCAGCACCTGTGACACGCAATCATTGGCAGTGTCTCTCAGTTTCCCCATACTGAGAGCACGCTGTCCAGAGGAGCTAGGGAAAGCTCAACATCATGAAGCTGTGTGATTCCGTAGGCCAGGGGCAATATCTGTGTGGAGCCCCTGAGCTGACTAGGTTTCTGTGACATTGTGACATTGTGCTAAAGATTCAACTGATTGTAATTATATATCTATATGTAGAGATATAGATTATATAATATAATATATGGCGTATGGGAGCGTACTTGTTGTAACTCTTTGTTAGGCAGTAGTTAGTGTAGGCAGCTTAGATAGTTTTGAACTTGTGTAACCCCTCTTTTCCTTTTTATTGGTTAGAGTTAGGTCAGAGTGTTGTGTGACTTTAGCATAGGGCTAGATAGTTTTGATTGTTTTATTAGTTGCCCCATACAGCCTGTCTTTGTTTTGGAGTGAATTTGTAATCACTATTGTTTATATCTATACCTTTATCATTCCAACGTTGAATAAACAACAACTCTTATGCCAGCTGTGTTGCATCCTCTTCTTATACCCCTAGACATACAAAGGGGAATGTAACAATGGGCTATAGCCCCTACCGTAGGGCATACTATAGCACGCCGGTTTTCATCATTTTTGAGGATTTGAAAAAACATTCAAAATTTCAAAAAACATGGGTTATAGCCCATCGTTTTTTGAAATTTTGAATTTTTTTTAACCTCGTTTTTCATCATTTTTGAACATGGGCTATAGCCCCTACCGTAGGGCATACTATAGCACGCCGTTTTTCATCATTTTTGAGGATTTGAAAAAATTTCAAAATTTCAAAAAACATGGGTTATAGCCCATCGTTTTTTGAAAATTTGATTTTTTTTTTAACCTCGTTTTTCATCATTTTTGAACATGGGCTATAGCCCCTACCGTAGGGCATTCTATAGCACGCCGTTTTTCATCATTTTTGAGGATTTGAAAAAAAATAAAAATTTCAAAAAACATGGGTTATAGCCCATCGTTTTTTGAAATTTTGAAAAAAAAATTACCTCGATTTTCATCATTTTTGAACATGGGCTATAGCGCCTACCGTAGAGCATACTATAGCACGCCGGTTTTCATCATTTTTGAGGATTTGAAAAAAATTCAAAATTTCAAAAAACATGGGTTATAGCCCATCGTTTTTTGAATTAAAAAAAAAAAAAATTAACCTCGTTTTTCATCATTTTTGAACATGGGCTATAGCCCCATACCGTAGGGCATACTATAGCACGCCGTTTTTCATCATTTTTGAGGATTTGAAAAAAATTCAAAATTTCAAAAAACATGGGTTATAGCCCATCGTTTTTTGAAATTTTGATTTCTTTTTTTAACCTCGTTTTTCATCATTTTTGAACATGGGCTATAGCCCCTACCGTAGGGCATACTATAGCACGCCGTTTTTCATCATTTTTGAGGATTTGAAAAACATTCAAAATTTAAAAAAACATGGGTTATAGCCCATCGTTTTTTGAAATTTGATTTTTTTTTTTAACCTAGTTTTTCATCATTTTTGAACATGGGCTATAGCCCCTACCGTAGGGCATACTATAGCACGCCGTTTTTCATCATTTTTGAGGATTTGAAAAAAAAATCAAAATTTCAAAAAACATGGGTTATAGCCCATCGTTTTTTGAAATTTTGAAAAAAAAATTAACCTCGTTTTTCATCATTTTTGAACATGGGCTATAGCCCCTACCGTAGGGCATACTATAGCACGCCGTTTTTCATCATTTTTGAGGATTTGAAAAAAAAGTCAAAATTTCAAAAAACATGGGTTATAGCCCATCGTTTTTTAAAATTTTGAAAAAAAAATTAACCTCGTTTTTCATCATTTTTGAACATGGGCTATAGCCCCTACCGTAGGGCATACTATAGCACGCCGTTTTTCATCATTTTTGAGGATTTGAAAAAAAAGTCAAAATTTCAAAAAACATGGGTTATAGCCCATCGTTTTTTGAAATTTTGAAAAAAGAATTAACCTCGTTTTTCATCATTTTTGAACATGGGCTATAGCCCCTACCGTAGGGCATACTATAGCACGCCGTTTTTCATCATTTTTGAGGATTTGAAAAAAATTCAAAATTTCAAAAAACATGGGTTATAGCCCATCGTTTTTTGAAATTTTGATTTCTTTTTTTAACCTAGTTTTTCATCATTTTTGAACATGGGCTATAGCCCCTACCGTAGGGCATACTATAGCACGCCGGTTTTCATCATTTTTGAGGATTTGAAAAATAATTCAAAATTTCAAAAAACATGGGTTATAGCCCATCGTTTTTTGAAATTTTGAAAAAAAAAATAACCTCGTTTTTCATCATTTTTGAACATGGGCTATAGCCCCTACCGTAGGGCATACTATAGCACGCAGTTTTTCATCATTTTTGAGGATTTGAAAAAAAAGTCAAAATTTCAAAAAACATGGGTTATAGCCCATCGTTTTTTGAAATTTTGAAAAAAAAATTAACCTCGTTTTTCATCATTTTTGAACATGGGCTATAGCCCCTACCGTAGGGCATACTATAGCACGCCGTTTTTCATCATTTTTGAGGATTTGAAAAAATATATAAATTTAAAAAAACATGGGTTATAGCCCATCGTTTTTTGAAATTTTGAAAAAAAAATTAACCTCGATTTTCATCATTTTTGAACATGGGCTATAGCCCCTACCGTAGGGCATACTATAGCACGCCGGTTTTCATCATTTTTGAGGATTTGAAAAAAATTCAAAAATTCAAAAAACATGGGTTATAGCCCATCGTTTTTTGAAATTTTGACTTTTTTTTTTAACCTCGTTTTTCATCATTTTTGAACATGGGCTATAGCCCCTACCGTAGAGCATACTATAGCATTCCGTTTTTCATCATTTTTGAGGATTTGAAAAACATTCAAAATTTCAAAAAACATGGGTTATAGCCCATGGTTTTTTGAAATTTTGAAAAAAAAAATTTACCTCGATTTTCATCATTTTTGAACATGGGCTATAGCCCCTACCGTAGGGCATACTATAGCACGCCGGTTTTCATCATTTTTGAGGATTTGAAAAAACATTCAAAATTTCAAAAAACATGGGTTATAGCCCATCGTTTTTTGAAATTTTGAAAAAAAAATTAACCTCGTTTTTCATCATTTTTGAACATGGGCTATAGCCCCTACCGTAGGGCATACTATAGCACGCCGGTTTTCATCATTTTTGAGGATTTGAAAAAAATTCAAAATTTCAAAAAACATGGGTTATAGCCCATCGTTTTTTGAAATTTTGATTTTTTTTTTAACCTAGTTTTTCATCATTTTTGAACATGGGCTATAGCCCCTACCGTAGGGCATACTATAGCACGCCGTTTTTCATCATTTTTGAGGATTTGAAAAAAAAATCAAAATTTCAAAAAACATGGGTTATAGCCCATCGTTTTTTGAAATTTTGGAAAAAAAAATTAACCTCGTTTTTCATCATTTTTGAACATGGGCTATAGCCCCTACCGTAGGGCATACTATAGCACGCCGTTTTTCATCATTTTTGAGGATTTGAAAAAAAATAAAAAATTCAAAAAACATGGGTTATAGCCCATCGTTTTTTGAAATTTTGAAAAAAAAAATTAACCTCGATTTTCATCATTTTTGAACATGGGCTATAGCCCCTACCGTAGGGCATACTATAGCACGCCAGTTTTCATCATTTTTGAGGATTTGAAAAAAATTCAAAATTTCAAAAAACATGGGTTATAGCCCATCGTTTTTTGAAATTTTGAAAAAAAAGATTAACCTCATTTTTCATAATTTTTGAACATGGGCTATAGCCCCTACCGTAGGGCATACTATAGCACGCCGGTTTTCATCATTTTTGAGGATTTGAAAAATAATTCAAAATTTCAAAAAACATGGGTTATAGCCCATCGTTTTTTGAAATTTTGAAAAAAAAAATAACCTCGTTTTTCATCATTTTTGAACATGGGCTATAGCCCCTACCGTAGGGCATACTATAGCACGCAGTTTTTCATCATTTTTGAGGATTTGAAAAAAAAGTCAAAATTTCAAAAAACATGGGTTATAGCCCATCGTTTTTTGAAATTTTGAAAAAAAAATTAACCTCGTTTTTCATCATTTTTGAACATGGGCTATAGCCCCTACCGTAGGGCATACTATAGCACGCCGTTTTTCATCATTTTTGAGGATTTGAAAAAATATATAAATTTAAAAAAACATGGGTTATAGCCCATCGTTTTTTGAAATTTTGAAAAAAAAATTAACCTCGATTTTCATCATTTTTGAACATGGGCTATAGCCCCTACCGTAGGGCATACTATAGCACGCCGGTTTTCATCATTTTTGAGGATTTGAAAAAAATTCAAAAATTCAAAAAACATGGGTTATAGCCCATCGTTTTTTGAAATTTTGACTTTTTTTTTTAACCTCGTTTTTCATCATTTTTGAACATGGGCTATAGCCCCTACCGTAGAGCATACTATAGCATGCCGTTTTTCATCATTTTTGAGGATTTGAAAAACATTCAAAATTTCAAAAAACATGGGTTATAGCCCATGGTTTTTTGAAATTTTGAAAAAAAAAATTTACCTCGATTTTCATCATTTTTGAACATGGGCTATAGCCCCTACCGTAGGGCATACTATAGCACGCCGGTTTTCATCATTTTTGAGGATTTGAAAAAACATTCAAAATTTCAAAAAAACATGGGTTATAGCCCATCGTTTTTTGAAATTTTGAAAAAAAAATTAACCTCGTTTTTCATCATTTTTGAACATGGGCTATAGCCCCTACCGTAGGGCATACTATAGCACGCCGGTTTTCATCATTTTTGAGGATTTGAAAAAAAAATCAAAATTTCAAAAAACATGGGTTATAGCCCATCGTTTTTTGAAATTTTGATTTTTTTTTTAACCTAGTTTTTCATCATTTTTGAACATGGGCTATAGCCCCTACCGTAGGGCATACTATAGCACGCCGTTTTTCATCATTTTTGAGGATTTGAAAAAAAAATCAAAATTTCAAAAAACATGGGTTATAGCCCATCGTTTTTTGAAATTTTGGAAAAAAAAATTAACCTCGTTTTTCATCATTTTTGAACATGGGCTATAGCCCCTACCGTAGGGCATACTATAGCACGCCGTTTTTCATCATTTTTGAGGATTTGAAAAAAAATAAAAAATTCAAAAAACATGGGTTATAGCCCATTGTTTTTTGAAATTTTGAAAAAAAAAATTAACCTCGATTTTCATCATTTTTGAACATGGGCTATAGCCCCTACCGTAGGGCATACTATAGCACGCCAGTTTTCATCATTTTTGAGGATTTGAAAAAAATTCAAAATTTCAAAAAACATGGGTTATAGCCCATCGTTTTTTGAAATTTTGAAAAAAAAGATTAACCTCATTTTTCATAATTTTTGAACATGGGCTATAGCCCCTACCGTAGGGCATACTATAGCACGCCGGTTTTCATCATTTTTGAGGATTTGAAAAAAATTCAAAATTTCAAAAAACATGGGTTATAGCCCATCGTTTTTTGAATTAAAAAATAAATAAATTTTAACCTCGTTTTTCATCATTTTTGAACATGGGCTATAGCCCCTACCGTAGGGCATACTATAGCACGCCGGTTTTCATCATTTTTGAGGATTTGAAAAAAATTCAAAATTTCAAAAAACATGGGTTATAGCCCATCGTTTTTTGAAATTTTGATTTTTTTTTTTACCTCGTTTTTCATCATTTTTGAACATGGGCTATAGCCCCTACCGTAGGGCATTCTATAGCACGCCGTTTTTCATCATTTTTGAGGATTAAAAAAAAAAAAAAAAATCAAAAAACATGGGTTATAGCCCATCGTTTTTTGAAATTTTGAAAAAAAAAATTAACCTCGATTTTCATCATTTTTGAACATGGGCTATAGCGCCTACCGTAGAGCATACTATAGCACGCCGGTTTTCATCATTTTTGAGGATTTGAAAAAAATTCAAAATTTAAAAAAACATGGGTTATAGCCCATCGTTTTTTGAAATTTAGATTATTTTTTTAACCTCGTTTTTCATCATTTTTGAACATGGGCTATAGCCCCTACCGTAGGGCATACTATAGCACGCCGGTTTTCATCATTTTTGAGGATTTAAAAAAAAATCAAAATTTAAAAAAACATGGGTTATAGCCCATCGTTTTTTGAAATTTAGATATTTTTTTTAACCTCGTTTTTCATCATTTTTGAACATGGGCTATAGCCCCTACCGTAGGGCATACTATAGCACGCCGTTTTTCATAATTTTTGAGGATTTGAAAAACATTCAAAATTTCAAAAAACATGGGTTATAGCCCATCGTTTTTTGAAATTTTGAAAAAAAAAATTACCTCGTTTTTCATCATTTTTGAACATGGGCTATAGCCCCTACCGTAGGGCATACTACAGCACGCCGTTTTTCATCATTTTTGAGGATTTGAAAAAAAATCAAAATTTCAAAAAACATGGGTTATAGCCCATAGTTTTTTGAAATTTTGAAGAAAAAAAAACCTCTCGTTTTTCATCATTTTTGAACATGGGATATAGCCCCTACCGTATAGGGCATACTATAGCACGCCGTTTTTCATCATTTTTGAGGATTTGAAAAAAAATCAAAATTTCAAAAAACATGGGTTATAGCCCATCTTTTTTTGAAATTTTGAAAAAAAAAATGTACCTAGTTTTTCATCATTTTTGAACATGGGCTATAGCCCCTACCGTAGGGCATACTATAGCACGCCGGTTTTCATCATTTTTGAGGATTTGAAAAAAATTCAAAATTTCAAAAAACATGGGTTATAGCCCATCGTTTTTTGAAATTTTGACTTTTTTTTTTAACCTCGTTTTTCATCATTTTTGAACATGGGCTATAGCCCCTACCGTAGAGCATACTATAGCATGCCGTTTTTCATCATTTTTGAGGATTTGAAAAACATTCAAAATTTCAAAAAACATGGGTTATAGCCCATGGTTTTTTGAAATTTTGAAAAAAAAAATTAACCTCGATTTTCATCATTTTTGAACATGGGCTATAGCCCCTACCGTAGGGCATACTACAGCACGCCGTTTTTCATCATTTTTGAGGATTTGAAAAAAATTCAAAATTTCAAAAAACATGGGTTATAGCCCATCGTTTTTTGAAATTTTGAAAAAAAAGATTAACCTCATTTTTCATAATTTTTGAACATGGGCTATAGCCCCTACCGTAGGGCATACTATAGCACGCCGGTTTTCATCATTTTTGAGGATTTGAAAAATAATTCAAAATTTCAAAAAACATGGGTTATAGCCCATCGTTTTTTGAAATTTTGAAAAAAAAAATAACCTCGTTTTTCATCATTTTTGAACATGGGCTATAGCCCCTACCGTAGGGCATACTATAGCACGCAGTTTTTCATCATTTTTGAGGATTTGAAAAAAAAGTCAAAATTTCAAAAAACATGGGTTATAGCCCATCGTTTTTTGAAATTTTGAAAAAAAAATTTACCTCGTTTTTCATCATTTTTGAACATGGGCTATAGCCCCTACCGTAGGGCATACTATAGCACGCCGTTTTTCATCATTTTTGAGGATTTGAAAAAATATATAAATTTAAAAAAACATGGGTTATAGCCCATCGTTTTTTGAAATTTTGAAAAAAAAATTAACCTCGATTTTCATCATTTTTGAACATGGGCTATAGCCCCTACCGTAGGGCATACTATAGCACGCCGGTTTTCATCATTTTTGAGGATTTGAAAAAAATTCAAAAATTCAAAAAACATGGGTTATAGCCCATCGTTTTTTGAAATTTTGACTTTTTTTTTTAACCTCGTTTTTCATCATTTTTGAACATGGGCTATAGCCCCTACCGTAGAGCATACTATAGCATGCCGTTTTTCATCATTTTTGAGGATTTGAAAAACATTCAAAATTTCAAAAAACATGGGTTATAGCCCATGGTTTTTTGAAATTTTGAAAAAAAAAATTTACCTCGATTTTCATCATTTTTGAACATGGGCTATAGCCCCTACCGTAGGGCATACTATAGCACGCCGGTTTTCATCATTTTTGAGGATTTGAAAAAACATTCAAAATTTCAAAAAACATGGGTTATAGCCCATCGTTTTTTGAAATTTTGAAAAAAAAATTAACCTCGTTTTTCATCATTTTTGAACATGGGCTATAGCCCCTACCGTAGGGCATACTATAGCACGCCGGTTTTCATCATTTTTGAGGATTTGAAAAAAATTCAAAATTTCAAAAAAACATGGGTTATAGCCCATCGTTTTTTGAAATTTTGATTTTTTTTTTAACCTAGTTTTTCATCATTTTTGAACATGGGCTATAGCCCCTACCGTAGGGCATACTATAGCACGCCGTTTTTCATCATTTTTGAGGATTTGAAAAAAAAATCAAAATTTCAAAAAACATGGGTTATAGCCCATCGTTTTTTGAAATTTTGGAAAAAAAAATTAACCTCGTTTTTCATCATTTTTGAACATGGGCTATAGCCCCTACCGTAGGGCATACTATAGCACGCCGTTTTTCATCATTTTTGAGGATTTGAAAAAAAATAAAAAATTCAAAAAACATGGGTTATAGCCCATCGTTTTTTGAAATTTTGAAAAAAAAAATTAACCTCGATTTTCATCATTTTTGAACATGGGCTATAGCCCCTACCGTAGGGCATACTATAGCACGCCAGTTTTCATCATTTTTGAGGATTTGAAAAAAATTAAAAATTTCAAAAAACATGGGTTATAGCCCATCGTTTTTTGAAATTTTGAAAAAAAAGATTAACCTCATTTTTCATAATTTTTGAACATGGGCTATAGCCCCTACCGTAGGGCATACTATAGCACGCCGGTTTTCATCATTTTTGAGGATTTGAAAAAAATTCAAAATTTCAAAAAACATGGGTTATAGCCCATCGTTTTTTGAATTAAAAAATAAATAAATTTTAACCTCGTTTTTCATCATTTTTGAACATGGGCTATAGCCCCTACCGTAGGGCATACTATAGCACGCCGGTTTTCATCATTTTTGAGGATTTGAAAAAAATTCAAAATTTCAAAAAACATGGGTTATAGCCCATCGTTTTTTGAAATTTTGATTTTTTTTTTTACCTCGTTTTTCATCATTTTTGAACATGGGCTATAGCCCCTACCGTAGGGCATTCTATAGCACGCCGTTTTTCATCATTTTTGAGGATTTAAAAAAAAATAAAAAATTCAAAAAACATGGGTTATAGCCCATCGTTTTTTGAAATTTTGAAAAAAAAAAATTAACCTCGATTTTCATCATTTTTGAACATGGGCTATAGCGCCTACCGTAGAGCATACTATAGCACGCCGGTTTTCATCATTTTTGAGGATTTGAAAAAAATTCAAAATTTCAAAAAACATGGGTTATAGCCCATCGTTTTTTGAAATTTAGATTTTTTTTTTAACCTCGTTTTTCATCATTTTTGAACATGGGCTATAGCCCCTACCGTAGGGCATACTATAGCACGCCGGTTTTCATCATTTTTGAGGATTTAAAAAAAATTCAAAATTTAAAAAAACATGGGTTATAGCCCATCGTTTTTTGAAATTTAGATATTTTTTTTAACCTCGTTTTTCATCATTTTTGAACATGGGCTATAGCCCCTACCGTAGGGCATACTATAGCACGCCGTTTTTCATAATTTTTGAGGATTTGAAAAACATTCAAAATTTCAAAAAACATGGGTTATAGCCCATCGTTTTTTGAAATTTTGAAAAAAAAAATTACCTCGTTTTTCATCATTTTTGAACATGGGCTATAGCCCCTACCGTAGGGCATACTATAGCACGCCGGTTTTCATCATTTTTGAGGATTTGAAAAAAAAATCAAAATTTCAAAAAACATGGGTTATAGCCCATCGTTTTTTGAAATTTTGATTTTTTTTTTAACCTAGTTTTTCATCATTTTTGAACATGGGCTATAGCCCCTACCGTAGGGCATACTATAGCACGCCGTTTTTCATCATTTTTGAGGATTTGAAAAAAAAATCAAAATTTCAAAAAACATGGGTTATAGCCCATCGTTTTTTGAAATTTTGGAAAAAAAAATTAACCTCGTTTTTCATCATTTTTGAACATGGGCTATAGCCCCTACCGTAGGGCATACTATAGCACGCCGTTTTTCATCATTTTTGAGGATTTGAAAAAAAATAAAAAATTCAAAAAACATGGGTTATAGCCCATTGTTTTTTGAAATTTTGAAAAAAAAAATTAACCTCGATTTTCATCATTTTTGAACATGGGCTATAGCCCCTACCGTAGGGCATACTATAGCACGCCAGTTTTCATCATTTTTGAGGATTTGAAAAAAATTCAAAATTTCAAAAAACATGGGTTATAGCCCATCGTTTTTTGAAATTTTGAAAAAAAAGATTAACCTCATTTTTCATAATTTTTGAACATGGGCTATAGCCCCTACCGTAGGGCATACTATAGCACGCCGGTTTTCATCATTTTTGAGGATTTGAAAAAAATTCAAAATTTCAAAAAACATGGGTTATAGCCCATCGTTTTTTGAATTAAAAAATAAATAAATTTTAACCTCGTTTTTCATCATTTTTGAACATGGGCTATAGCCCCTACCGTAGGGCATACTATAGCACGCCGGTTTTCATCATTTTTGAGGATTTGAAAAAAATTCAAAATTTCAAAAAACATGGGTTATAGCCCATCGTTTTTTGAAATTTTGATTTTTTTTTTTACCTCGTTTTTCATCATTTTTGAACATGGGCTATAGCCCCTACCGTAGGGCATTCTATAGCACGCCGTTTTTCATCATTTTTGAGGATTAAAAAAAATAAAAAAAAATCAAAAAACATGGGTTATAGCCCATCGTTTTTTGAAATTTTGAAAAAAAAAATTAACCTCGATTTTCATCATTTTTGAACATGGGCTATAGCGCCTACCGTAGAGCATACTATAGCACGCCGGTTTTCATCATTTTTGAGGATTTGAAAAAAATTCAAAATTTAAAAAAACATGGGTTATAGCCCATCGTTTTTTGAAATTTAGATTATTTTTTTAACCTCGTTTTTCATCATTTTTGAACATGGGCTATAGCCCCTACCGTAGGGCATACTATAGCACGCCGGTTTTCATCATTTTTGAGGATTTAAAAAAAAATCAAAATTTAAAAAAACATGGGTTATAGCCCATCGTTTTTTGAAATTTAGATATTTTTTTTAACCTCGTTTTTCATCATTTTTGAACATGGGCTATAGCCCCTACCGTAGGGCATACTATAGCACGCCGTTTTTCATAATTTTTGAGGATTTGAAAAACATTCAAAATTTCAAAAAACATGGGTTATAGCCCATCGTTTTTTGAAATTTTGAAAAAAAAAATTACCTCGTTTTTCATCATTTTTGAACATGGGCTATAGCCCCTACCGTAGGGCATACTACAGCACGCCGTTTTTCATCATTTTTGAGGATTTGAAAAAAAATCAAAATTTCAAAAAACATGGGTTATAGCCCATAGTTTTTTGAAATTTTGAAGAAAAAAAAACCTCTCGTTTTTCATCATTTTTGAACATGGGATATAGCCCCTACCGTATAGGGCATACTATAGCACGCCGTTTTTCATCATTTTTGAGGATTTGAAAAAAAATCAAAATTTCAAAAAACATGGGTTATAGCCCATCTTTTTTTGAAATTTTGAAAAAAAAAATGTACCTAGTTTTTCATCATTTTTGAACATGGGCTATAGCCCCTACCGTAGGGCATACTATAGCACGCCGGTTTTCATCATTTTTGAGGATTTAAAAAAAAATCAAAATTTAAAAAAACATGGGTTATAGCCCATCGTTTTTTGAAATTTAGATATTTTTTTTAACCTCGTTTTTCATCATTTTTGAACATGGGCTATAGCCCCTACCGTAGGGCATACTATAGCACGCCGTTTTTCATAATTTTTGAGGATTTGAAAAACATTCAAAATTTCAAAAAACATGGGTTATAGCCCATCGTTTTTTGAAATTTTGAAAAAAAAAATTAACCTCGATTTTCATCATTTTTGAACATGGGCTATAGCCCCTACCGTAGGGCATACTACAGCACGCCGTTTTTCATCATTTTTGAGGATTTGAAAAAAAATCTAAATTTCAAAAAACATGGGTTATAGCCCATAGTTTTTTGAAATTTTGAAGAAAAAAAAACCCCTCGTTTTTCATCATTTTTGAACATGGGATATAGCCCCTACCGTATAGGGCATACTATAGCACGCCGTTTTTCATCATTTTTGAGGATTTGAAAAAAAATCAAAATTTCAAAAAACATGGGTTATAGCCCATCTTTTTTTGAAATTTTGAAAAAAAAAATGTACCTAGTTTTTCATCATTTTTGAACATGGGCTATAGCCCCTACCGTAGGGCATACTATAGCACGCCGTTTTTCATAATTTTTGAGGATTTGAAAAACATTCAAAATTTCAAAAAACATGGGTTATAGCCCATCGTTTTTTGAAATTTTGAAAAAAAAAATTACCTCGTTTTTCATCATTTTTGAACATGGGCTATAGCCCCTACCGTAGGGCATACTACAGCACGCCGTTTTTCATCATTTTTGAGGATTTGAAAAAAAATCAAAATTTCAAAAAACATGGGTTATAGCCCATAGTTTTTTGAAATTTTGAAGAAAAAAAAACCTCTCGTTTTTCATCATTTTTGAACATGGGATATAGCCCCTACCGTATAGGGCATACTATAGCACGCCGTTTTTCATCATTTTTGAGGATTTGAAAAAAAATCAAAATTTCAAAAAACATGGGTTATAGCCCATCTTTTTTTGAAATTTTGAAAAAAAAAATGTACCTAGTTTTTCATCATTTTTGAACATGGGCTATAGCCCCTACCGTAGGGCATACTATAGCACGCCAGTTTTCATCATTTTTGAGGATTTGAAAAAAATTCAAAATTTCAAAAAACATGGGTTATAGCCCATCGTTTTTTGAAATTTTGAAAAAAAAGATTAACCTCATTTTTCATAATTTTTGAACATGGGCTATAGCCCCTACCGTAGGGCATACTATAGCACGCCGGTTTTCATCATTTTTGAGGATTTGAAAAAAATTCAAAATTTCAAAAAACATGGGTTATAGCCCATCGTTTTTTGAATTAAAAAATAAATAAATTTTAACCTCGTTTTTCATCATTTTTGAACATGGGCTATAGCCCCTACCGTAGGGCATACTATAGCACGCCGGTTTTCATCATTTTTGAGGATTTGAAAAAAATTCAAAATTTCAAAAAACATGGGTTATAGCCCATCGTTTTTTGAAATTTTGATTTTTTTTTTACCTCGTTTTTCATCATTTTTGAACATGGGCTATAGCCCCTACCGTAGGGCATTCTATAGCACGCCGTTTTTCATCATTTTTGAGGATTAAAAAAAATAAAAAAAAATCAAAAAACATGGGTTATAGCCCATCGTTTTTTGAAATTTTGAAAAAAAAAATTAACCTCGATTTTCATCATTTTTGAACATGGGCTATAGCGCCTACCGTAGAGCATACTATAGCACGCCGGTTTTCATCATTTTTGAGGATTTGAAAAAAATTCAAAATTTAAAAAAACATGGGTTATAGCCCATCGTTTTTTGAAATTTAGATTATTTTTTTAACCTCGTTTTTCATCATTTTTGAACATGGGATATAGCCCCTACCGTATAGGGCATACTATAGCACGCCGTTTTTCATCATTTTTGAGGATTTGAAAAAAAATCAAAATTTCAAAAAACATGGGTTATAGCCCATCTTTTTTTGAAATTTAGATATTTTTTTTAACCTCGTTTTTCATCATTTTTGAACATGGGCTATAGCCCCTACCGTAGGGCATACTATAGCACGCCGTTTTTCATAATTTTTGAGGATTTGAAAAACATTCAAAATTTCAAAAAACATGGGTTATAGCCCATCGTTTTTTGAAATTTTGAAAAAAAAAATTACCTCGTTTTTCATCATTTTTGAACATGGGCTATAGCCCCTACCGTAGGGCATACTACAGCACGCCGTTTTTCATCATTTTTGAGGATTTGAAAAAAAATCAAAATTTCAAAAAACATGGGTTATAGCCCATAGTTTTTTGAAATTTTGAAGAAAAAAAAACCTCTCGTTTTTCATCATTTTTGAACATGGGATATAGCCCCTACCGTATAGGGCATACTATAGCACGCCGTTTTTCATCATTTTTGAGGATTTGAAAAAAAATCAAAATTTCAAAAAACATGGGTTATAGCCCATCTTTTTTTGAAATTTTGAAAAAAAAAATGTACCTAGTTTTTCATCATTTTTGAACATGGGCTATAGCCCCTACCGTAGGGCATACTATAGCACGCCGGTTTTCATCATTTTTGAGGATTTAAAAAAAAATCAAAATTTAAAAAAACATGGGTTATAGCCCATCGTTTTTTGAAATTTAGATATTTTTTTTAACCTCGTTTTTCATCATTTTTGAACATGGGCTATAGCCCCTACCGTAGGGCATACTATAGCACGCCGTTTTTCATAATTTTTGAGGATTTGAAAAACATTCAAAATTTCAAAAAACATGGGTTATAGCCCATCGTTTTTTGAAATTTTGAAAAAAAAAATTAACCTCGATTTTCATCATTTTTGAACATGGGCTATAGCCCCTACCGTAGGGCATACTACAGCACGCCGTTTTTCATCATTTTTGAGGATTTGAAAAAAAATCTAAATTTCAAAAAACATGGGTTATAGCCCATAGTTTTTTGAAATTTTGAAGAAAAAAAAACCCCTCGTTTTTCATCATTTTTGAACATGGGATATAGCCCCTACCGTATAGGGCATACTATAGCACGCCGTTTTTCATCATTTTTGAGGATTTGAAAAAAAATCAAAATTTCAAAAAACATGGGTTATAGCCCATCTTTTTTTGAAATTTTGAAAAAAAAAATGTACCTAGTTTTTCATCATTTTTGAACATGGGCTATAGCCCCTACCGTAGGGCATACTATAGCACGCCGTTTTTCATAATTTTTGAGGATTTGAAAAACATTCAAAATTTCAAAAAACATGGGTTATAGCCCATCGTTTTTTGAAATTTTGAAAAAAAAAATTACCTCGTTTTTCATCATTTTTGAACATGGGCTATAGCCCCTACCGTAGGGCATACTACAGCACGCCGTTTTTCATCATTTTTGAGGATTTGAAAAAAAATCAAAATTTCAAAAAACATGGGTTATAGCCCATAGTTTTTTGAAATTTTGAAGAAAAAAAAACCTCTCGTTTTTCATCATTTTTGAACATGGGATATAGCCCCTACCGTATAGGGCATACTATAGCACGCCGTTTTTCATCATTTTTGAGGATTTGAAAAAAAATCAAAATTTCAAAAAACATGGGTTATAGCCCATCTTTTTTTGAAATTTTGAAAAAAAAAATGTACCTAGTTTTTCATCATTTTTGAACATGGGCTATAGCCCCTACCGTAGGGCATACTATAGCACGCCGGTTTTCATCATTTTTGAGGATTTGAAAAAAATTCAAAATTTCAAAAAACATGGGTTATAGCCCATCGTTTTTTGAAATTTTGACTTTTTTTTTTAACCTCGTTTTTCATCATTTTTGAACATGGGCTATAGCCCCTACCGTAGAGCATACTATAGCATGCCGTTTTTCATCATTTTTGAGGATTTGAAAAACATTCAAAATTTCAAAAAACATGGGTTATAGCCCATGGTTTTTTGAAATTTTGAAAAAAAAAATTAACCTCGATTTTCATCATTTTTGAACATGGGCTATAGCCCCTACCGTAGGGCATACTACAGCACGCCGTTTTTCATCATTTTTGAGGATTTGAAAAAAAATCTAAATTTCAAAAAACATGGGTTATAGCCCATAGTTTTTTGAAATTTTGAAGAAAAAAAAACCCCTCGTTTTTCATCATTTTTGAACATGGGATATAGCCCCTACCGTATAGGGCATACTATAGCACGCCGTTTTTCATCATTTTTGAGGATTTGAAAAAAAATCAAAATTTCAAAAAACATGGGTTATAGCCCATCTTTTTTTGAAATTTTGAAAAAAAAAATGTACCTAGTTTTTCATCATTTTTGAACATGGGCTATAGCCCCTACCGTAGGGCATACTATAGCACGCCGGTTTTCATCATTTTTGAGGATTTGAAAAAAATTCAAAATTTCAAAAAACATGGGTTATAGCCCATCGTTTTTTGAAATTTTGACTTTTTTTTTTAACCTCGTTTTTCATCATTTTTGAACATGGGCTATAGCCCCTACCGTAGAGCATACTATAGCATGCCGTTTTTCATCATTTTTGAGGATTTGAAAAACATTCAAAATTTCAAAAAACATGGGTTATAGCCCATGGTTTTTTGAAATTTTGAAAAAAAAAATTAACCTCGATTTTCATCATTTTTGAACATGGGCTATAGCCCCTACCGTAGGGCATACTATAGCACGCCGGTTTTCATCATTTTTGAGGATTTGAAAAAACATTCAAAATTTCAAAAAACATGGGTTATAGCCCATCGTTTTTTGAAATTTTGAAAAAAAAATTAACCTCGTTTTTCATCATTTTTGAACATGGGCTATAGCCCCTACCGTAGGGCATACTATAGCACGCCGGTTTTCATCATTTTTGAGGATTTGAAAAAAATTCAAAATTTCAAAAAACATGGGTTATAGCCCATCGTTTTTTGAAATTTTGATTTTTTTTTTAACCTAGTTTTTCATCATTTTTGAACATGGGCTATAGCCCCTACCGTAGGGCATACTATAGCACGCCGTTTTTCATCATTTTTGAGGATTTGAAAAAAAAATCAAAATTTCAAAAAACATGGGTTATAGCCCATCGTTTTTTGAAATTTTGGAAAAAAAAATTAACCTCGTTTTTCATCATTTTTGAACATGGGCTATAGCCCCTACCGTAGGGCATACTATAGCACGCCGTTTTTCATCATTTTTGAGGATTTGAAAAAAATTAAAAAATTAAAAAAACATGGGTTATAGCCCATCGTTTTTTGAAATTTTGAAAAAAAAAATTAACCTCGATTTTCATCATTTTTGAACATGGGCTATAGCCCCTACCGTAGGGCATACTATAGCACGCCAGTTTTCATCATTTTTGAGGATTTGAAAAAAATTCAAAATTTCAAAAAACATGGGTTATAGCCCATCGTTTTTTGAAATTTTGAAAAAAAAGATTAACCTCATTTTTCATAATTTTTGAACATGGGCTATAGCCCCTACCGTAGGGCATACTATAGCACGCCGGTTTTCATCATTTTTGAGGATTTGAAAAATAATTCAAAATTTCAAAAAACATGGGTTATAGCCCATCGTTTTTTGAAATTTTGAAAAAAAAAATAACCTCGTTTTTCATCATTTTTGAACATGGGCTATAGCCCCTACCGTAGGGCATACTATAGCACGCAGTTTTTCATCATTTTTGAGGATTTGAAAAAAAAGTCAAAATTTCAAAAAACATGGGTTATAGCCCATCGTTTTTTGAAATTTTGAAAAAAAAATTTACCTCGTTTTTCATCATTTTTGAACATGGGCTATAGCCCCTACCGTAGGGCATACTATAGCACGCCGTTTTTCATCATTTTTGAGGATTTGAAAAAATATATAAATTTAAAAAAACATGGGTTATAGCCCATCGTTTTTTGAAATTTTGAAAAAAAAATTAACCTCGATTTTCATCATTTTTGAACATGGGCTATAGCCCCTACCGTAGGGCATACTATAGCACGCCGGTTTTCATCATTTTTGAGGATTTGAAAAAAATTCAAAAATTCAAAAAACATGGGTTATAGCCCATCGTTTTTTGAAATTTTGACTTTTTTTTTTAACCTCGTTTTTCATCATTTTTGAACATGGGCTATAGCCCCTACCGTAGAGCATACTATAGCATGCCGTTTTTCATCATTTTTGAGGATTTGAAAAACATTCAAAATTTCAAAAAACATGGGTTATAGCCCATGGTTTTTTGAAATTTTGAAAAAAAAAATTTACCTCGATTTTCATCATTTTTGAACATGGGCTATAGCCCCTACCGTAGGGCATACTATAGCACGCCGGTTTTCATCATTTTTGAGGATTTGAAAAAACATTCAAAATTTCAAAAAACATGGGTTATAGCCCATCGTTTTTTGAAATTTTGAAAAAAAAATTAACCTCGTTTTTCATCATTTTTGAACATGGGCTATAGCCCCTACCGTAGGGCATACTATAGCACGCCGGTTTTCATCATTTTTGAGGATTTGAAAAAAATTCAAAATTTCAAAAAACATGGGTTATAGCCCATCGTTTTTTGAAATTTTGATTTTTTTTTTAACCTAGTTTTTCATCATTTTTGAACATGGGCTATAGCCCCTACCGTAGGGCATACTATAGCACGCCGTTTTTCATCATTTTTGAGGATTTGAAAAAAAAATCAAAATTTCAAAAAACATGGGTTATAGCCCATCGTTTTTTGAAATTTTGGAAAAAAAAATTAACCTCGTTTTTCATCATTTTTGAACATGGGCTATAGCCCCTACCGTAGGGCATACTATAGCACGCCGTTTTTCATCATTTTTGAGGATTTGAAAAAAAATAAAAAATTCAAAAAACATGGGTTATAGCCCATCGTTTTTTGAAATTTTGAAAAAAAAAATTAACCTCGATTTTCATCATTTTTGAACATGGGCTATAGCCCCTACCGTAGGGCATACTATAGCACGCCAGTTTTCATCATTTTTGAGGATTTGAAAAAAATTAAAAATTTCAAAAAACATGGGTTATAGCCCATCGTTTTTTGAAATTTTGAAAAAAAAGATTAACCTCATTTTTCATAATTTTTGAACATGGGCTATAGCCCCTACCGTAGGGCATACTATAGCACGCCGGTTTTCATCATTTTTGAGGATTTGAAAAAAATTCAAAATTTCAAAAAACATGGGTTATAGCCCATCGTTTTTTGAATTAAAAAATAAATAAATTTTAACCTCGTTTTTCATCATTTTTGAACATGGGCTATAGCCCCTACCGTAGGGCATACTATAGCACGCCGGTTTTCATCATTTTTGAGGATTTGAAAAAAATTCAAAATTTCAAAAAACATGGGTTATAGCCCATCGTTTTTTGAAATTTTGATTTTTTTTTTTACCTCGTTTTTCATCATTTTTGAACATGGGCTATAGCCCCTACCGTAGGGCATTCTATAGCACGCCGTTTTTCATCATTTTTGAGGATTTAAAAAAAAATAAAAATTTCAAAAAACATGGGTTATAGCCCATCGTTTTTTGAAATTTTGAAAAAAAAAAATTAACCTCGATTTTCATCATTTTTGAACATGGGCTATAGCGCCTACCGTAGAGCATACTATAGCACGCCGGTTTTCATCATTTTTGAGGATTTGAAAAAAATTCAAAATTTCAAAAAACATGGGTTATAGCCCATCGTTTTTTGAAATTTAGATTTTTTTTTTAACCTCGTTTTTCATCATTTTTGAACATGGGCTATAGCCCCTACCGTAGGGCATACTATAGCACGCCGGTTTTCATCATTTTTGAGGATTTAAAAAAAATTCAAAATTTAAAAAAACATGGGTTATAGCCCATCGTTTTTTGAAATTTAGATATTTTTTTTAACCTCGTTTTTCATCATTTTTGAACATGGGCTATAGCCCCTACCGTAGGGCATACTATAGCACGCCGTTTTTCATAATTTTTGAGGATTTGAAAAACATTCAAAATTTCAAAAAACATGGGTTATAGCCCATCGTTTTTTGAAATTTTGAAAAAAAAAATTACCTCGTTTTTCATCATTTTTGAACATGGGCTATAGCCCCTACCGTAGGGCATACTACAGCACGCCGTTTTTCATCATTTTTGAGGATTTGAAAAAAAATCAAAATTTCAAAAAACATGGGTTATAGCCCATAGTTTTTTGAAATTTTGAAGAAAAAAAAAACCCTCGTTTTTCATCATTTTTGAACATGGGATATAGCCCCTACCGTATAGGGCATACTATAGCACGCCGTTTTTCATCATTTTTGAGGATTTGAAAAAAAATCAAAATTTCAAAAAACATGGGTTATAGCCCATCTTTTTTTGAAATTTTGAAAAAAAAAATGTACCTAGTTTTTCATCATTTTTGAACATGGGCTATAGCCCCTACCGTAGGGCATACTATAGCACGCCGGTTTTCATCATTTTTGAGGATTTGAAAAAAATTCAAAATTTCAAAAAACATGGGTTATAGCCCATCGTTTTTTGAATTAAAAAATAAATAAATTTTAACCTAGTTTTTCATCATTTTTGAACATGGGCTATAGCCCCTACCGTAGGGCATACTATAGCACGCCGGTTTTCATCATTTTTGAGGATTTGAAAAAAATTCAAAATTTCAAAAAACATGGGTTATAACCCATCGTTTTTTGAAATTTTGATTTTTTTTTTAACCTCGTTTTTCATCATTTTTGAACATGGGCTATAGCCCCTACCGTAGGGCATACTATAGCACGCCGTTTTTCATCATTTTTGAGGATTTGAAAAACATTCAAAATTTCAAAAAACATGGGTTATAGCCCATCGTTTTTTGAAATTTTGAAAAAAAAAAATAACCTCGATTTTCATCATTTTTGAACATGGGCTATAGCCCCTACCGTAGGGCATACTATAGCACGCCGGTTTTCATCATTTTTGAGGATTTGAAAAAACATTCAAAATTTCAAAAAACATGGGTTATAGCCCATAGTTTTTTGAAAATTTGAAAAAAAAATTAATCTTGTTTTTCATCATTTTTGAACATGGGCTATAGCCCCTACCGTAGGGCATACTATAGCACGCCGTTTTTCATCATTTTTGAGGATTTGAAAAAAATTCAAAATTAAAAAAAACATGGGTTATAGCCCATCGTTTTTTGAAATTTTGAAAAAAAAAATTACCTCGTTTTTCATCATTTTTGAACATGGGCTATAGCCCCTACCGTAGGGCATACTATAGCACGCCGGTTTTCATCATTTTTGAGGATTTGAAAAAAATTCAAAATTTCAAAAAACATGGGTTATAGCCCATCGTTTTTTGAAATTTTGAAAAAAAAAATTAACCTCGATTTTCATCATTTTTGAACATGGGCTATAGCCCCTACCGTAGGGCATACTATAGCACGCCGGTTTTCATCATTTTTGAGGATTTGAAAAAAAATCAAAATTAAAAAAAACATGGGTTATAGCCCATCGTTTTTTGAAATTTTGAAAAAAAATGTAACCTCGTTTTTCATCATTTTTGAACATGGGCTATAGCCCCTACCGTAGGGCATACTACAGCACGCCGTTTTTCATCATTTTTGAGGATTTGAAAAAAAATCTAAATTTCAAAAAACATGGGTTATAGCCCATAGTTTTTTGAAATTTTGAAAAAAAAAAAACCCTCGTTTTTCATCATTTTTGAACATGGGATATAGCCCCTACCGTATAGGGCATACTATAGCACGCCGTTTTTCATCATTTTTGAGGATTTGAAAAAAAATCAAAATTTCAAAAAACATGGGTTATAGCCCATCTTTTTTTGAAATTTTGAAAAAAAAAAATTACCTAGTTTTTCATCATTTTTGAACATGGGCTATAGCCCCTACCGTAGGGCATACTATAGCACGCCGGTTTTCATCATTTTTGAGGATTTGAAAAAAATTCAAAATTTCAAAAAACATGGGTTATAACCCATCGTTTTTTGAAATTTTGATTTTTTTTTTAACCTCGTTTTTCATCATTTTTGAACATGGGCTATAGCCCCTACCGTAGGGCATACTATAGCACGCCGTTTTTCATCATTTTTGAGGATTTGAAAAACATTCAAAATTTCAAAAAACATGGGTTATAGCCCATAGTTTTTTGAAAATTTGAAAACAAAATTAACCTTGTTTTTCATCATTTTTGAACATGGGCTATAGCCCCTACCGTAGGGCATACTATAGCACGCCGTTTTTCATCATTTTTGAGGATTTGAAAAAAATTCAAAATTAAAAAAAACATGGGTTATAGCCCATCGTTTTTTGAAATTTTGAAAAAAAAAAATTACCTCGTTTTTCATCATTTTTGAACATGGGCTATAGCCCCTACCGTAGGGCATACTATAGCACGCCGTTTTTCATCATTTT
This sequence comes from Protomyctophum parallelum, assembly GCF_964188405.1. Classification (NCBI taxonomy): domain Eukaryota; kingdom Metazoa; phylum Chordata; class Actinopteri; order Myctophiformes; family Myctophidae; genus Protomyctophum; species Protomyctophum parallelum. The sequence goes on along the minus strand of NC_139712.1, from coordinate 31,360,446 downwards.
TGAGGATTTGAAAAAAAATCAAAATTTCAAAAAACATGGGTTATAGCCCATCTTTTTTTGAAATTTTGAAAAAAAAAAATTACCTAGTTTTTCATCATTTTTGAACATGGGCTATAGCCCCTACCGTAGGGCATACTATAGCACGCCGGTTTTCATCATTTTTGAGGATTTGAAAAAAATTCAAAATTTCAAAAAACATGGGTTATAACCCATCGTTTTTTGAAATTTTGATTTTTTTTTTAACCTCGTTTTTCATCATTTTTGAACATGGGCTATAGCCCCTACCGTAGGGCATACTATAGCACGCCGTTTTTCATCATTTTTGAGGATTTGAAAAACATTCAAAATTTCAAAAAACATGGGTTATAGCCCATAGTTTTTTGAAAATTTGAAAACAAAATTAACCTTGTTTTTCATCATTTTTGAACATGGGCTATAGCCCCTACCGTAGGGCATACTATAGCACGCCGTTTTTCATCATTTTTGAGGATTTGAAAAAAATTCAAAATTAAAAAAAACATGGGTTATAGCCCATCGTTTTTTGAAATTTTGAAAAAAAAAAATTACCTCGTTTTTCATCATTTTTGAACATGGGCTATAGCCCCTACCGTAGGGCATACTATAGCACGCCGTTTTTCATCATTTTTGAGGATTTGAAAAAAAATCAAAATTTCAAAAAACATGGGTTATAGCCCATCTTTTTTTGAAATTTTGAAAAAAAAAAATTACCTAGTTTTTCATCATTTTTGAACATGGGCTATAGCCCCTACCGTAGGGCATACTATAGCACGCCGGTTTTCATCATTTTTGAGGATTTGAAAAAAATTCAAAATTTCAAAAAACATGGGTTATAACCCATCGTTTTTTGAAATTTTGATTTTTTTTTTAACCTCGTTTTTCATCATTTTTGAACATGGGCTATAGCCCCTACCGTAGGGCATACTATAGCACGCCGTTTTTCATCATTTTTGAGGATTTGAAAAACATTCAAAATTTCAAAAAACATGGGTTATAGCCCATAGTTTTTTGAAAATTTGAAAAAAAAATTAACCTTGTTTTTCATCATTTTTGAACATGGGCTATAGCCCCTACCGTAGGGCATACTATAGCACGCCGTTTTTCATCATTTTTGAGGATTTGAAAAAAATTCAAAATTAAAAAAAACATGGGTTATAGCCCATGGTTTTTTGAAATTTTGAAAAAAAAAATTACCTCGTTTTTCATCATTTTTGAACATGGGCTATAGCCCCTACCGTAGGGCATACTATAGCACGCCGTTTTTCATCATTTTTGAGGATTTGAAAAAAAATCAAAATTTCAAAAAACATGGGTTATAGCCCATCGTTTTTTGAAATTTTGAAAAAAAAAATTAACCTCGATTTTCATCATTTTTGAACATGGGCTATAGCCCCTACCGTAGGGCATACTATAGCACGCCGGTTTTCATCATTTTTGAGGATTTGAAAAAAAATCAAAATTTAAAAAAACATGGGTTATAGCCCATCGTTTTTTGAAATTTTGATTTTTTTTTTAACCTCGTTTTTCATCATTTTTGAACATGGGCTATAGCCTCTACCGTAGGGCATACTATAGCACGCCGTTTTTCATCATTTTTGAGGATTTAAAAAAAAATCAAAATTTCAAAAAACATGGGTTATAGCCCATCGTTTTTTGAAATTTTGAAAAAGAAAATTAACAACGATTTTCATCATTTTTGAACATGGGCTATAGCCCCTACCATAGGGCATACTATAGCACGCCGGTTTTCATCATTTTTGAGGATTAGAAAAAAATTCAAAATTTCAAAAAACATGGGTTATAGCCCATCGTTTTTTGAAATTTTGAAAAAAGAAATTACCTCGTTTTTCATCATTTTTGAACATGGGCTATAGCCCCTACCGTAGGGCATACTATAGCACGCCGGTTTTCATCATTTTTGAGGATTTGAAAAATTTTCAAATTTTCAAAAAACATGGGTTATAGCCCATCGTTTTTTGAAATTTTGAAAAAAAAAATAACCTCATTTTTCATCATTTTTGAACATGGGCTATAGCCCCTACCGTAGGGCATACTATAGCACGCCGGTTTTCATCATTTTTGAGGATTTGAAAAAAATTCAAAATTTAAAAAAACATGGGTTATAGCCCATCGTTTTTTGAATTAAAAAATAAATAAATTTTAACCTAGTTTTTCATCATTTTTGAACATGGGCTATAGCCCCTACCGTAGGGCATACTATAGCACGCCGGTTTTCATCATTTTTGAGGATTTGAAAAAAATTCAAAATTTCAAAAAACATGGGTTATAACCCATCGTTTTTTGAAATTTTGATTTTTTTTTTAACCTCGTTTTTCATCATTTTTGAACATGGGCTATAGCCCCTACCGTAGGGCATACTATAGCACGCCGTTTTTCATCATTTTTGAGGATTTGAAAAACATTCAAAATTTCAAAAAACATGGGTTATAGCCCATCGTTTTTTGAAATTTTGAAAAAAAAAATAACCTCGATTTTCATCATTTTTGAACATGGGCTATAGCCCCTACCGTAGGGCATACTATAGCACGCCGTTTTTCATCATTTTTGAGGATTTGAAAAACATTCAAAATTTCAAAAAACATGGGTTATAGCCCTTCGTTTTTTGAAATTTTGAAAAAAAAAATTAACCTCGATTTTCATCATTTTTGAACATGGGCTATAGCCCCTACCGTAGGGCATACTATAGCACGCCGGTTTTCATCATTTTTGAGGATTTGAAAAAAAATCAAAATTTCAAAAAACATGGGTTATAGCCCATCGTTTTTTGAAATTTAAAAAAAAAAATTAACCTCGTTTTTCATCATTTTTGAACATGGGCTATAGCCCCTACCGTAGGGCATACTATAGCACGCCATTTTTCATCATTTTTGAGGATTTGAAAAAAATTCAAAAATTCAAAAAACATGGGTTATAGCCCATCGTTTTTTGAAATTTTGATTTTTTTTTTAACCTCGTTTTTTATCATTTTTGAACATGGGCTATAGCCCCTACCGTAGGGCATACTATAGCATGCCGTTTTTCATCATTTTTGAGGATTTGAAAGAAAAATTCAAAATTTCAAAAACATGGGTTATAGCCCATCGTTTTTTGAAATTTTGAAAAAAAAATTAACCTCGATTTTCATAATTTTTGAACATGGGCTATAGCCCCTACCGTAGGGCATACTATAGCACGCCGGTTTTCATCATTTTTGAGGATTTGAAAAAAATTCAAAATTTCAAAAAACATGGGTTATAGCCCATCGTTTTTTGAAATTTTGAAAAAAAAAATTACCTCGTTTTTCATCATTTTTGAACATGGGCTATAGCCCCTACCGTAGGGCATACTATAGCACGCCGGTTTTCATCATTTTTGAGGATTTGAAAAAATTTCAAAATTTCAAAAAACATGGGTTATAGCCCATCGTTTTTTGAAATTTTGAAAAAAAAAATTACCTCATTTTTCATCATTTTTGAACATGGGCTATAGCCCCTACCGTAGGGCATACTATAACACGCCGGTTTTCATCATTTTTGAGGATTTGAAAAAAATTCAAAATTTCAAAAAACATGGGTTATAGCCCATCGTTTTTTTAATTAAAAAAAAAAGATTAACCTCGTTTTTCATCATTTTTGAACATGGGCTATAGCCCCTACCGTAGGGCATACTATAGCACGCCGGTTTTCATCATTTTTGAGGATTTGAAAAAAATTCAAAAATTCAAAAAACATGGGTTATAGCCCATCGTTTTTTGAAATTTTGATTTTTTTTTTAACCTCGTTTTTCATCATTTTTGAACATGGGCTATAGCCCCTACCGTAGGGCATACTATAGCACGCCGTTTTTCATCATTTTTGAGGATTTGAAAAACATTCAAAAGTTCAAAAAACATGGGTTATAGCCCATCGTTTTTTGAAAATTTGAAAAAAAAAAATTAACCTCGATTTTCTACATTTTTGAACATGGGCTATAGCCCCTACCGTAGGGCATACTATAGCACGCCGGTTTTCATCATTTTTGAGGATTTGAAAAAACATTCAAAATTTCAAAAAACATGGGTTATAGCCCATCGTTTTTTTAAAATTTGAAAAAAATATTAACCTCGTTTTTCATCATTTTTGAACATGAGCTATAGCCCCTACCGTAGGGCATACTATAGCACGCCGTTTTTCATCATTTTTGAGGATTTGAAAAAAATTCAAATTTTCAAAAAACATGGGTTATAGCCCATCGTTTTTTGAAATTTTGAAAAAAAAAGAACCCTCGTTTTTCATCATTTTTGAACATGGGCTATAGCCCCTACCGTAGGGCATACTATAGGACGCTGTTTTTCATCATTTTTGAGGATTTGGAAAAAAAAATCAAAATTTCAAAAAACATGGGTTATAGCCCATCGATTTTTGAAATTTTGGAAAAAAAAAATTACCTCGATTTTCATCATTTTTGAACATGGGCTATAGCCCCTACCGTAGGGCATACTATAGCACGCCGGTTTTCATCATTTTTGAGGATTTGAAAAAACATTCAAAATTTCAAAAAACATGGGTTATAGCCCATCGTTTTTTGAAATTTTGAAAAAAAAATTAACCTCGTTTTTCATCATTTTTGAACATGGGCTATAGCCCCTACCGTAGGGCATACTATAGCACGCCGTTTTTCATCATTTTTGAGGATTTGAAAAAAAATCTAATTTTCAAAAAACATGGGTTATAGCCCATCGTTTTTTGAAATTTTGAAAAAAAAGAACCCTCGTTTTTCATAATTTTTGAACATGGGCTATAGCCCCTACCGTAGGGCATACTATAGGACGCCGTTTTTCATCATTTTTGAGGATTTGAAAAGAAAAAATCAAAATTTCAAAAAACATGGGTTATAGCCCATCGTTTTTTGAAATTTTGAAAAAAAAAATTAACCTCGATTTTCATCATTTTTGAACATGGGCTATAGCCCCTACCGTAGGGCATACTATAGCACGCCGGTTTTCATCATTTTTGAGGATTTGAAAAAAATTCAAAATTTCAAAAAACATGGGTTATAGCCCATCGTTTTTTGAAATTTTGAAAAAAAATTTACCTCATTTTTCATCATTTTTGAACATGGGCTATAGCCCCTACCGTAGGGCATACTATAGCACGCCGGTTTTCATCATTTTTGAGGATTTGAAAAAAATTCAAAATTTCAAAAAACATGGGTTATAGCCCATCGTTTTTTGAAATTTTGATTTTTTTTTTAACCTCGTTTTTCATCATTTTTGAACATGGGCTATAGCCCCTACCGTAGGGCATACTATAGCACGCCATTTTTCATCATTTTTGAGGATTTGAAAAAAATTCAAAATTTCAAAAAACATGGGTTATAGCCCATCGTTTAAAAAAAAAAAAAAAAAAATAGATTAACCTCGTTTTTCATCATTTTTGAACATGGGCTATAGCCCCTACCGTAGGGCATACTATAGCACGCCGTTTTTCATCATTTTTGAGGATTTGAAAAACATTCAAAATTTCAAAAAACATGGGTTATAGCCCATCGTTTTTTGAAATTTTGAAAAAAAAATTAACCTCGTTTTTCATCATTTTTGAACATGGGCTATAGCCCCTACCGTAGGGCATACTATAGCATGCCATTTTTCATCATATTTGAGGATTTTAAAAAAATTCAAAATTTAAAAAAACATGGGTTATAGCCCATCGTTTTTTGAAGTTTTGAAAAAAAAAATTACCTCGTTTTTCATCATTTTTGAACATGGGCTATAGCCCCTACCGTAGGGCATACTATAGCACGCCGGTTTTCATCATTTTTGAGGATTTGAAAAAAATTCAAAATTTCAAAAAACATGGGTTATAGCCCATCGTTTTTTGAAATTTTGAAAAAAAAATTAACCTCATTTTTCATCATTTTTGAACATGGGCTATAGCCCCTACCGTAGGGCATACTATAGCACGCCGGTTTTCATCATTTTTGAGGATTTGAAAAAATTCAAAAAATTCAAAAAACATGGGTTATAGCCCATCGTTTTTTGAAATTTTGAAAAAAAAAAATAACCTCGATTTTCATCATTTTTGAACATGGGCTATAGCCCCTACCGTAGGGCATACTATAGCACGCCGGTTTTCATCATTTTTGAGGATTTGAAAAAAATTCAAAATTTCAAAAAACATGGGTTATAGCCCATCGTTTTTTGAAATTTTGAAAAAAAAATTAACCTCATTTTTCATCATTTTTGAACATGGGCTATAGCCCCTACCGTAGGGCATACTATAGCACGCCGGTTTTCATCATTTTTGAGGATTTGAAAAAAATTCAAAATTTCAAAAAACATGGGTTATAGCCCATCGTTTTTTGAAATTTTGATTTTTTTTTTAACCTCGTTTTTCATCATTTTTGAACATGGGCTATAGCCCCTACCGTAGGGCATACTATAGCACGCCATTTTTCATCATTTTTGAGGATTTGAAAAAAATTCAAAATTTCAAAAAACATGGGTTATAGCCCATCGTTTTTTGAAAAAAAAAAAAAAAAAGATTAACCTCGTTTTTCATCATTTTTGAACATGGGCTATAGCCCCTACCGTAGGGCATACTATAGCACGCCGGTTTTCATCATTTTTGAGGATTTGAAAAAAATTCAAAATTTCAAAAAACATGGGTTATAGCCCATCGTTTTGTGAAATTTTGAAAAAAAAATTAACCTCATTTTTCATCATTTTTGAACATGGGCTATAGCCCCTACCGTAGGGCATACTATAGCACGCCGGTTTTCATCATTTTTGAGGATTTGAAAAACATTCAAAATTTCAAAAAACATGGGTTATAGCCCATCGTTTTTTGAAATTTTGAAAAAAATAATTACCTCGTTTTTCATCATTTTTGAACATGGGCTATAGCCCCTACCGTAGGGCATACTATAGCATGCCATTTTTCATCATATTTGAGGATTTTAAAAAAATTCAAAATTTAAAAAAACATGGGTTATAGCCCATCGTTTTTTGAAGTTTTGAAAAAAAAAATTACCTCGTTTTTCATCATTTTTGAACATGGGCTATAGCCCCTACCGTAGGGCATACTATAGCACGCCGGTTTTCATCATTTTTGAGGATTTGAAAAAATTTCAAAATTTCAAAAAACATGGGTTATAGCCCATCGTTTTTTGAAATTTTGAAAAAAAAATTAACCTCATTTTTCATCATTTTTGAACATGGGCTATAGCCCCTACCGTAGGGCATACTATAGCACGCCGGTTTTCATCATTTTTGAGGATTTGAAAAAATTCAAAAAATTCAAAAAACATGGGTTATAGCCCATCGTTTTTTGAAAATTTGAAAAAAAAATTAACCTCATTTTTCATCATTTTTGAACATGGGCTATAGCCCCTACCGTAGGGCATACTATAGCACGCCGTTTTTCATCATTTTTGAGGATTTGTAAAAAAATAAAAATTTCAAAAAACATGGGTTATAGCCCATCGTTTTTTGAAATTTTGAAAAAAAAAATTAACCTCGATTTTCATCATTTTTGAACATGGGCTATAGCCCCTACCGTAGGGCATACTATAGCACGCCGGTTTTCATCATTTTTGAGGATTTGAAAAAACATTCAAAATTTCAAAAAACATGGGTTATAGCCCATCGTTTTTTGAAATTTTGAAAATAAAATTAACCTCGTTTTTCATCATTTTTGAACATGGGCTATAGCCCCTACCGTAGGGCATACTATAGCACGCCGGTTTTCATCGTTTTTGAGGATTTGAAAAAAAATCAAAATTTCAAAAAACATGGGTTATAGCCAATCGTTTTTTGAAATTTAGATTTTTTTTTTTACCTCGTTTTTCATCATTTTTGAACATGGGCTATAGCCCCTACCGTAGGGCATACTATAGCACGCCATTTTTCATCATTTTTGAGGATTTGAAAAAAAATCAAAAATTCAAAAAACATGGGTTATAGCCCATCGTTTTTTGAAATTTTGAAAAAAAAAAACCTCGTTTTTCATCATTTTTGAACATGGGCTATAGCCCCTACCGTAGGGCATACTATAGCACGCCGTTTTTCATCATTTTTGAGGATTTTAAAAACATTAAAAATTTCAAAAAACATGGGTTATAGCCCTTCGTTTTTTTAAATTTTGAAAAAAAGAATTAACCTCGATTTTCATCATTTTTTAACATGGGCTATAGCCCCTACCGTAGGGCATACTATAGCATGCCATTTTTCATCATATTTGAGGATTTTAAAAAAATTCAAAATTTAAAAAAACATGGGTTATAGCCCATCGTTTTTTGAAGTTTTGAAAAAAAAAATTACCTCGTTTTTCATCATTTTTGAACATGGGCTATAGCCCCTACCGTAGGGCATACTATAGCACGCCGGTTTTCATCATTTTTGAGGATTTGAAAAAAATTCAAAATTTCAAAAAACATGGGTTATAGCCCATCGTTTTTTGAAATTTTGAAAAAAAAATTAACCTCATTTTTCATAATTTTTGAACATGGGCTATAGCCCCTACCGTAGGGCATACTATAGCACGCCGGTTTTCATCATTTTTGAGGATTTGAAAAAATTCAAAAAATTCAAAAAACATGGGTTATAGCCCATCGTTTTTTGAAATTTTGAAAAAAAAAAATAACCTCGATTTTCATCATTTTTGAACATGGGCTATAGCCCCTACCGTAGGGCATACTATAGCACGCCGGTTTTCATCATTTTTGAGGATTTGAAAAAAATTCAAAATTTCAAAAAACATGGGTTATAGCCCATCGTTTTTTGAAATTTTGAAAAAAAAATTAACCTCATTTTTCATCATTTTTGAACATGGGCTATAGCCCCTACCGTAGGGCATACTATAGCACGCCGGTTTTCATCATTTTTGAGGATTTGAAAAAAATTCAAAATTTCAAAAAACATGGGTTATAGCCCATCGTTTTTTGAAATTTTGATTTTTTTTTTAACCTCGTTTTTCATCATTTTTGAACATGGGCTATAGCCCCTACCGTAGGGCATACTATAGCACGCCATTTTTCATCATTTTTGAGGATTTGAAAAAAATTCAAAATTTCAAAAAACATGGGTTATAGCCCATCGTTTTTTGAAAAAAAAAAAAAAAAAGATTAACCTCGTTTTTCATCATTTTTGAACATGGGCTATAGCCCCTACCGTAGGGCATACTATAGCACGCCGGTTTTCATCATTTTTGAGGATTTGAAAAAAATTCAAAATTTCAAAAAACATGGGTTATAGCCCATCGTTTTTTGAAATTTTGAAAAAAAAATTAACCTCATTTTTCATCATTTTTGAACATGGGCTATAGCCCCTACCGTAGGGCATACTATAGCACGCCGGTTTTCATCATTTTTGAGGATTTGAAAAACATTCAAAATTTCAAAAAACATGGGTTATAGCCCATCGTTTTTTGAAATTTTGAAAAAAAAAATTACCTCGTTTTTCATCATTTTTGAACATGGGCTATAGCCCCTACCGTAGGGCATACTATAGCATGCCATTTTTCATCATATTTGAGGATTTTAAAAAAATTCAAAATTTAAAAAAACATGGGTTATAGCCCATCGTTTTTTGAAGTTTTGAAAAAAGAAATTACCTCGTTTTTCATCATTTTTGAACATGGGCTATAGCCCCTACCGTAGGGCATACTATAGCACGCCGGTTTTCATCATTTTTGAGGATTTGAAAAAATTTAAAAATTTCAAAAAACATGGGTTATAGCCCATCGTTTTTTGAAATTTTGAAAAAAAAATTAACCTCATTTTTCATCATTTTTGAACATGGGCTATAGCCCCTACCGTAGGGCATACTATAGCACGCCGGTTTTCATCATTTTTGAGGATTTGAAAAAATTCAAAAAAATCAAAAAACATGGGTTATAGCCCATCGTTTTTTGAAAATTTGAAAAAAAAATTAACCTCATTTTTCATCATTTTTGAACATGGGCTATAGCCCCTACCGTAGGGCATACTATAGCACGCCGTTTTTCATCATTTTTGAGGATTTGTAAAAAAATAAAAATTTCAAAAAACATGGGTTATAGCCCATCGTTTTTTGAAATTTTGAAAAAAAAAATTAACCTCGATTTTCATCATTTTTGAACATGGGCTATAGCCCCTACCGTAGGGCATACTATAGCACGCCGGTTTTCATCATTTTTGAGGATTTGAAAAAACATTCAAAATTTCAAAAAACATGGGTTATAGCCCATCGTTTTTTGAAATTTTGAAAATAAAATTAACCTTGTTTTTCATCATTTTTGAACATGGGCTATAGCCCCTACCGTAGGGCATACTATAGCACGCCGGTTTTCATCGTTTTTGAGGATTTGAAAAAAAATCAAAATTTCAAAAAACATGGGTTATAGCCAATCGTTTTTTGAAATTTAGATTTTTTTTTTTACCTCGTTTTTCATCATTTTTGAACATGGGCTATAGCCCCTACCGTAGGGCATACTATAGCACGCCATTTTTCATCATTTTTGAGGATTTGAAAAAAAATCAAAAATTCAAAAAACATGGGTTATAGCCCATCGTTTTTTGAAATTTTGAAAAAAAAAACCCTCGTTTTTCATCATTTTTGAACATGGGCTATAGCCCCTACCGTAGGGCATACTATAGCACGCCGTTTTTCATCATTTTTGAGGATTTTAAAAACATTAAAAATTTCAAAAAACATGGGTTATAGCCCTTCGTTTTTTGAAATTTTGAAAAAAAGAATTAACCTCGATTTTCATCATTTTTTAACATGGGCTATAGCCCCTACCGTAGGGCATACTATAGCACGCCGGTTTTCATCATTTTTGAGGATTTGAAAAAACATTCAAAATTTCAAAAAACATGCGTTATAGCCCATCGTTTTTTGAAATTTTGAAAAAGAAATTAACCTCGTTTTTCATCATTTTTGAACATGGGCTATAGCCCCTACCGTAGGGCATACTATAGCACGCCGGTTTTCATCGTTTTTGAGGATTTGAAAAAAAATCTAAATTTCAAAAAACATGGGTTATAGCCCATCGTTTTTTGAAATTTTGATTTTTTTTTAACCTCGTTTTTCATCATTTTTGAACATGGGCTATAGCCCCTACCGTAGGGCATACTATAGCACGCCGGTTTTCATCATTTTTGAGGATTTGAAAAAACATTCAAAATTTCAAAAAACATGGGTTATAGCCCATCGTTTTTTGAAATTTTGATTTTTTTTTTAACCTCGTTTTTCATCATTTATGAACATGGGCTATAGCCCCTACCGTAGGGTATACTATAGCACGCCGTTTTTCATCATTTTTGAGGATTTGAAAAACATTCAAAATTTCAAAAACATGGGTTATAGCCCTTCGTTTTTTGAAATTTTGAAAAAAAGAATTAACCTCGATTTTCATCATTTTTTAACATGGGCTATAGCCCCTACCGTAGGGCATACTATAGCACGCCGGTTTTCATCATTTTTGAGGATTTGAAAAAACATTCAAAATTTCAAAAAACATGGGTTATAGCCCATCGTTTTTTGAAATTTTGAAAAAAAAAATTACCTCGTTTTTCATCATTTTTGAACATGGGCTATAGCCCCTACCGTAGGGCATACTATAGCACGCCGGTTTTCATCGTTTTTGAGGATTTGGAAAAAAATCAAAATTTCAAAAAACATGGGTTATAGCCAATCGTTTTTTGAAATTTAGATTTCTTTTTTTACCTCGTTTTTCATCATTTTTGAACATGGGCTATAGCCCCTACCGTAGGGCATACTATAGCACGCCATTTTTCATCATTTTTGAGGATTTGAAAAAAATTCAAAAAACATGGGTTATAGCCCATCGTTTTTTGAAATTTTGAAAAAAAAAAAACCCTCGTTTTTCATCATTTTTGAACATGGGCTATAGCCCCTACCGTAGGACATACTATAGCACGCCGTTTTTCATCATTTTTGAGGATTTGAAAAACATTCAAAATTTCAAAAAACATGGGTTATAGCCCTTCGTTTTTTGAAATTTTGAAAAAAAAATTAACCTCGTTTTTCATCATTTTTGAACATGGGCTATAGCCCCTACCGTAGGGCATACTATAGCACGCCGGTTTTCATCGTTTTTGAGGATTTGAAAAAAAATCAAAATTTCAAAAAAACATGGGTTATAGCCCATCGTTTTTTGAAATTTAGATTTTTTTTTTACCTCGTTTTTCATCATTTTTGAACATGGGCTATAGCCCCTACCGTAGGGCATACTATAGCACGCCATTTTTCATCATTTTTGAGGATTTGAAAAAAATTCAAAATTTCAAAAAACATGGGTTATAGCCCATCGTTTTTTGAAATTTAAAAAAAAAAAAAAATCGTTTTTCATCATTTTTGAACATGGGCTATAGCCCCTACCGTAGGGCATACTATAGCACGCCGTTTTTCATCATTTTTGAGGATTTGAAAAAAAATCAAAAAACATGGGTTATAGCCCATCGTTTTTTGAAATTTTGATTTTTCTTTTAACCTCGTTTTTCATCATTTTTGAACATGGGCTATAGCCCCTACCGTAGGGCATACTATAGCATGCCGTTTTTCATCATTTTTGAGGATTTGAAAAAAAAAATCAAAATTTCAAAAACATGGGTTATAGCCCATCGTTTTTTGAAATTTTGAAAAAAAGAATTAACCTCGATTTTCATCATTTTTAACATGGGCTATAGCCCCTACCGTAGGGCATACTATAGCACGCCGGTTTTCATCATTTTTGAGGATTTGAAAAAAAATTCAAAATTTCAAAAAACATGGGTTATAGCCCATCGTTTTTTGAAATTTTGAAAAAAAAAAATTACCTCGTTTTTTATCATTTTTGAACATGGGCTATAGCCCCTACCGTAGGGCATACTATAGCACGCCGGTTTTCATCATTTTTGAGGATTTGAAAAAAATTCAAAATTTCAAAAAACATGGGTTATAGCCCATCGTTTTTTGAAATTTTGAAAAAAGAATTTACCTCATTTTTCATCATTTTTGAACATGGGCTATAGCCCCTACCGTAGGGCATACTATAACACGCCGGTTTTCATCATTTTTGAGGATTTGAAAAAAATTCAAAATTTCAAAAAACATGGGTTATAGCCCATCGTTTTTTTAATTAAAAATAATAATTTTAACCTCGTTTTTCATAATTTTTGAACATGGGCTATAGCCCCTACCGTAGGGCATACTATAGCACGCCGGTTTTCATCATTTTTGAGGATTTGAAAAAAATTAAAAAATTCAAAAAACATGGGTTATAGCCCATCGTTTTTTGAAATTTTGATTTTTTTTTAACCTTGTTTTTCATCATTTTTGAACATGGGCTATAGCCCCTACCGTAGGGCATACTATAGCACGCCGTTTTTCATCATTTTTGAGGATTTGAAAAACATTCAAAATTTCAAAAAACATGGGTTATAGCCCATCGTTTTTTGAAATTTTGGAAAAAAAAATTAATCTCGATTTTCATCATTTTTGAACATGGGCTATAGCCCCTACCGTAGGGCATACTATAGCACGCCGGTTTTCATCATTTTTGAGGATTTGAAAAAACATTCAAAATTTCAAAAAACATGGGTTATAGCCCATCGTTTTTTGAAAATTTGAAAAAAAAATTAACCTCGTTTTTCATCATTTTTGAACATGGGCTATAGCCCCTACCGTAGGGCATACTATAGCACGCAGTTTTTCATCATTTTTGAGGATTTGAAAAAAATTCAAATTTTCAAAAAACATGGGTTATAGCCCATCGTTTTTTGAAATTTTGAAAAAAAAAGAACCCTCGTTTTTCATCATTTTTGAACATGGGCTATAGCCCCTACCGTAGGGCATACTATAGGACGCCGTTTTTCATCATTTTTGAGGATTTGAAAAAAAAAATCAAAATTTCAAAAAACATGGGTTATAGCCCATCGTTTTTTGGAATTTTGAAAAAAAGAAATTACCTCGATTTTCATCATTTTTGAACATGGGCTATAGCCCCTACCGTAGGGCATACTATAGCACGCCGTTTTTCATCATTTTTGAGGATTTGAAAAACATTCAAAATTTCAAAAAACATGGGTTATATACCCATCGTTTTTTGAAATTTTGAAAAAAAAATTAACCTCGTTTTTCATCATTTTTGAACATGGGCTATAGCCCCTACCGTAGGGCATACTATAGCATGCCATTTTTCATCATATTTGAGGATTTAAAAAAAATTCAAAATAAAAAAAAACATGGGTTATAGCCCATCGTTTTTTGAAGTCTTGAAAAAAAAATTACCTCGTTTTTCATCATTTTTGAACATGGGCTATAGCCCCTACCGTAGGGCATACTATAGCACGCCGGTTTTCATCATTTTTGAGGATTTGAAAAAAATTCAAAATTTCAAAAAACATGGGTTATAGCCCATCGTTTTTTGAAATTTTGAAAAAAAAATTAACCTCATTTTTCATCATTTTTGAACATGGGCTATAGCCCCTACCGTAGGGCATACTATAGCACGCCGGTTTTCATCATTTTTGAGGATTTGAAAAAAATTCAAAATTTCAAAAAACATGGGTTATAGCCCATCGTTTTTTGAAATTTTGAAAAAAAAAATTACCTCATTTTTCATCATTTTTGAACATGGGCTATAGCCCCTACCGTAGGGCATACTATAGCACGCCGGTTTTCATCATTTTTGAGGATTTGAAAAAATTTCAAAATTTCAAAAAACATGGGTTATAGCCCATCGTTTTTTGAAATTTTGAAAAGAAAATTAACCTCATTTTTCATCATTTTTGAACATGGGCTATAGCCCCTACCGTAGGGCATACTATAGCACGCCGGTTTTCATCATTTTTGAGGATTTGAAAAAAAATCAAAATTTCAAAAAACATGGGTTATAGCCCATCGTTTTTTGAAATTTAGATTTTTTTTTTAACCTCGTTTTTCATCATTTTTGAACATGGGCTATAGCCTCTACCGTAGGGCATACTATAGCACGCCACTTTTTCATCATTTTTGAGGATTTGAAAAAAATCTAAATTTCAAAAACATGGGTTATAGCCCATCGTTTTTTGAAATTTTGAAAAAGAAAAAAAAACTCGTTTTTCATCATTTTTGAACATGGGCTATAGCCCCTACCGTAGGGCATACTATAGCACGCCGTTTTTCATCATTTTGGAGGATTTGAAAAAAAAATCAAAATTTCAAAAAACATGGGTTATAGCCCATCGTTTTTTGAAATTTAGATTTTTTTTTTAACCTCCTTTTTCATCATTTTTGAACATGGGCTATAGCCTCTACCGTAGGGCATACTATAGCACGCCATTTTTCATCATTTTTGAGGATTTGAAAAAAAATCAAAATTTCAAAAACATGGGTTATAGCCCATCGTTTTTTGAAATTTTGAAAAAAAAAAAAACCTCGTTTTTCATCATTTTTGAACATGGGCTATAGCCCCTACCGTAGGGCATACTATAGCACGCCATTTTTCATCATTTTTGAGGATTTGAAAAAAATTCAAAATTAAAAAAAACATGGGTTATAGCCCATCGTTTTTTGAAATTTTGAAAAAAAAAAAACCTCGTTTTTCATCATTTTTGAACATGGGCTATAGCCCCTACCGTAGGACATACTATAGCACGCCGTTTTTCATCATTTTTGAGGATTTGAAAAACATTCAAAATTTCAAAAAACATGGGTTATAGCCCTTCGTTTTTTGAAATTTTGAAAAAAAAATTAACCTCGTTTTTCATCATTTTTGAACATGGGCTATAGCCCCTACCGTAGGGCATACTATAGCACGCCGGTTTTCATCGTTTTTGAGGATTTGAAAAAAAATCAAAATTTCAAAAAAACATGGGTTATAGCCCATCGTTTTTTGAAATTTAGATTTTTTTTTTACCTCGTTTTTCATCATTTTTGAACATGGGCTATAGCCCCTACCGTAGGGCATACTATAGCACGCCATTTTTCATCATTTTTGAGGATTTGAAAAAAATTCAAAATTTCAAAAAACATGGGTTATAGCCCATCGTTTTTTGAAATTTAAAAAAAAAAAAAATCGTTTTTCATCATTTTTGAACATGGGCTATAGCCCCTACCGTAGGGCATACTATAGCACGCCGTTTTTCATCATTTTTGAGGATTTGAAAAAAAATCAAAAAACATGGGTTATAGCCCATCGTTTTTTGAAATTTTGATTTTTCTTTTAACCTCGTTTTTCATCATTTTTGAACATGGGCTATAGCCCCTACCGTAGGGCATACTATAGCATGCCGTTTTTCATCATTTTTGAGGATTTGAAAAAAAAAATCAAAATTTCAAAAACATGGGTTATAGCCCATCGTTTTTTGAAATTTTGAAAAAAAGAATTAACCTCGATTTTCATCATTTTTAACATGGGCTATAGCCCCTACCGTAGGGCATACTATAGCACGCCGGTTTTCATCATTTTTGAGGATTTGAAAAAAAATTCAAAATTTCAAAAAACATGGGTTATAGCCCATCGTTTTTTGAAATTTTGAAAAAAAAAAATTACCTCGTTTTTTATCATTTTTGAACATGGGCTATAGCCCCTACCGTAGGGCATACTATAGCACGCCGGTTTTCATCATTTTTGAGGATTTGAAAAAAATTCAAAATTTCAAAAAACATGGGTTATAGCCCATCGTTTTTTGAAATTTTGAAAAAAGAATTTACCTCATTTTTCATCATTTTTGAACATGGGCTATAGCCCCTACCGTAGGGCATACTATAACACGCCGGTTTTCATCATTTTTGAGGATTTGAAAAAAATTCAAAATTTCAAAAAACATGGGTTATAGCCCATCGTTTTTTTAATTAAAAATAATAATTTTAACCTCGTTTTTCATAATTTTTGAACATGGGCTATAGCCCCTACCGTAGGGCATACTATAGCACGCCGGTTTTCATCATTTTTGAGGATTTGAAAAAAATTAAAAAATTCAAAAAACATGGGTTATAGCCCATCGTTTTTTGAAATTTTGATTTTTTTTTAACCTTGTTTTTCATCATTTTTGAACATGGGCTATAGCCCCTACCGTAGGGCATACTATAGCACGCCGTTTTTCATCATTTTTGAGGATTTGAAAAACATTCAAAATTTCAAAAAACATGGGTTATAGCCCATCGTTTTTTGAAATTTTGGAAAAAAAAATTAATCTCGATTTTCATCATTTTTGAACATGGGCTATAGCCCCTACCGTAGGGCATACTATAGCACGCCGGTTTTCATCATTTTTGAGGATTTGAAAAAACATTCAAAATTTCAAAAAACATGGGTTATAGCCCATCGTTTTTTGAAAATTTGAAAAAAAAATTAACCTCGTTTTTCATCATTTTTGAACATGGGCTATAGCCCCTACCGTAGGGCATACTATAGCACGCAGTTTTTCATCATTTTTGAGGATTTGAAAAAAATTCAAATTTTCAAAAAACATGGGTTATAGCCCATCGTTTTTTGAAATTTTGAAAAAAAAAGAACCCTCGTTTTTCATCATTTTTGAACATGGGCTATAGCCCCTACCGTAGGGCATACTATAGGACGCCGTTTTTCATCATTTTTGAGGATTTGAAAAAAAAAATCAAAATTTCAAAAAACATGGGTTATAGCCCATCGTTTTTTGGAATTTTGAAAAAAAGAAATTACCTCGATTTTCATCATTTTTGAACATGGGCTATAGCCCCTACCGTAGGGCATACTATAGCACGCCGTTTTTCATCATTTTTGAGGATTTGAAAAACATTCAAAATTTCAAAAAACATGGGTTATATACCCATCGTTTTTTGAAATTTTGAAAAAAAAATTAACCTCGTTTTTCATCATTTTTGAACATGGGCTATAGCCCCTACCGTAGGGCATACTATAGCATGCCATTTTTCATCATATTTGAGGATTTTAAAAAAATTCAAAATTAAAAAAAACATGGGTTATAGCCCATCGTTTTTTGAAGTCTTGAAAAAAAAATTGCCTCGTTTTTCATCATTTTTGAACATGGGCTATAGCCCCTACCGTAGGGCATACTATAGCACGCCGGTTTTCATCATTTTTGAGGATTTGAAAAAAATTCAAAATTTCAAAAAACATGGGTTATAGCCCATCGTTTTTTGAAATTTTGAAAAAAAAATTAACCTCATTTTTCATCATTTTTGAACATGGGCTATAGCCCCTACCGTAGGGCATACTATAGCACGCCGGTTTTCATCATTTTTGAGGATTTGAAAAAAATTCAAAATTTCAAAAAACATGGGTTATAGCCCATCGTTTTTTGAAATTTTGAAAAAAAAATTTACCTCATTTTTCATCATTTTTGAACATGGGCTATAGCCCCTACCGTAGGGCATACTATAGCACGCCGGTTTTCATCATTTTTGAGGATTTGAAAAAATTTCAAAATTTCAAAAAACATGGGTTATAGCCCATCGTTTTTTGAAATTTTGAAAAGAAAATTAACCTCATTTTTCATCATTTTTGAACATGGGCTATAGCCCCTACCGTAGGGCATACTATAGCACGCCGGTTTTCATCATTTTTGAGGATTTGAAAAAAAATCAAAATTTCAAAAAACATGGGTTATAGCCCATCGTTTTTTGAAATTTAGATTTTTTTTTTAACCTCGTTTTTCATCATTTTTGAACATGGGCTATAGCCTCTACCGTAGGGCATACTATAGCACGCCACTTTTTCATCATTTTTGAGGATTTGAAAAAAAATCTAAATTTCAAAAACATGGGTTATAGCCCATCGTTTTTTGAAATTTTGAAAAAGAAAAAAAAACTCGTTTTTCATCATTTTTGAACATGGGCTATAGCCCCTACCGTAGGGCATACTATAGCACGCCGTTTTTCATCATTTTGGAGGATTTGAAAAAAAAATCAAAATTTCAAAAAACATGGGTTATAGCCCATCGTTTTTTGAAATTTAGATTTTTTTTTTAACCTCCTTTTTCATCATTTTTGAACATGGGCTATAGCCTCTACCGTAGGGCATACTATAGCACGCCATTTTTCATCATTTTTGAGGATTTGAAAAAAAATCAAAATTTCAAAAACATGGGTTATAGCCCATCGTTTTTTGAAATTTTGAAAAAAAAAAAAACCTCGTTTTTCATCATTTTTGAACATGGGCTATAGCCCCTACCGTAGGGCATACTATAGCACGCCGTTTTTCATCATTTTTGAGGATTTGAAAAAATTTCAAAATTAAAAAAAACATGGGTTATAGCCCATCGTTTTTTGAAATTTAGATTTTTTTTTTAACCTCGTTTTTTATCATTTTTGAACATGGGCTATAGCCCCTACCGTAGGGCATACTATAGCACGCCGTTTTTCATCATTTTTGAGGATTTGAATTTTCTTTTCAAAATTTCAAAAAACATGGGTTATAGCCCATCGTTTTTTGAAATTTTGAAAAAAAGATTAACCTCATTTTTCATCATTTTTGAACATGGGCTATAGCCCCTACCGTAGGGCATACTATAGCACGCCGGTTTTCATCATTTTTGAGGATTTGAAAAAAAATCAAAATTTCAAAAAACATGGGTTATAGCCCATCGTTTTTTGAAATTTAGATTTTTTTTTTAACCTCGTTTTTCATCATTTTTGAACATGGGCTATAGCCTCTACCGTAGGGCATACTATAGCACGCCATTTTTCATCATTTTTGAGGATTTGAAAAAAAATCAAAATTTCAAAAACATGGGTTATAGCCCATCGTTTTTTGAAATTTTGAAAAAAAAAAAAAACTTGTTTTTCATTATTTTTGAACATGGGCTATAGCCCCTACCGTAGGGCATACTATAGCACGCCGTTTTTCATCATTTTTGAGGATTTGAAAAAATTTCAAAATTAAAAAAAACATGGGTTATAGCCCATCGTTTTTTGAAATTTAGATTTTTTTTTTAACCTCGTTTTTTTATCATTTTTGAACATGGGCTATAGCCCCTACCGTAGGGCATACTATAGCACGCCGTTTTTCATCATTTTTGAGGATTTGAATTTTCTTTTCAAAATTTCAAAAAACATGGGTTATAGCCCATCGTTTTTTGAAATTTTGAAAAAAAAGAGTTAACCTCGATTTTCATCATTTTTGAACATGGGCTATAGCCCCTACCGTAGGGCATACTATAGCACGCCGGTTTTCATCATTTTTGAGGATTTGAAAAAAATTCAAAATTTCAAAAAACATGGGTTATAGCCCATCGTTTTTTGAAATTTTGAAAAAAAAAATTACCTCGTTTTTCATCATTTTTGAACATGGGCTATAGCCCCTACCGTAGGGCATACTATAGCACGCCGGTTTTCATCATTTTTGAGGATTTGAAAAAAATTAAAAATTTCAAAAAACATGGGTTATAGCCCATCGTTTTTTGAAATTTTGAAAAAAAAAATTAACCTCATTTTTCATAATTTTTGAACATGGGCTATAGCCCCTACCGTAGGGCATACTATAGCATGCCATTTTTCATCATATTTGAGGATTTTAAAAAAATTAAAAATTAAAAAAAACATGGGTTATAGCCCATCGTTTTTTGAAGTTTTGAAAAAAAAAATTACCTCGTTTTTCATCATTTTTGAACATGGGCTATAGCCCCTACCGTAGGGCATACTATAGCACGCCGGTTTTCAACATTTTTGAGGATTTGAAAAAAATTAAAAAAAAAAACCGATGGGTTATAGCCCATCGTTTTTTTAATTTTTTAGATTTTTTTCAAATCCTCAAAAATTATGAAAAACGGCTTGCTATGGTATGCCGTACAGTATGGTCTATTGCCCATGGTCAAAAATGGGATAAAAAACGTCTAAAAATAGACGTCTAAAACACGTCTATTTTTAGACGTGTTTTAGACGTGTATTTTTTGATGTTTTTATCCCATTTTTAGACGCTCGTCTAATAGCCCATACTGTACGGCATACTATAGCACGCCGTTTTTCATCATTTTTGAGGATTTGAAAAAAAAAAAAAAAAAAAAAAAAAAAACCATGGGTTATAGCCCATCGTTTTTTTTAATTTTGATTTTTTTTTCAAATCCTCAAAAATGATGAAAAACGGCTTGCTATAGTATGCCGTACAGTATGGGCTATAGCCCATGGTCAAAAATGGGATTAAAAACGTCTAAAAATATCTCATTTTTAGACACTCGTCTAATAGCCCATACTGTAGTGTACGGCATACTATAGCACGCCTTTTTTCATCATTTTTGAGGATTAAAAAAAAAAAAAAAAAAGAAAAGAAAACGATGGGTTATAGCCCATCGTTTTCAAATCCTCAAAAATGATGAAAAACGGCGTGCTATAGTATGCCGTACAGTATGGGCTATAGCCCATGGTCAAAAATGGGATAAAAAACGTCTAAAACACGTCTATTTTTAGACGTCTTTTAGACGTGTATTTTTTGACGTTTTTATCTCATTTTTAGACGCTCGTCTAATAGCCCATACTGTACGGCATACTATAGCAAGCCGTTTTTCATCATTTTTGAGGATTAAAAAAGAAGAAAAAAAAAAAAAAAAAAAAGATGGGTTATAGCCCATCGTTTTTTGAATTTTATTTATCCTCGTTTTTCATCATTTTGTATGTAGGACTAGTAGCATGCCAAAATTTGTGCTATTGCCATAGAGAATGCATTGTGTGTTTAAGTTAAATAACTCAGAAACTATAAAACATTTCAAAGTAAAAAAGTTCCAGCATGTGTCTCCACAGTAAGCTGAATAATAAAAAGTGTGAATGGAGTTTCTAGGTGAAAGTGATTTTTGACGTGCCAATGTCTGCCATTGAGCCCCATTGTAAATTTGAAAGCACTATATTTCTAAAACTATGAAACATTTCAAATATTCCTTTTCAGGCAAACATGTCCACCGTAAGATGAACATTAGTAGGCTAGAATGGGGTTGCTAGGTGTAAGAATGTAGGCTTCTATGTTGTTAGCAAAACATCATCATGGGTGTTGCGGAGGATGAGAAACAGTTTCTCATCCTCCTATGGGCCATTGTTTTTTTAATTTTAGATTTTTTTTTTATCCTCGTTTTTCATCATTTTGGACCATGGGCTATATAGCCCATATCGTACGGCATAATATAGCACGCCGTTTTTCATCATTTTTGAGGATTTGAAAAAAATGAAAAAAAGAACGATGGGTTTTATAGCCCATCGTTTTTTGAATTTTATTTATCCTCGTTTTTCATCATTTTGTATGTAGGACTAGTAGCATGCCAAAATTTGTGCTATTGCCATAGAGAATGCATTGGGTGTTTAAGTTAAATAACTCAGAAACTATAAAACATTTCAAAGTAAAAAAGTTCCAGCATGTGTCTCCACAGTAAGCTGAATAATAAAAAGTGTGAAAAAATGATGAAAAACGAAGATTTGAGAAAAATACTAAATCACTCCGAGACCATGGGCTATAGTCCATTGTCTCGAGTGATTTTCGTCTTTTTTTCAAATCCTTAAAAATGATGAAAAACGGCGTGCTATAGTATGCCGTTTGATATGGGCTATAGCCCATGGTCAAAAATGATGAAAAACGAAGATTTGAGAAAAATACTAAATCACTCCGGGACCATGGGCTATAGTCCATTGTCTCGAGTGATTTTCGTCTTTTTTTCAAATCCTCAAAAATTATGAAAAATGGGGTGCTATAGTATGTCGTCTGAGATGGGCTACAGCCCATGGTCAAAAAAGATGAAAAACGAGCATTTGAGAAAAAAGACGAAAATCACTCCGAGACACAAAACATAAAGATTTATGTAATACATTTGTGCACAGTATGACTATGTCTATACAAGTATATGCTACCTTAAAATAGATGGAGAAGCACTGGGGACAGTGGGGAGGCACTGGGAGGACACTGGGGAGGCACTGGGTGGGCACTTCGGAAGACATACAGTAGTAGTATGTCGTTTTGGAGTATTTCAAAAAAAATTGAAAACGACATATCATGACTCATTGGGACTCATTCCACAACCACAAAAGCAATAAAACAGGGGACAGAGTGTGGGGAGAACAAGGATCCTTCCGCTGGCTGCAGAGGGCGGCAGGGAGAGGTCCCTGTCGCTGCTCCACCACCCAGAGATGTTCCGGGATTAAAGGAGCGAAACATCTGTAAATGGTGGCTCCCGGCTGATGACCTGCAGCCGGCACCATGGCACCGTCGGAGGTGCCCAGCAAGTCTTCTCACTTGTGCTTACATCTATAGCAGGGGTATTCAACTAGATTAGGCCGGGGGCCACAAATGCGGGATGATTGTGTCATAATTGTGGGCCACACAGCGTGCGTGCGAAGCTCAACCATTTGTGGGTTCTCAAAATGCATTTTGTGTTCAAACACAAAGATTTATGCAATACATTTGTGCACAGTATGAGTATGTCTATACAAGTATATGCTACCTTTAAATAGATGGGGAGGCACTGGGGGACACTGGGGGGGACACTGTGCAGACACTGGGGATAAAAAAAAATGTGAAAAACACGAACAAAGGACATAGTTCATGGTTTCGGAAGACATACGTATGTTGTTTTTCATGATTTTGGAGGATTTCCTTTTTTTTTTTGAAAAACATGAAAAAGGGCCATATTATAGTACATGGTTTCGTAATACATACTAATACTATAGTATGTCGTTTTTTATGATTTTGGAGGATTAAAAAAGAAAAAAGAAAATCATGAAAAAACGACATATGACATAAACGTCATAATTATAGTTCATGGTTTCATGGTTCATACACAGAATCCTATTTCTCACCTGTAATCATTGGATCATCGTCAAACGCAAATCCACCGCAGAGTGAACAAATAAATTCTTCCAATAAATATACTTTGGTCACTTATTTTTATTCATGATTAGCAGTTAGCAAAAGCTGTGGAATATTGTGTCCACACCATAGCATTTTATGAAGAATGAGTTAAGACAGACAAACACAAAAAAATGAGTTGAAATGTAAAGAACTTCAGGCTAAACTCTGTATTTGCAGACGTCCATCATCTGAAGACGCTTCATTCTGTTGTTGTCGAGTGCGGGATAGAGTTAAAAATCAAATCATCACATTTTTTAAAAAGAAACTGTTAAAAAGAATATATATTATCAACAACAACAAAAAAAGAAAACTAAATGTAGATCTAATAGGTGTCAAGGTGGAAATACATGGCATTGCCTATGACCTAAACACATCTGGATATCTTAGAACGGCCGACCTAAGAGGTCTGTAGTCCACTCTCTCGGGAGTCCAAAGTCTTTTATCTCCCTCCATCCGTTTCTCTTTCTCTCTCAGTTTACTTTCTCCCCGGTCTCCTCTTGGAATGCTCACAATTTCCAGCACATACGTCCTGATATAAAAGTCTTCAGGTGTTTTGAGTTTTGAATGTTAGTGTGTGTCCTTGTGTGTGTAGTTTGTGTGCACAAGTTAATGTTTGTGTGTGTGTGTGTGTGTGTGTGTGTGTGTGTGTGTGTGTGTGTGTGTGTGTGTGTGTGTGTGTGTGCGCGTGCGTGCGCGCGCATGTGTGTGTGTCTTATGTCTGTAAGTGAGAGAGATCAGGAGGAGGCAAGCGCCTTGATCAGATACAGTTTGTCCCCCTGCTCACTGGTGAAGATGGGGGCCTTTTTGTAGTGTTCCACCAGCTCCTCCATAGAGTTGAACTTGCGCTGTCCGATGCAGTAGAGGCTTTCCTTCAGCTGCACTTTGAAATGCTTATTCTTGCCCTGCGCTTTCAGGGAGATGGAGAAGTCGTTTGGCTGCAACACAGTGAGGGAGGAGAGAGGAAAAAGTTGAACATTAGCCTTCAAGTTAATAATTAAAGCAATTGAGGCACACAAGGTAAACAGATGGTACAGTACATATGCACGGCATGAGTGTTGATTTTACTCTGATCTCAAATCAATCAATAAATAACCAGACATGACATTGCGTTGGCTACTGGTACTGACCGATGACTCGCTGTCACGGATGAGGAAGTCTCCCTCGGAGCCTCGCTGGTTGAGGGCCACCTCGGCCTGGTGGCGCGTCACCTTGCCGTAGTACCACTCCTTCCCCGCGAAGCGCCCGACTGTCGACGGCGAGATGTAGTCACAGTCGGGCGTGGGCGGCCCGGCGGGTGCCGCCAGGGGATTGTTGGCGGTGGAGGTGGAGTCCATCACCGTGACGTAGTTCTTGGGCACCAAGCCCAGCTGTCCGTCCGCCTTGCGGCACTTCCACCACTCGGGGTCGTTCTCGGGCTTCTCCACAACGTCCATCACCTCGCCCTTCTCAAAGTTCAGCTCCTCGTCGTTGCCCGAGTTGAACGGATAGAGCGCCTGCACCGTGTGCAGCACCCGCTGGCCGTTCGCTGCACTGTTCGCCACCGTGAACAGCTTCTCCGTTAGCGAGCCCGCTGGGTCGCCCATTCCGCCCACGCCACCCCCCGCCGTCCCGTCCATGTCCTCCGTGACGTAGTTGGAGGGGAACCAGCCGCACCGGCCGCTGTAGCTGCCGCGCCACCAGCCGTCACTGCACTTCTCCATCACCACCACCCGTGTGCCTTTCACCAGCGACAGCTCGTCCTCGCGCTCTGCAGTGTAGCTGAACTTGACCAGGGCGGGCAGGTTGAGGTCGTACAGCCGCTCGCCGTTGTCCGCGTACATGTCCGCGTCAGCATTGGAGGCCGTCTCCCTCATCCCCGCCTTTCTGCTCTTCACCTTTCCGATTCCTAGAGAGAAAAACCATAGAGGGACAGTGTGTTCGTCATGGTGCTTTTACAGCCAGAGAATGGAATGAAATGAACCACAGAAAAACATCTAAGTATGTACTGTAGGTTGGAGAGGCTTATTGTCAGTACCATCAGCCGAGAATGCGGGCGTCTATCCCCGTTTCAATGCACTAGACCAGTGGTTCTCAACTTTTTCAGGCTGTGACCCCACAAAATAATCATATTTGAACTGGGGACCCCCCCCCCCCATACTACTTCTGTAAGCCTGTGATGATGTGACAATAAGGCTGCTCAGCTCACCAGTGTTGGTCCATAGCTTAAACATGTTTTATTAGTAAAGGACAAACATAAAAATGCCTGACACTGTACGTTGGACACTGCATACTGTACATGGAAAGATAGCCTCACCTATACTGGCCAAAAGCTCAGTAATAACTAAGGCGTAAGGGCTGGTACAAATGTTTTTTTTCTGGCATCTGCAACATGTATCGATATCAAAGCTACAGTAAAGTAGTGAGTAAACAGGCCGATATCGGAGGAAAGTCAGAAGAAAATCGGTGCCAATACTACTCCTAAGCACATTGCACGAATTTCAGCCTTTATTGCTTGACTTGTGTCATCTGTACACTGTTGTGAAACAACAACTCTCATCATCACGCTATTATACCACACACACACACACACACACACACACACACACACACACACACACACACACACACACACACACACACACACACACACACACACACACACACACACACACACACACACACACACACACACACACACACACACACACACACACACACACACACACACACAAAAAGACCTTTGAATATAGCAGGCAGCAATAATAAGCATTAGAGGTTGTGTTGAAATACAGGGAGGGTTGAGTGGGCGAGTAGAGTCGACCTTATTATCACTCACCACATTACAGTACCTAGAGGCCTTTAACCCCCACGCCTTCCCAAAGCATTCCTGGGGATTAGGTCGAGCGTCTAAAGAAATGAAACGGCAATAGACCATATGCACACGTTGGCTATTTGGCTCTTACATCATGCTCAGGGGTGGAAAGGATATTGAAAGGATATTGAATGAGATTAAAACGTTTCCTGACATAGGCCTATGAACAAGTAAAAAAAAAACTGAAAGGATAAACTACTTCAGACTACTATATATTTATTTTTTAACATCATGCAGACATCTAGACACAGTGTGCAAAGCTAGGGTGCATGAGTTTGGCCAGCTAAAATGTCACAATGCAATGTGAAATAATGACTTTTCACAAATTCAGTGGGTTCAAGTTCATGGGACAAATCTTGCGCGCCGCCTTACCTCAGTCATTTCTAAACTTATTAGCCATATTTTACTATTTTTAAAAACATTTTAAAATAATTTAACTAGCCGATCTATCGACACGTTTTGAGCTTGTAGATTTGGCTATTTTAAAATGTTTTCCAAAATAGTAGAAAATGGCAAAGAAGTTTAGGGATAAGGGGAAAGATAGGGCCCTGAGTCTACGTGCTACAACATCCTGAGATATGAATAGCATCAATATTGCACTGTTCAACTGAAGACTCTCACAACGAAAATATCTTCCTCATTTATGCCACAATGTGGCAAATTTTCGTCTGGTACGGCCAGTATCATACATTTTTAGGGAAACAGGAATCAGAAACAAAGATGGAGAAATCATAACACAAACACTGATTCTAGCAAAAAGAAAATGAAAAGACAACAATGAAATTAAATAGTTTGACGACATAAATTCTGTTTAGGTAGGCTCAGTGAACTATTATGCCAAATAGTGCGAGTTGTTTTTGCAGAAAACAAAGGGAAACAAAGTGTGTTTACGATGTTACTAAAGTACTGGAACATTCACTCAACTGTATCGCGAAACAGCCAAGAACCCACTGACAGCTCGTACTGTAATTACATATCCCTCCTTCTTGTTTCTTGCTAACAATCTAGCTAGCTCCTCTGCACTCCAGTCCAGCTGTGAGTGAACTAGCTGCCTCACCTCTGACTTTGCAGGCAAAAAGGGGCCAGTCACATTTCTGTGGCACTAATCCCATTGTGTTAATCACCTCGGTTGCCCTGACATCTCTCCACCAGCCTGAGCGGCTCTGGCCCCGCACCGCAGCTCTCCCCTTTCCTACTGCCAACACTCTCTCCCTCCTTCCATTGCTCTGTCTCCTGTCTCACACGTTCTCCACCCGGTCCTTAATCTCTCTCCTGTTTCGTTCCCTCTTCTTTACCCTCCCAGCTCCGCGTTAACACGACTGAGTTGATTATGCAAAGGGCATATTTATCAACACTGCATCAACACAGCGGTTTAGCAAAGGACTAGTTTGTCTTTCTTTTTGCTCTTTGTCCAAATGTCAGACGATGAAAGAGGTGAAATATATAAACGTCGGCTGGATTTCTTGAGCAGGGCCAGCTTGCCAGTTGCCACACACACACACACACACAATACAGCTGCCCTGCACCATACAAAACGACACTTGTCGTGGACAGTGACCAAAGGTTTGTCTTATAGTTGCACAATTCTACACTATGTAGGATTGTGCCTAGTCACACCAGCCCTGCTCTGTGACCAACCTAGATAGAAGGGGGATTACTGAGGCCCACTGGCCTCTCCTCGAGCTACAGAGCCCTGAAGCCTAGCTTTAGCATGCTTGTGGTCATACTCATACTGGACAGGAATTTCCCTCTTGGCAGCCTGGCGGGTTAACCAGCATATGAAACGCATACAGTACATGCATACTGTAGATAGCACAGTGACAACACCAGGGCTGCCCACTTTCCAAGAGTAGACTCAGCAAAATCCAGAGGGTCCATTTTTACATTTTAAAAGTTGAATTAATAACTAGATGTAACGTCATACCATTTCTTCAATTCTGATACCCATAACTTGGCATATCGGTCGATAACGAGTACCGGCGTTCCGATAGAAATGTGTAATTGAAACAAATCTAGGACAATGGTTCTCAAAGTGGGGTCCAGGTCCCTTCAGGTGGTTCCAAATACATATAATAATGCTCCAATTACAGGTCTGTAACTCAGAGTGTACAAATGGAAACAAATGGACACATTTAACCAATCAGAGTTATGGGTGTCCTTGAAATAAAACGTTTGGAGAATCGCTGATCTAGGAATTGATCAAAATGTTATTAGTAATTGTTAAAGTGCAGCTACAAGTCAGTAAAATAATAATGCACATAGTACAGTTAAGGGCCTTGCAAACAGGGAGCGATAAAACGCACCTATAGTTCATTTTCAATGAGACTTGCGTTTT
Source organism: Protomyctophum parallelum (assembly GCF_964188405.1). Classification (NCBI taxonomy): domain Eukaryota; kingdom Metazoa; phylum Chordata; class Actinopteri; order Myctophiformes; family Myctophidae; genus Protomyctophum; species Protomyctophum parallelum. The sequence continues at coordinate 31,331,474 of NC_139712.1, read as the reverse complement.
TGCTTGGAGGTCACAACGCTAGCGTATTTACGTGAGCGCGGTCCCGGGAATTTATTGCGCGCATGCTTGTTACGTGCACAGGCCCTCGACTAACCATACCTGGATTCTGTTTAGCCTTTTGTTTACATTGCGTTGTTGTGCCCCTCTTCAACAGACCTGGAGGAGACCTGTGTTGATCCAGGCAACAACGCCTGAAGCATTCAAAAAAAGTACTAAATGTGACTAAGTGATAAATGATGTGGTATTGGAATGGCACAGACTGAAGGCTTGAGCAACCACAGTCACAGGCCATCATGAACATACCATAGGCTACTTTTGGATAATGGACACTTTCAGAGTTACACACCTGTAAGGGTCCATTTGGAACTCCCTGAACGAACCCAGATAGTCCCTGGACCCCACTTTGAGAACCACTGGTAAAGATGATGGACGGTATAGGTACATCTCTAAAAGTAATACCTTACCTACATGCATCGATCACATTTCTGTCAGCACAAACCTGTGGGCGGTCACCAAATAACTATTTGACGTAGTAGCCAAGTAGGCCAACAGCAGCAGACCAGACATAGCTAAGACTAGAGGCAGACTTCGATAGCAGACACAAAGAGCAGATGAAAGCAGCGACTCTTTATTTCTGATTACGTTCGCAAGGCTGTTGCTTGCATAATCAAAAATCAGCTTGGTGAAATTACACAGGAAGGCAGGGTGTAGTCCACAGGGACAGTCCTGATAGAATGATGTGTGCATACAGTGTCCAGTGTGTGTCGTGTGTGTCTGTGTGTGTGTGTGTGTGTGTGTGTGTTTGTTTTCTGAGCAGCAAGAACATGACTAATGTAATGACGCCACACTAGATCATCTTCACCGCAGATAAATTCTCGCTGAAAGGTTGCCTGTGACTCAACAACACAGTCGAGGCAAATTTCATGGTAGAGCTGCAAGTTCAGAGTCAAAGTGCTTCCAGGTAGACCCTATCATTAGTTGCATAACTACAGCCTCCAGACATAGAGTTAGGACTGCTGTCTATGGCTACGTCTAGTTATGTTATGCCATCATCCCTGCTTAACAGAGGCCAACGTCAAATCAGACAAAGGAACAAAAAAAACAAAAACATGTATTGGGTGGGAAATCGATTCATAAAATGAAACGCGATGGGAGAAGGAAACCTACAAAAGTTATTATTTTAAGAATCTCTCTTTGATAAAAGCTGAATTAGCTGATGTCTGCCAACACAACTTGCCTTAATTTCAGCCACCCTTCAAGGTTAGAAATTCCAAAATGAGACTGATCGAACACAAAAAACAAACAAACAAACTAACTAAAAAGGACCCAGCATGATTGCCCAAGTAATTATTTTGGTCAAATTAACCTTTCTCCCCATGTCCTCAGCCTGTCAGAACGCTTATTACATTACACAACGTTCTTTTAAAGTTATTTTAAAGTCAACTTTATGACTTTATGATTATTTTTGAATGTAACAAGCATTCTGATAGGCAACATTCTTTTTTTTGGTAGGAATACTAGGCAATTATGCTATGGAATGCAAGTGGGGAAGGAAATAAATGAGAGTTAGAAGGTGCAGGTGCAAGCTCCCGGATACATGCAGCACAGTTGGAAATGAAATGACCTAGTTAGCTCCAAACAAAAGTTCACAGGTGAGCTCTGCATGAAAACAACCTCTTTTAGCTTAAATTGGGTACATCTAAACTTGGGCTTCCTGGTCAGGTGACATCAGGGTGCTGCTATTATCGCACGTGCCATCGTTGGAATTGACTCGATGCTTCCTGACGCAGTCAAACGAACGCTTTGCATTAAGCAAGCATGGAACTCCAAACTGCTACATTGGCTCGGCTGATAAAACATACAGTAAGCCAATGTTAACAGAGGCGAATGGAGGATTTGCATTCCTTATCGAAGTCGGCCATCTTGCTCTTACTTAATATTTGAGGGGTGAGAACCTCTACCCCGTTGGGATAGGGTTACACACTCCCATGTTATGAAGAAACAGCAAACGGTTCTCTGGGGTCCCCAGCCAGCCAACAGATGTTTTGGATCAAGTGACAACTTTAATCAATCGTAGATAGATTATGTGTTGATGAGTTATGTTAAATGAATATACTCATTGACATAAAACTGCATGGTGAAACAGGTGACCTCTGACTTTTAGCACACAAATGAACATAAACAAGACGGACGCATACGTTCCGGATCTTCTCCTGAATTAAAATATGTAAAATAAAGACATAGTTAAGTTAACCCTCTGAACCGGGTTATGTAATGTATACATTGGCATAATCGATCCACTTTGCTGTCATTATTTGTGTGCTAAAAGTGTGACTTTGAGACCTGACAATCTGACAATGAAATATAAGTCAATTGGGAGATTAAGCAAGATACTGCAAATACCCCAAAGTAGCTTGTCCTATTATCCTGAAACCAACAAACCAAGCTCACTTTCAAAGCTTAAACTTCTGGTGTACCTTAGGGACGGGTTGTTACCTTAGGGCTTAGGGTACTGGTTCTCAAACATTTTTGCCTCAAGTCACCCCTATAAATAAATGTATCATCCAAAGCACCTCTGAATGACATTGTTCATTTTTAGAACCTCAGGTCATATTATGCTAAGTAAATATGTGAATCTTTCCTTTAAGATACAGTACGTCACGAGGAAAACTTGAGAGAATATTTGTTTCCTTTAGGACAGATTGAAAAGACATGTTTTTCAGTTTAACAACTTGAAACACAGCATCCCTATTCTGGAGGGTCGCCAAAAATAGCCAATCCACAAGCTCACAACGTGTCACAACGTGACGCGTTGTGATCTTAGATAGATCTGCTATTTACGGTGAATAGACTTGGTGTACTGTAGGCTGAAACAGAAAGCACCAAGTAAAGTGTGACTTAGGTCTGTTATTGCGACTGTAGGTCGCATTTACCACGAAAACCTGCATATCATTGTGTTAGTTAAGTCTCCATATATGGTCACGCCTCGTGACATCACCCTCCATATATGGTGACGCCTCATGACATCATGCCTCCATATTATGGTCACACCTCATGACATCATGCCTCCATATATGGTCACGCCTCGTGACATGCCACCATAGATCACGACACTGACCTCATCCAACGTTGGATAATCATACATGGAGAAGACTGGATCATCACCTAGATCTGCATACAGTATATGGAGCCAGCCAGCAACTCTACATTTGACCTCAACCCCTTAGATCTCTATATATGTAGCGGATCTGTTCTGAAATTCCATATGTTGTTACTTCCCCACCCGTCCATCCTGATATGACCTCATCAAACCCTGTACACTCAAGACACGCTCCATACTGTATATGGCCAGTACAGGGCGCCTTACTGGTACTATTAGAAGGACAAAGTTGTTAAGCCAAAGTGACATTGATAAATTCCAAATATTACCTCTGGACTTAACCCATTTAGGCCTGACGTAGAAATAAAAAAAACGTTCGCTCTGAAAGAATATATATTAAAAGATTTGTGCCGCTTTTTTATGATTTTTCAAAAATAGCAGATCTACAAGCTCATAGCATGCGCTATGAGCTTGTAGATCTGCTATTTTTCAATAGCTAAAGCATAACATAATGCTTAGTTAGGTGCCATGGCACCTTAGGGTGAAGAAACATGGCCTTAGGGCAAGCACAAAAGAAGTATGACAAAGGAAAATACTGAAAGCTCAACAGTCACAGCATTTGTCAAACTGCTAAATCTATGGAATTCACTCCATACAAATGACTAAATAAATAAATAAATGTACAGTGCGTACGGACAGGAAGTGGTCTACTACATGACTGGATGATGCAAAGGAGACGTTCGCACCAAGTTGGCAGTGTGTAAAATACAAATATGACGATAGCAGAAACACAGGTTGAGGATAGATCCTCAACCTGTGGAACAGGTTGAGGATACATTAACCACTTCAACCCTATACATAACATACATCATAATAACATACATTAATCACTTCAGCCCTATACATTTTGGGTATTTGAAAATAGCGGAACTACACGCTCATAATGCGTCACATTGTGAGCTTGTAGATCTGCCATTCTCATTGAAAAGTTGTGAAATGGGACATTAATTATGCATAAGGAGTACTTTCTACTTTTGGTACATTTTGATGCCAATACTTTGTCAGAGCTAACTGTAACTCTCCCCGCTAACTCTACCTACGTAGCAGAGGAAGGACAATTCTGTCTTTCTCTGTAGCCACACATCCCTCCACCTACGGCCTAAACACCACCTACAACATTGTGTGTGTGTGTGTGTGTGTGTGTGTGTGTGTGTGTGTGTGTGTGTGTGTGTGTGTGTGTGTGTGTGTGTGTGACGTGTGCATTCACGCACGCCATGCGCTAGCCTAAGCCACAAGCTACTTGGAAGAAGCCTTTCAAAATGGAGAAGGAAAATGAACTCATTGTGCACTGGAAATTCTTCCCTCTCTCCCCTCTCTCTCTCCACGTCAAACTCTCTTTCCTGCGCGTTTCCTGAGAAGAGGATGCTGAGATCAACGGAAGCACTATTGCATCACATGCCAGTAAATCAGAAAGAAGAATAAAGAAAACAGACTGACAAAAAAAAAAAAAAAAATTGACTGGATACTTGTTTATGCGACCAACAAGTTCACTCTTTCTTTTAAAAGAGGAGGTAAGCCAGCGGGGAGCAGACAAAAGTGCCGGGGGAGTTTATTCGGACTACACAGCGAGAGACAGGAACTGGGGTTCTCGTTTTCAACGCTGGCCTCCCTGTCCTGGCTGGCCGTCCATTGTCTGCCAGGGCCCTCTCTCGACCCCTCCGCTTCCCTCCTTTGGAGGGCTCTTCCTCTGTGGGCGACAACACCCCGTCCCCGCGTCAGCCTGTCTGACAGTGCCTGAACATCCCCTCGTCCAATAGACCAACTACAAAATAGGAACGCTTAGTATTTTCGAGGGGAAAGATACACATTTTTTCCTGGTTTTGACTTGGAACCTAATAATGAACCCCTTAAGACCTGGGGCCGATTCTACAAAAATGTCTTCTAAACCCTAACAGTTTTCTAAAGGTGTTTGCTATATATCGCCGCTGTCAGACAGAAACCCCCATATGTTTTTTGAAAGTTAATACCCTACTTCAGAGGTTTTCAACAGGTGGTCCGTGGACCACTGGTGGTCCGTGAAGGTATTGTATGTGGTCCCTCACCCTGACCATGCAAAGTTGCGAAACAGAGTGCACTAAATGACCTGGTGATGTATGATGACACGTCAATGTTACACGAAAAAAGTACAAAAACATGCACATCCAACCCAAACTTGGGCAGGTGCCGAGCGGTGAGTAGTATACACTCGGAGACGCTCGCACACGGTGGGCTCCGATGCTGTGACAAGTGCCTTTATTTGCACAAATAGGTGACTGTAACTGACACGTCAATGTTGTCATTTACTGGAAAGTTGGATGTCAAGAACTTCCACAGACCACAGTTGACTTGTACGGGAAAGTGTACGCCCCGCACACTGTACGCCTGTACGGGATTGACTGGTTGAGTCACTTTATTAGGAAATGTGCCCATACAGTATAACCAATATAATAATAATACATACTGTAATGGCTGTTAAGGGGAACACAACAGTGGTCCCCAGGTTGATTCTCAGTCAGGGTGGTGGTCCCTGGTTCATAATCAGTTGAAAATCCCTGCCCTACTTGATCATAATGCAGTCACACAAAAGCATCAAAAGTAGCAAATCCACAAGCTCGAAATGTGGCATGAAGCAATGTGTTTTAGGCTCGTCAACCTGTTACTTTTGAACTTGAATGCTAAAAAGTAATAATTTTGGACATATGAGATTTCTACCCGACAGACGATATAGCTCAAATCTAAAATGACAAAGATGCTTTCCCGGTTTTAAATCTAGCTTTCCTCTTAACAGTTGACGGACAATGTATAATATCCTGAAAATAGTCACTTGGTCATATTCTAGTCGTGTTGTATTACCTGAGCCATTTCAATTATTACTGAGCAACAGTCAACCATTTGTGTGTGAAATAGCAACATGGATTATCTTGTTTGTTTATTCCATCAACAAATAGCTCACTGCCTTTTTTGATGAATGTTCGCCTATTATGACATGCAATGAATAGGGAGGGACTCTATAGAGTCCATGGGGTTAATGTATGCATCTCTGAAAGTGCCTTCAGGCCTCTGAAAATTCAGTGTCACATGTTCCACACACATACTACAACCAGATGGCAGTCAATATGGCAACACGCATTCACTTGAGCACAGAGCATACGCACAGAACGCCACTATAACCGCCTGGAGAAGACACAGGATGTGAACAGAATGTGTGTGTGCACGGTGTTCCACAGAGGTGGAGGTCGCTAAACTATTTTGTCGACTAAAACTATGGCGAAAAATCTTCATCAACTACCTTTTGTGCACTGACGAAAACTAAATGAAGACAAAAATAAAATCTAAGCTATGATGAATAAAAGAAAGACAAAATATGTTAGAAAAAAGAAAATATTGACAATTTCATCAACAGATAAAAAACTAGAATACAATGTTAGGGAGGGACTAGTGGAGAAGAAATCCAGTAGAACTATAAGACAAGATGGGATGTCTTATGTTTGGTTGCGCTCGGGTGTTGCGCTCTGAAAATAGCAAGCAACCAAGTGCGTGCTATGTGTAAAGCCATTACGACGCCATCAAGGCCCGCCAAAATACACTAAAACTTTTCAGAGGAACTAAATCAAAGTGTGCTGACAAAATTAAGACTGGTGGAGGTTTCCCCTCTTCTAAAACCCTGCAGGTTCAATCAAGGTCTGTTGTGCCAACTGACTGATAGCCACGCAGAAGGGAAATGCACAGGTCTCTTTCAACTTCAGCTGTCTGAAACATCAAAAGCACTCAAGCATCAGTCTCTGTGATGAAGGAGAGGCAGAGAGGAGAGAGGCAGAGCACTGCAGATGTTTTTACTGCTCTGGAATCTTGCTTTGTTGATGTGCAGTGCTTCATATGCTGTGCTTAGCAGAAGAACCCTCAAAACAAAGGGATTGTCTTATTAATTGGCTGATTGCGCAGTGCACTGTGCATGATGGCTATCATCATGCAAACCGATCCATAATACATAACTCCAAGCCTGGCTATTCATAATCAGAGGAAAAGGAACATCTTTCAAATTGAACTTATTGTACCGTCCGGTAGCTTATTTTAGGGTCGAAATCACATACACTGAAGTATATCTGACGAGCAAATTACCTTTTTTTTGTTTTTACAAACCTACTGAAATCATAAACTATTCTCCCTGGGTCACGGGTCTAGGGAGTGAAGAACGGCAGTCCATCAGACAAATGTCCTCATTCTGCGAGCACATTTACGACGTTGGCTACTCTTCAATGACGCCTGCCATATGCATCGCTTCCTCTTATGCAATGCTTAACCCATTTTGGGGGGGGAACCCCTTTAGGTGTTAGGCTTAGCATTATGTTATGCTTTAGCTATTGAAAAATAGCAGATCTACAAGCTCATAGCGCGCCACCGAGTGGCGCGCTACGAGCTTGTAGGTTTGCTATTTTTGAAATCTAATCTGATCTCAGGTCAAAATGGGTTAATGGCAGAAGACACAGGAAAACAAAAGATGGGCGGATGGCTTTATGAAAAACATAATAGAAATTTTTGATGATAACTATTTGGTCAGATTGTCATGCCAATTGTCAACGACTGCATTCTCCTTTCCGAACCTTTGTAGAAACTGAGAGGAGAGGCGTGACAACAGACCAAGTGGCAGAAAGACCAAAAACAGACAGACGATGATCAACAATGATTCAACTTCCTTTCAGCATCTCTACTTCCTCTCTGCTGCTCCACACTCCTCCCCAGCACCGGGAGAAATGTGGCTCGAATTAGTGCTTCCGCTCGCTGGGGCGGCCAAAACACAGGAAGAGGCAGGGAGGAGGGCGGGAGGGGGGATAGACTATAGCTAGCTCTGAAGTTTAGACAAGCAGCAGTGTTTGTTAGCTCATCCCTATGGTTTTTACTAGCCTTTAAATTCATCCGCTAACACTCTCTCAAAGACCAGTACAACAGCAATCAGTCTGGTGTATGGACACACACACACACACACACACACACACACACACGGTGTGTGAGGGCAGAGAGGCAGAGACACACAGACGGATGGACAGAAGAGACCACTCAACGGTTACAAGGTACGATTACAACACAGACGCACGGCGGGGCCCTTTGAAAAAGTGTGTCAGCGTGGCTGTAAAGTATCCACGGCCCTTCGAGCTGCCTGTGTAATGACATTCCTCTGATAACTGAGTGAGGTGCGGGAGATGGGAGCCCTGGCCCCCCTCAATCAGCATAGACCCCCCCCCCCCGCACCTCCACCCCACTCCTCGTCCTTCACAGCACAATGACTACAGTGTTCTACATGAACACCCCGCGTCCTCGTCTTCTACTGTAGCTCATTACTGGGAGAGGGAAGGGAGGCAAGCCAGAGGGAGCCTCCCAGTCAGAGTTGAACTAGCCTGGCCCCCCGAGTGTTAGCATAACAGAAAACAGGCTTTGGCTATGTCTTGAGATATCTCTCTAAAACAGGGTGGGTGCGGTGGTGGGGGCTCTCCTCTCTCCGAGCATGATAATGTAATCCAGTGAAAAGCAAAACCCACTCACTAAACAAGACAAAAAGGGAGGGGGAATGGGGGTAGGATTACCATATGTGTGTCTAGATTTTAAAAGGCAGCGAGAGAGAGAGAGAGAGAGAGAGAGAGAGAGAGAGAGAGAGAGAGAGAGAGAGAGAGAGAGAGAATGAGAGTGCTGGAGCAATTACAGGCTTCAACTCAGCAGAAGGTTTTTCAAAAGCATATCCGCCCCGTCTCTGCACCCGCTCAGACAGGCAGACAGGGGCTCAGCACCCCTCGCGCCATCGGCAGCACTAAACACTAGCACCATAAAAACAAAGAAAATCACGTTTTACACCAACTAAATATGACACCGGACCCTCAATTGCAACGCTGCCAACCCAGAAAGTGTCAGAAAGTCATGACGAAGAGGCAGGGGAAGAAAGAAAATGAAAAGCGACAGGCCTTCCTGCAAATCAGAGAGAGAGAGAGAGAGAGAGAGAGAGAGAGAGAGAGAGAGAGAGAGAGAGAGAGAGAACATAAAAGGAAAAGACAGCTCAAACTTGAGAAAACAAAGGAACTTCACAGACGCCCACAAACAGGCTATTCACAAAAGGCTTTCAGATTGAAGATAGGAGGAACTAAGAAAAGTTTTAAAAACTCACGAAAGAAATGTTTGAATAGGTTAGCCATGTCCATTTTGGGCTCGCTCCCTCTCCCTCGCTCTCTCCTTCCCGGCCCCGGCTCTCTCTTCCCACTGCAGCTGTAGCTCTATTCCATGTGAACACACAGAGAGAGCAGGGCGGATAGTGGAGCAGGACAGCCCACTCCACCAGCCGCCATGTGACCAGACGGGGCCAATGGGAGCATGCAAGGGGAAGAGAGAGGCCTCCAGTCCCAACTCTGGAAGGCTGGAGCACTTTGGAGCCTCATGGAGAGGAGAGGGTACGGGGTAGGGTGTGTGTGTGTGTGTGTGTGTGTGTGTGTGTGTGTGTGTGTGTGTGTGGGGTGGGGGCAGGCCGAGAAGACAGAGGAGAAATAGAAAAAGAAAGATATACTAGACTAGAGCACTGGGGAGGTAAACAAGTGGCAAGGAAGGAGCATTTCATCACTATTCAGAGCTGAAATGAGCCAAAATGAGGGGTGCAGTACTTAGTTTAGACAGTTTTTGGTTTAGACTAGTCATTGGTTAGACCAGTCATTCGTCCTACAATTACAACCTATCTCAAACCCTCACCCTAAACCTAACCTCCCACGGGGCAGCACACCTAAACCTAACCTTAACCCATGTCTAACCAATGACTAGTCTAAACTAAGTATGCACCCCAAAATGAGAAGTGAAAGAGAGTGCCGTCCCCGACATTAAACATACTATACATCTGTAGCTAGCAGATGGCTGAGTCAACGGTTATTGCGTGTCACATGATTGCCAGTTGCCTATAGAGACGCACTCATAGCATAACAAACCCAGGAAACATGAATCCACACACACACACACACACACACACACACACACACACACACACACACACACACACACACACACACACACACACACACACACACACACACACACACACACACACACACACTTCTTAGAAGGATGACACTATTCCACACCCAGCTACAGTATGAGCTAATGATATAAACCAATACAAGGCTCCATCCTGCGATGTAAAATAATATGAATACATCAATCTACTTCTCACCGTGTTCTTATCCCACGGTATGCAAAACTACCGGTATGCAAAAAAGTAAAGTATTTACCATTAGGTACTCCATAGTTTGGTGTATTAGAAATTGTCACCGGCTGGGTTTCATTAGAACAATTGATTGTTTGTCACTTCACATGTTGTACTGGATCATATTTTTATGGAGTGTGTGTGAGCACGCGAGCACTGAGGATCGCTGTAGAGCAGCTGACTATCCAAAGTATGAGTGTGTGCGTGTGTGCGTGCGTGCGTGTCCACAAGTGTCATCTGTACAGCTGCTCACCTGGGCATGTGTGCTCTACAAAGACAGACAGTGACATGTCAAGTGTTGGTTGGAGGGACTCACACAGCTGTTGGCCGTAACTCAACACACACACTTCACAGATAAGACAGATTAATATGTACACATTAACACCAAATCCTTGACCACAGCCAGGGCAGGAAAATAACGTTTTGGCCACCAGCCGTGCCGTACTGACTGGAACCTTACACCCCAGTTAGGGCTCTGAGGTCTGACTCTGCTGACAAGTTGCTCCTGGAGGTTCCAAAAACTAGGCGTAAAAAAACATGGGTGCCTTTGCTGCCGCTGCCCCCAGGCTCTGAACAGCCTACCCCCATTAGAAGTCTGCTTCGGCAATGTAAACGTATGTTTTCTCATGCCAATAAAGCCATTTGAAAATTTTCTTCTAGCTTTCAATGTTGTTTGAGTTTTGAGCTTTTAATGTTTGAGTTGTTTGGACTTTTATCTCGTTTCATGTTTTTATTTGTACATGTTTATGACTATGTTGTTGCACAGGCCTGTTCTGTTGATGCACTGCAGCACTTTGGTACATTTTGATTGTTGTAAATGGCATACTACATAAATAAAGCTCAATTTGATTTGACTGAAACATCCCAGTGTTCATCTTCCATTTTATTTTAACCAACAACATTTTAGATAGATCCCGCAGGAAGGTTAGCAACTAGCAACTTAGTAATAGTGGCTTCCAAAGTAGACAGAATATACCAACATTTGACTAGTGGCCAAGTCCTGACTCCTCCTAGAATTTTGAAACTACAGTAGGCCTGACATATATCTAGAGTAAGGGAAGAACTGTAGACTATGGTTGTTTTTGTGTCAGTGAGGTAACCGATGAATCAAATGGCAGGATACACAATAAGTCCTGAATGGCTGATATTCCATACACTGCATGTTTTCCATAACACAGACATAAAACACTCCTTGCATTTTCATGGACCTGTGCGGTCAGGTCTAGTCACCTAGTTTCAAATCCACTTGAAAGTACATGCTGTATTTAGTCAAATATCTCCACTTTTCAACAAGCCATACGCTGCAGCACTAAAGACATTTAGTCACCATAAGTCACCATACCAACTTTGATGAGGCAGTGTTATACTTAAAAACATTTAAAAAGTTGATATTTTGCCCGACAGCAGAGAAATGTTATGCCTTGACATGAAGGTGGCCCGTCACGTACACATTGTTCATCTGAATGTCGCGGAAAGGTGCAGATAATTTACTACAGTATATACACGTTTTCTGCCACAACCTCCTACCATAAATGGATATTAAACTACATGAAAAGATCTGACCCCGGGTTGCTGCAATAAATTATTGGAGGAGTACACACAGAGTGCTACAAATTAGAATGCAGCAGAGACAGATACCTCCACGAAAATGTTCTAAGGCTGTATAATGGAATACATGCAGTCAGAGAAGATGAATGTGTCACTGTCAAAAATAACAATCCTGGTACCCGGCCGGTACACAACAAAATTGAGCTACAATTGGTTGCATGTGATCTCATCATAGCACCCCTGGGTATTTTGTTTGCATTGCAGTGCAGCCTCAAGAGATTCCTTCCCGTTACAGGTTTCTGTGTTGAATCATCAGAGCATTGTGACACCAAGACCTGGCCTCACCTCACCCGTCGCGCCTCACCGCAAAAATGCAAACACGCACGTGTGTGCACTGCACACACACACAGCCAAGAGGAAATCCCTATTTACTTGTGGTAGATATAGAACTCTGACATTTCTGTATAAGTTCTGATATAAATAAAGTAACAGCCACTTTCAGAAATGCAAACATGGACAGAAAAGTAACGAGGTGAGGCCAGCCGGGGTTTCACCTCATTGGTACTATATATGAGTCCTATGCAGGGAAACGTCACCTCAAGATCAAAGCCAGGCAAGGGAGGAAATGGCTAGATCATCTCTCTTCCTCGCTCTGACAAGTATATTGAAAGGCTCGGTAAGCAGCTGGCATTGTCTGAAGCACTGTAGTGTACCTTGAATACAGAGGCTTATATTGGCCCATTACCTCACTGTTCAAATAGCATCTGGGCTAAAGCTATGGCGGCAGATGTCTGCCGACATACAGCAACAGCTCATTTGAATCTTTGACTCTTTGATGAGAAAACAACTAGCAGAAAGCAGAATGTTTGGGGACTGCTCTGTATGACAAAAGTTATGTGGTGGAATCTCTCGAGGAGCAAGGCACTTGGCAAGGATGAAAGACCAGCCAGCATGTTCACTATATTATTCAGCATGATGTACATATTACATATCTGTACTAGGTCTAATCTAGCGCGAGAGCAGACGCCGGAAGGCTCCTTCACTTAATTCCAGGCAGTTTACAGTATATACCATATTTTCTTTCCCCATCAGGCAGAGAAGAGTGAAATCTACTCACATTGCGTTTCAATATGAGTTCACAAGGTGTTTCAATATGAGTATTCTGTATCATCAGAATTCATCAGAATATTTATGCAATACCCGTTGTACCCGTGTCAGAGTAAGTGTCCAGTGGCTGGTCATTGTGATCCTGCCAGATATCATATTTTTCAACATGTTGCATTCTTCTTAATACAGCAGTTCAAGTAGACAGTGATGACGACGCAATGTAGCTACTACTCTGTAGTCCATTCACCAATAATAACCATATCAGTATTTACTCAAATACATACAGTACACAGTGTGCAATATGAATCTTGCATATCACTCACCACATAGTATGGAAATTCCCTAACACTTACAAACACTGCACAGACTTGATGAAATGCATAAGGGATTAAAGGGAAACAGAAAGAACAGAATGGGGAGAGAGTAAAAGAATAATAATCAGGCAATCTGGCCGTACTTGAGACTGGATGCAATCAGCCAATGGTCCAAAGAGTTTGCAAAGCAAATTATCATGAAATGTCTGTCATCAAAATGAATTAAGCGAAGACAACCTTGGTTCAAACGTGCATCCAACAGTTGGCTCTGAGAGCATAGATCTAGCAGCCATGAAGGCTTTTGGCAAAAAGCATTGCCTATAAATATTACTATTGACAGGACCACACCATGCGCCATTCTTGTTCTGGCTCATAATTAGAGGGGATTACTCAGGTGTGATCATTCATGCAAAAGCCTGCCGACTGACAAGACAAGACTAAAATGTGGTCATAAAGATGAATACAGTTCTCTCTTACACAAATAATCAAGACGTAGTTTTGATTAAGCCCTAAATCCACATATACTGTACACCTGAAATCACAGAATTTGAATAGCGACTCACCTCAATGCTTCACCACAAAATAAACTAACCTTGCATTGGTCGCACTACTGAACACTAAACAGCTTCACACTATAAGGATGCAGCATGAAAAAGCAGCTGTTTGAGGCTTCGACCAAAGCTAACGGACAGTTACTGAAGATAACAAGACTGGGGTATATATCTTCCCGTGGTGCATCGCATTGCAGTGTTGTGGTCATGAGACAATGAGCTGGCCCAGATAAAGGAAACTCTTCGACGCTGAGGTCGGACGCCATCACACTGTGTACAGCAGCGTTTTTGAAAAGCACAGAAGGTTGGCCCGCTGTCAACTCCATGTTATGAATGACTTTGAACAAATCTCCATGCTGGTTCGCATGGAACTCCACGTGTTGATCTCCAACAATACAATAAAATAAACAGGCCTATAAACTTCAACATTTCCCTTCGAATGAAATGTACTCCCAAAAGCTGAATTTTCACGTGTATCTCTCAGGTACACGTATCAAATCTCTACCAACTAGTGTGAAAGGCACACCCACACTTTTCCAATAAGGACATTTTCCTGCACCTATGGGTGCTTGCATTGACATGGATTAGGACACTTTTGCGTATGTGGACTTAAGTGCAATTACACATAAACACATGCACATCACATCATGCAACACAGCATAATTTGCACATACATATTGAAATGACCGCAATGACAATAAGCCACCGCCTTTTTTTGCATCTATCCTTTTAGATAATGGTGTTACAATAATGTATGTATTTTACATGTCTTTTATAAACCCCCTGAAAAAAGAAAATGAAGAAAAAAAAAACATTCTGATATTTACCGAGTGTATCTTTGAGGTTCTTGACTATCGAGGCTTTCCTGGCACTGTTTTTCCTCTCCACGTAGTTGGAAGGCACGAAGCCCGTCTTGTTGGTGGCATTCCGAACTCTCCACCACGACTTGGAGTCGTCGAGGAGCCAGAGGCGCTCATTCTTCTTGATGTCCAGCTCCTGGTCCTGCTGGGCCATGTAGTCAAACTTGGCGATGACAATCACCTCTTCCGTCATCTTGGACTAAATGCACTGGGGGAAAGAGGGAGGGCGAGAGAGAGAGAGAGAGAGAGAGAGAGAGAGAGGAATGGAAAGGATGCAAAACAGATGTCAACAAATAAGCAGAGGTGGACAAAGTATTCACTTTTTTACTTTAAGTAAAAGTATCAATACTGCAATGTAGAAATAGTCTGTTACAAGTAACAGTCCAGAATTAAAAATGTACTTGAGTAAGAGTACAAAGGTATCAATTTCAAAATGTACTTAAAGTACCAAAAGTAGAAAGTACTCATTATGCAGAATGTCCAATTTCAAATTAAATTAAAAAAGTATTAAAAAAATACATTTTGAAAAAAGCAGATCTACTGTACAAGCTCACAATGAGTCTTCAAGTGGCCCGAAATGAATAAAGGGGTAATGTATGTTTTGTAATAATAATCAAAATCTACAATGTAACTACTAACTACAGTTTTCAAATAATTGTAGCGCATTATAATATTTGCCTCTGAGATGTAGTGGAGTAGATTCTCCAGAGTGTAAAATACCTCAGAAAGTACAGTACTTGAGTAAGTGTACTTAGTTACTCCACCTCTGCAAATACATCTGTCGTCTGAAGTTGGGAATAAAGCTTAGCTTGGAATAAATACGACATTCACTTCTGTCTTCTAGCGCTGCGCTTCCACAACCGATCGAACTCTCTCCTCAGATGTGACATTTCTAGTCCAGAGGAAACTAATCTGAGGTCCAACGTTCCTGACCAACTTGGACACACTACACAGAGAGCCGAGAGGTTCAAGGATATTAGCTTCAACAGCCGAGCCAACCTAGGATGATCAGGCCATCATCACCATGCCCACAACTAGAGTGTTTATGGGATAGTGAGTACCTGGCCAAGCGCCAAGCCTCAAAGTTCACCCTATCACATACGTATACGAGAAGAGTGGGCACTAAGGAAGAGTGGGCACCTCAATGAAACATTAGCCATTTCGTCCAAAAGGTTTAAAAAAAAAAATATATATATATATATATATATGTATGTATTTGCAAAATGTCTTAAGTAATGTAAAGTACAGTATATACATGATTTGAACATGCACAGACATCATTATCAGACTTACATTGTCATTACCCTTCAACTTCTTGTACTGGTTTTTAAGCAATTTGTACTAGCAACTGTAGAAATATTAAGTAGAAGTAGAAGTGTGAAATGTTAAATCATGTTCTAATCATGTATTTTTTTGTAACCTTTTGGACCAAATAGCCAATTTTACATTGAGGTGCCCACTCTTCTTGTTAACTCACAGACTGATGTGAACAATCTTGGCCTTCTGAACTAGCATCTGGATAAGTATGCCCCAAAGCAGGGCTAATACAGTATGGGCTCCATCTTGCACCCTTATCCCTAAACTTATTTGCCATTTTTGACTATTTTGAAAATAATTTTAAAATAAGTTAAACTAGCCGATCTACTGTACATCTACACGTTGTGAGCTTGTAGATCAGCTATTTGAACTGTTTTAAAAGTTTTTTTAAATAGTAATACATGGCAAATAAGTTTAGGGATAAGGATTAAGGGGTCTTGTATAGTGTATAGTATAGTGTACTTGTATAGTGTATAGTATAGTATGCATTTACTATTTTCTCAAAACATCCATGTTTTACACACATATTAATATTTTTATATATACTACAAATAATGACTGTACCTGTACTGCATCCAAGCAGACAACTTCAAAGATGCAGATACTTCTCAGTTGACCTGAAAAATTAAGGAAGAAATGACCCATTAAAAAGGGAAACTGAGAGAGCGAGAGAGAGTGAGAGCGAGAGCGAGAGCGGTGTGTGCATGTTTTCTGGGGGAATATATATTCAAAAATAGCAGATCAACAAGGTCATATAAGTTGAGCATAGCCAACGTATAATAGTTTTAGCTCCAATCTAAAATGGCACAGATGTTTTCCCACTCTTAATGAGTTAACCCAGTTTTTGTTTGACTAGAGCTTCTAAACACATCATAGTTTATTTATTCAGACATAAACAATTAAACGTCTCCAAATGAATTGTATTCTTAATTCAAAATAACCAAGGGACCATTGTTTTCCGTCTCCCAAAGCTGATAACCGCCATAAACCATTATAAACTACTGAATTCTCTCGCACACACACACACACACACACACACACACACACACACACACACACACACACACACACACACACACACACACACACACACACACACACACACACACACACACACACACACACACACACACACACACACACACACACACACACACACACACACACACACACACACACACAAACACACACACGAAGGATGGCTGATTTCCGCTCTGTTATACCGTCCAACGATTGTCTATTGTGTTACTCATCAAACATGAACCATGAAGCCAGGAAGATGGCAAAGACAAAGTTTACTGTAAGAGGGAGGTAAGGGAAGAGGCACTTTGTGTCCACAATGCCCCCAACGCAATTCATGCGAGCGCTCATTGAATGCAAATGAACTTCAATATCGTCTACGCAATCTACAACGGGCCTGCAGCAGCAGTGTCATGCAGTACGTACAGTGACTGTGTGTGTGTGTGTACTGTGTAGCCGGCCTTGCAAATCATACATTTGTAAACAACTTCATGTGAAAACGGATCACGAGCCTTTTGGAGGTGCCCTGGGCCAATGCAAACAAGGCTACGGGAGTTTATCACCAGGATCCCATGCAGCTGAAGAACGCTCATCTTCAACAATGAGCACATTCACACACAGAGGGTCTTGTGATTCATCTAGCTATCTGAGCATGGCTGCAAAAAGGGGCTATGTTTAGGTTCATGAAGTTAGTTGGCTTAATATTGCAAAGAGGGGTCGAACGGACACTGTAGAGTTGGCTGCAGTAAATAGGGCTGTCATGATCATGACATTTCACTTGATTAATTGTAATGCAAATAATTATTAATTATTTAATCATGTTTTTGGCATTGAACAATGGCCTTTGTAAACAAACATTGCAAAAGCCAGATATGATAAATAACTTGAATATACAAAGAAATGACTGACATGTTTAATAACTTTATACTTAAAGCTATTAAAAAATAAAGCTGACATAGTAGCACTAGCAGCTTGTAGATCTGTTATTTTTGGAAAATGTTTGAAAATGTATGGAAATGTTTCAACATGGAAACGGTTGAGACAATTATTCAGGATAACTACTATTAACTCTGGCCTATGAGGTTTATAAAGATAGTTGGCTTAATATTGTAAAGAAGGGTCGAACACTGTATAGGTGGTTAGTCTGACTACATAGCGACTCAAACGTCTGGGTGCTGATTGTAGCCCCCCCCACCAACGAATGCTTTTGGGGTAGACGCTGATCTCATGGAATTGAGCTCTCACTTTTTTTCTGAAGCAGTGGTATCGGTGGCTCAGCTGCAGCTGGTGTTGAGATTGGCCTCGAACCTGATCTTAGGCAAACACAGGCAGCAAAACGGAGCCGGGCTTTGTTTTAGCATGATTAGCCAAAAGGAACAGGGCAAACTTAAGAATGGGCTGGAGCTGAACAGAGCCTCATTCTATCTTCTGTCCTGGAGAAAAGTTCAATAACCTTGAGACATTTTATACTCATGGAAAAGGTAAATGGGGATAATGGTGCCACCTCCCATTAGCCTTGGGTCAAGAATACCTGGCAGGGGTTATATTAGTGTCTGAAGGCTAGAAGAAGTACCAGGACAGGGTCAGGTTCCCAAAAACACTACCGTGCAGAGCCTGAAAGATGCCAGAGTTTTGGGTACGATGCCATTTCCGATTTTGGAGTCCTATAGACAACCATTTTTTGACAGATATTTTGCTAAAAAGTTCAAAATCTTGGGCGCTCGGGTGGCGCAGTGATAAAGACCCTGCCCACCACCACAGAGGTTGTGGGTTCGAATCCACTGTGGTGCATCCGGCTTTGTCGGGCATCTATGCAAAACAATTGGCCTGTGTTCGGGGGAGGGAAGCGGGCGGGGAGAGGTGATATTGGTTATTGCACATACTCCTACAGGCTGGAGCTGGAGGAGTAGGACGAAGGCCCTTCGTGAGGGCTCCTCACTGGCAGGTGAGTCAGTAGGATACAACACAGACGTGCGAACCGTCTGGGCCGCGCCACAGAGGCTTGAGGAGAGTCTGGAATCTTCTCCTTCACCATTTTATCGTGGCCACTTTCCATTCTGCTGATGCCTCGTTGTTGAACTGGCCATCTCTACCCTGAATATTTGCAGCTTCTCCAATAGGAATGTCCACTACACATTATCCACTACGTGAGTTCAGGGGTGCAGCAGTTGATAGAACAATTATAAAAAATAATTTGCAGGCGTAGCCCCCCCTCCCCAGTTATCACCCATTCACAGACAGCAGACTGCCCCTACACTGCGCACACTGTGCGCGCACACACACACACACACACACACACACACACACACACACACACACACACACACACACACACACACACACACACACACACACACACACACACACACACACACACACACACACACACACTGCAGATGTTAAAGGGATGGGGGGGGGGGGGATCAAAAAAGTTAAGCAACAGATGCTCTTGGCTAATCGTGCAGCTGCAAACGCAGTAAGGGCAGTGCAATACTACCGATGCATTAGCATTAAGGTCATACCGTGGGTCAAACTGCTCAGCCGGTGTCACATTCATCCCAGAGATCTCCGTTTACCCGACCGCCTGGCAGTCTGGACAGCGATCCCGATGCTACCCACCTCACAATGCATGCACGCACACAGGACAGGACCACCGTTAAGCTGCCTCCAGAGTTTATCGTAATGGACGATAATCTCATTTCATGAGCCAGCAAAACACTCATTCTATTGCATTTTGTTCATGTTGTGCAGAATAAGAGGAAATGTGCAAAAACTTTTCATTAAATTAAACGACTGCGAAATATGTAGCCTGTAAACACGCCAACCAGAAGTCAGCCAGAGATTAAAATAGGGTGCATTTTGCAGCCCAAAACACAGTTTATAGTTAAGGGACACAATAAAACAACGACCTCTGCAATCCACGGGATGCACTGCTGTACTACTGTACTGTTTTTTATTCTAGTTAATTTTGCTAGCTTTAGTTATAATAATCATTTCTTCTTCTGTTTTCTACATGAATATAACTACATTATAACCATTATAAAATGAAATGGGAGTTAAATGCTGCAATTTGTAAAAAATGGCAAAATATGACTCCTAACGATGAACGTTGAAGTGGGACTCATAAAATGTCCCTGGGACTCATCTAAAAGACCATCCCTGCATCCCGGGACTCATTACATTGAAAACCTATTTACATCACTGGTCGGCGGCTACGAAAATCTGTTGTTCAATAGGCGGTGTCGGTGTGTACACCCACTGTCACTGTCGTGTCGGATCATTAGTTGTATATACTTGTATAGAAGCGTCGACCATCAGACCGCAGTGATAACAGCCGAGGGGGCAGGGGAGGAGGAAGAGAAGGTCAAGGCTCCAGTCCGAATTACTATTTGCCCTCTCGTCTGCTTCTGATGCAGGAACAGCAAGCTTATATAAGCCCGTTGTGGCACATTTTTAAATAGAAGATACCATATTCAACTCAACTCAGTCTCAATTCCTATACCGATCACCACCACCTTACTTACTAGCGCAACAAATGCTCCGTCTAGTTTTTGTTTGGGTTGATGCTGATCCAACATCTTCCGGTTCTCTTAAAGACTCCAGGCTACTTCCACCTCCTGGCATGGAGTTATTTCTCTCTGATGCATCGCCACAACAAAACGCCATCAGTCGACCGTTTGTACGTTCTGAAGAAATGAAGACATGAACTTACAGCTTTCAGTCTATACACATGTACAGACCCCGACCCACAAACAAAAACGAAATCAAGAAAACACCATAGACATCCATTGAGAAATGCCTAAAATGGCTTATTAAAGGAGAATTCCATACTAAAAGGCTTTCTTTGTAGTTGTTACGTCCCCACCAAAGAGGTCCAGGTGTTATTTTGTGCAAAAGCTCCTTATTGGCTATTTCCCCTACCATAAGCCCTAAATGAATTGCATTGAATTGAATGGGAATTGAATGGGGCTATGGGGTGTTGTGCTAATTCGCTTATTTCCATCGCTCAAAATTATAATTTCTTTGTATATATCCTCTCTTCATAATGTAAATAATATCCCAAGCGGCACACTTTACTACTTCTTTCGATGGAAATAAGCGAACTAGCATAACACCCCATAGCCCCATTCAATTCCCATTCAATGCAATGCAATTCATTGAGGGCTTATGGTAGGGAAAATAGCCAATAAGGAGTTTTTGCACAAAAAAAACACCTGGACCTCTTTGGTGGGGACGTAACAACTACAAAGAAAGGTAAGAAAGATAAGAAAGCATTCTAGCATGGAATTCTCCTTTAAGTTATTACGCATCACTGGGACATGCGTGAGACACCACCTATTCAACAACAGATTTTCGGCCACAGACGCTTTCCATCACCTATCTGGTTGGTAAAGTATCTGATCTAGAAGCGTTAATATTCCGGGCAAGAGGCATGTTGAAGTCAGAAACGAAGACCCATCTGGGTCCGGAGAGCTCCCTAGATTACGAGCAGCGAGCCTTTCTTTCTGAGCAAGGAAGTGAACGGCAGTGCACATGCACGAACAGCAAGGAGTACATTGCAGAAGGAGAGGCCAACCCAAAAAAAAGATGATATCAATGAAAAAGCGCTAGGACATGTGTACACGACGTCCTCGCAATCCATCGGTTGGATTAGCTAGAACGGCTCCACACGTCGTACGGTCTGAATGTAGGGGCCTTTGCTTTGACTGTGTACAGTATGTCAAATTCTTCCTTATCCTTATGCCAATGCAGAGGTTTTAAGTTTTAACCCATTAAGACCTGAGGCCGAGTCTACAAATGTCTTCTAAATCCTAACAATTTCCTGTTTGTTGATAATATACATCGTCTCTGTCAGGTGGAATAGCAGAAAAAAGGGAATGTCCCCACAGCGCACACATGTTCTCTTTATTTTAAGTTTTTTAACCCAACAACAACGTTTCGTCCGTCCGGGCTAACTCAAGGCCAGATGGGCAAAACATTGTTGTTTTGTTAAAATAAAGAGAAGATGGGGAGCAAACCCAGTGTGTGCGGACATTCCCTTTTTTCTTAATTTGATCATTTTTGGGTCCAGTATTTTTGGGTCCTAAAAACTGTAGGGATGTGCATATTTTATTGTCAGGTGAAACCTGACTAATGAAAGCTCATGAAATGTAGACGACAAGATCAACAGATTTTAATCGACACCTAGTCATACTGGCGGCCTAGCTTGATTGGCTGCCACACACGCTGCCTAAGCCAATGGGAGTGTAGTATGATTGCCTGCCTGCCTCCTAAGCTATGCCTATGCCACACACACTGCGAAAGGGCTTTGCACACCGCATCGAGCAAGCTGCCCAACCGCAGACTCGAAGCGACAACAGCTGCTAATGTTATGAGCTGGACAGCAGGAAAGCCACAACAAAACACAGTCATTGAACCACGCACAGAACGTCGGAAACAAACGCAAACAACGGCCGCGAGGTTGCGACAGAGAAACATACACTAAAATTACTAAAATCATAGTACTAAAATCATAATGATAATAATAATATGGGGGGAAAACAAAGACAAAGAAGAGTGGGACAACAGAGACAGCGCCTGTTTCACCTAACACATTATTACTATGTAATCATTCCTTGTTTAGAAAGCTCATATTATGTCCAATAGTGTTACTTTTCAGGATTCAAAAATAGCAAAAGTAGCAGATGGACAAGCTAATGCTTTTGTGTGACGCTGTGAAGTAGGGCGTTCACTTACGAAAATAAAGATAAACAAGTTAGAATACAGAGATAAGTGGTTTCTGCCCGACAGAAACTTCGGGTTACTTCAGTAACCTCAGTTGTATAAGTGACTCGAAGAAGAGAGTCATATGGGGTGCCGCCACCTGGTGGCGCAAAAGCACAGAAACTCTGCATGTACTCACGAACAATTCCATTGGATCGTGAAAGTGTCGCTCACGGTGACATCCCCAACCCCACCCACTCGGTATAAAACTGGGGGTTGGTCCCGTGAGCGTCATTCCTATCAATCTACCTTTCTGCCGCTGACAAAGCAGAAGTGTCCTCTTCTGAGGCAAAAGGCGGTGGGTGGAACGCCATGAGCTCTACCGGGTCACGACCAGCAGGAAAGGTCTTTGGCTTGAAAGACAAGTTCGGCCTAACCGTGACCTTAGTGTTGTTACCACTAAACCTCATGCAGCTCTCATTGACTGAGAGTGCGTGGATGTCACTAGCACGCTTCGCGGTTGTCAGTGCGACCAGCAGCGTGGTCTTCAGCGAGAGAAACTTCAAATCCACTGCCTCCAGTGGTTCGAATGGCTCCTTCGTTAGCGCGTCCAATACCACCGTCAGATCCCAGGCTGGGACCAGGGATCTGGCAACCGGTCTAAGGTGTAGGACATCCTTCATGAACTGACGGATCAGCGGGTGCTCACTCACCGGTCCGTTGTTCACACCTAAGTGGGAGGCGGATATCGCCGCCAGGTTGACCTTAACCGAGGACAAGCCTAGACCTCTGTCCAGGAATTCCTGCAGGTAGGTCAGGATGAGCCCCACCGAGGCCTGGAAAGGAAGGACCCCACCAGGCCTGGTCGAGCACCAACGTTCAAACAGCTGCCAAGCCGTGTTGTACTGGCATCTGGTGGAGACTGCTCTAGCACTCAGAATAGTCTCTATGACATTCTGTGGCAGATCTGCTACTGCGAGCGGCGCCCCCCTCACAGGCCAAACCCAAGGTCCAAGTCCTGGGGACGCGGGTGGAAAATCTCGCCGCTGGCCTGTGTTAGCAGGTCGACCCTCAGAGGGAGTTGCCAAGGGTCGCGATAGAGGAGGGAAGCGATGTCCTGTCTCCAGGACCCCCAGGCCGGAGCCACCAGCAGTAGCTCCGAGCCCAAAACTCTCACCCTGGCTAGAACTTGTGGGATCAGTTCCAGCGGTGGGAAGGCGTAGAGTAGGCCCTGAGGCCACCGATGCGCGAAGGCATCCAGACCCAGAGGCGGCCTGCCTGTGAGTGAGAAGAACAGAGGGGACTTCGTGTTCTCCCCCATGGCAAATAGGTCTGCCACCGGAACTCCAAATCCGTGCCACATTTGGCCCACCACCCATGGATGGAGGGACCATTCGCTGTAGCGGAGTGGGCCTCTCGATAGGAGGTCCGCAGCTGAGTTCTGGAGTCCTGGGACGTGACAGGCCGTGAGGGAGAGGAACCGGCCGTCGCACCAGACCAGCAGTCTGTGAGCCAGTGAGCACAGACGCAGGGATTTGATCCCCCCTTGTTTGTTGATGTAGGCCATCGTCGTGGTGTTGTCCGTACGGACCAACACGTGATGTCCCCCGAGGAACGGCTCGAACTCCTTCAAGGCGAGGAAAACCGCCAGAAGTTCTAGATAGTTGATGTGAGCGGATCCCTTCAGGGAACCGTTCCACACCCCTCTGGCCGTCCTGCCCTCGTGAGTGGCTCCCCAGCCCGAAAGACTGGCGTCCGTGGTGACCACCTTTCTGGACAGGGGCAACCCCAGCGGTACCCCTTCCGTCAGGTTGCGTCTGTCGGACCACCATTTCAAGGCCAATACACAGCCCGGGGAGACCCTCACCCGGCGTCGTGTGAACTTGGGAGGCAGGTGTAAAGACTTCAACCATCGTTGGAAAGGTCTCATGTACAGCCTGCCCAAGCGTGCCAGAGATATGGCTGAGGCCATGAGGCCTGCCATGCGCAGGCACACCCCGAGTTGAAGTGTGTGGCCTGTCCTGAACTGCGCGGTACATTTCAGTAGGTCGTCCACCCGGTCGGAGCTCAGTTTCGCGGTGTATGCGACTGAGTCCAACGTGATGCCTATGAAGTCCGTGGACTGCGTCGGCGTCAACATGCTCTTGGTATGGTTCACGTTGAAACCTAGGGAGGTCACGTGGAACAATAACCTGGCTGTGTTCTGTGCCGCTTCCTGCTCCGAGGCCACGCTCAGAAGCCAGTCGTCGATGTAGCTCGCAACTCGGAGACCCTGTTGTCGTAACGGGGCGAGAGCAGTTTCCGTACATCGAACAAAAACCCTGGGACTCAGGGACATCCCAAAGGGGAGAACCGTATACTCTCCCCTGAAACCCGAACCTCAGGAACTTCCTGTGGGGTGGGTAGATAGGGATGTGAAAATAGGCGTCTTTTAGATCTATGGACGTGAACCAATCGCCTGGGCGTATGGATCGTGCCAGAGACCTGGCCGTCAGCATTTTGAACTTGAAAGTTTTGAGGTGTCTGTTGAGTGCTCGAAGGTCCAGGATAGGAAGTAGTGGAAGTAGTGGGAGTAGAAACCGCTGCGGCTCTGGCTGAGGGGCACCTCTCTGACGGCCTTCTTCTCCACTAGAGTCATTATCTCCTGTTGGAGTATATGGCCAGCCTGACCCCGCGCTTCGGTGAAGATGACCTCGCCGAACATGGGGGGTCTCATAGCGAACTGGAGTCTGTAACCCTTCGCTAAGGTGCGTAGAACCCATGGTGACGCGCCGTGGCGTTCCCACTGTGCAATGCGCCTGGTTAAGGGGTGGTCCACCCCCAGACCAGAGAAATTTTCGGCATGACCCGTCTCCCCAGTGTCGTTTGAGCACGCCACCGGCTTCATGCCCCACCGCTCTGCAGTGGGCAGCCCGTGGGTTGCCCCTGACAGAGGGTTCATGGTCCCCCGACATTGGTATTTTTGTTTTTTTTTGGTTTTGGGCAGTGCCTTTATTACAGAACATACAAAAACATGTGCATTTAGTGCAAACTTGTGTGGCTTGGTCACAGGCCCGTCCGTGGCGGGAACCCGTGCCATGAGCCTCGACCTCTTGTGGGGCGGCCCGGGAGTGCAGTCCGGGACTACTACGCCCAGTGCAAGCCCTGAGGTGGGGGGGATGGGGGAAGGCGTCAGGGCGCGTCTCCCCCGGGAGGCAGGAAGCGTCACTTCTTCTGCTAAGCCTTGCCGGCCTTGGGGTGGGGGCCCTTCTTAGCGCCGGTTGCGGCTGCTGGAGGGCGGTGGCGTTGGTCAGCGGCGCGTGGGGGACGTCTGTCCCTCGCGTCCGCGGATGGAGCTCTTGGAGGAGCTCGTTGTCCGTCGTCCCTATCCTGGCGTGGGCGTTGAGGCTGGCCATTGCCTGGGCGCTGGTTCTGACGTTGGCCCTGGCGCATAGGCTGGCGTTGAACCTGGCGCGGAACGAAGTCCTTGGACTGGGCGCGTGGAGGGCGGGCAGGGGCAAAGGTGACGAGTGCCTCGTGGCCTGGTCGTTGCTCCTCGACCGCTAGGGCCATTCTTTCCAAGGCTCCTTTAAAAAGGCCCCCTGGAAGGATGGGACCTTCCAGGAGATCTTTGCGTATGGTGGCGTCCAGGGCTGGGTTGGTGTCAACCCACCTGGATCGTTCAGCCACGAGGATGGAGGTGGCGATGCGTCCTGCCAGCGCCGTGGTCGCCCAGACGAACTTAATCATCTCCTCGTGTATGCGCTTCATCTCCGCCACCTCATCGCGGGAGGGGACAGCCCCCATACCCGCGAAGATGGCTGTGAGAGATCCTTGGAGCAGTGAGGCGGTGTTGAGATGTTTGCCCTGTGCAGCTGCAAGGGCATACATCTTCTTGGCGGCCAGGCTGGCGTCCCTTTCCTCCTTCGATGGAAGGAGAGGCTCTCTGGCCAGTGGTCTTATGCGGGGGGCAGTGGGGTCGAGAAGAGATGCGCCCACGGTGGGGCCCACGGTAGCCATAGCGCCGAGGCCGACCGACGGCATGAGGTCGGTGTCGAAGGTGGCCTTTGAGTGGGTGGGCGGGACGGTAGGCTTCATCCATGGAGCCGTGAAGGTCGCCTTAAACCCCTGCGCCAGCGGCAAGACAACCTTGCGCGCTGGTGCTGGTGCTCCAGGCCAGTTGTCCTCCGGGTTTGGAGGAGGTGCGGTCTCAGGCCATGGCCTGTTGCACCGAATGGAGGCCTGCCTGAGCAGTTCGACCCCTCCGCTGGGGGGCGGAGGGGAGGATCGGCGTCTTCTCCGTCAGGGGGAGGAAGCTCCGCCTCCCTGGCGAGTTGTGGCATGTCAGGGTCATCTCCGGCGGCCATGTTGTTGTCCACGTCCTCGTATCCGACCTGGTCCAGGACCCTGAACTCATCTGGAGCCTCCTGGTAGGAGGGCAAGTCATCGTCGAGGGGCTGCTCGCGGTCCATGACGTCGGCCCAGTTCCGTTCCGGACTGGGTCGATAGGAACCGGCGTCCTCACTGTAGTCATTAGGGCTGTAGGTCAGGTCATCTCGGGAGAAGGAGAGGAGGCTGCCCTCATTGTAGCTTCGTTCTGCTCTAAAAGAGGAGAAGGAGAAAGAGGCGGCTGGCTGGCGGCGTTGGGCCGCTGCTGGTGGCGCCCCCTGGGCTCCGAGCCCAAAACTCTGGTGGTACCCCGGTCCACCCCTGGGAGCCTTCCTGGTTGGGGAGGCGGGCTCAGGCTCCCCGTCGCGTTGCTGGGACGTCGCTGTCGGGAAGCGAGGTCTAGCGCCTGAAGCAGAGTGATTAAAATCACTGCGCCCAGCTGGTGGGGGAAGGAGGGGCCATGGTTCGAATGAGATCGAAAAATTATCAAGGAGAGCTCTATCTTCATAGGCCTTGACTCTGGCCAGTCTTCGACCCTTCTCTCTGTCTGTCAGCCTGGAACATGCTGGGCACCAACCTGGCTTCTCAAAAGCATCTCTGATGTGTGGAAGACCAAGACAAAACATGCACAGTGCATGTGTGTCTGTCGGGGAGAGGAGGTAGAGACAGCCACGTCTGAAGCAACACTTTGGTTCCATGGGGGAGGGGTCGAAGTCACTGTTGTCACCGCCGGTGGCCATGGTGTGCGATAGTTGATTTAATAAAAAAGAAACTCTCAGAACTAGGGTTACGAAAGAGGACTTACGCAACTTACGCAACTTACGCTCGGAGAATGCTAGTTGACGGCGCCGTTCGGCTGGACGTCAAGCTAGCGTTGTAAGATACGATGGTGAAGCTAAATCAACGCCTAACGGCTGAAGATAGCTCGGAAGTTAGCGAGGCTGTAGCTAGTTAGCGCGACGCCGGAAGGCTGAAGGCTAAAAGCGGGACGTAGCGTGTAGCTGCGGGCCGTAACCTACATAACTTACGTAACTTACACAACTTACGCTCGGAGAATGCTAGTTAACGGCGCCGTTCGACTGGACGTCAAGCTAGCGTTGTAAGCAGGGGGGCAGTCAGACAGATATTTCGTGAAGCCACTAAGGAAATGAAAGTTCATATAATGGCCTGTTGTGGCGCTGTCACTGGACCCAAAAAAACCCATAGCCCCATAGAGGTCCATGTATTTGGGCCCAACTTCACCTAGACTGTATTACCTTAATAAACATGGTCATGAATACTTTCTGCTTCCAGTCACTAATTTAAAGTCTCATTTCTAATGTCATAATATTCTTTTTGGAAAATTATGGTCCCATTTATAAAATAAATTACCATAAAGTCGTGCATGTTCTGAGGGGCGTGGCTACCGTTACAGTCTATGATCGGGATCCCCCACCCACTCGAGTCAAAATAAAAACCAGCGGAGAAGAAGGGGGGGAAGTCCCACCTCGTTGTCTGGGCCAGCCAATGGCCAGCTGGGCCAGAAAGGATCTAGAAAGATGGCGACTTACAGTGCAAGGAATTATTGGCTTCATTTTACGTCCATGTTAGACCCGGGGAACGCTTTGTCCATATCTTTTACAGTCTATGGTTGTAAGATACGATGGTGACGCTAAATCAACGCCTAACGGCTGAAGATAGCTCGGAAGTTAGCGAGGCTGTAGCTAGTTAGCGCGACGCCGGAAGGCTTAAGGCTAAAAGCGGGACGTAGCGTGTAGCTGCAGGCCTTGGGTCTAGCTAATAGCTGGTTAGCACCTCGCCGGTAGGCCCAGGGCTAACGGCTGGACGTAGCTAGCGTATAGCTACGCAGGTAGCGTAGACGAAGCGTGTAGCTACGGGCCGTGGGTCTAGCTAGTAGCTGGTTAGCACCTCGCCGGTAGGCCGAGGGCTAACGGCGGGACGTAGCTAGCGTAGACGAAGGGGAAAACGTGCCTAACGGCTACGCTTTAAGCAGCGGGCTCGCTAGTGAGGGAAGCCGAAGGCTAGTAGCACTAAGGCAGATAACTGTAGACCGAGGTCACCGAGCGAAGCAGTAAGCTAGCTGAGTGCTAAAGCGCGAAGCTAGTAAAGAGATGGACTAAACAACAAGCCGCGTGACTGCCCACTTGTGTTTTATTGTCCGTGTAGAGGACTTACTGCTGGAGAACATTTCTGCAACGTTCGTGAGTGAAGAAAAACACCTCGCAGGGGGCTGCGAATTTCCAGGTACAAGTATGAGAGAACTCGTCCGTTCTAGGGAAAACAGTTTCAACAGCCGGTGGTGAATTCTTTGTCAGAGCGATGTGGCATCTGCGGCAGAAAGGTAGAGGAATGACGCTCACGGGACCAACCCCCGGTTTTATACCGAGTGGGTGGGGTTGGGGATGTCACCGTGAGCGACACTTTCACGATCCAATGGAATTGTTCGTGAGTACATGCAGAGTTTCTGTGTTTTTGCGCCACCAGGTGGTGGCACCCAATATGACTCTCTTCGAGAGAGGAACTTAAGACAACTATATATACTGTAGCTAAAATCTAAAATGACACAGATTATTTCCTGGTGTTAATGGGTTAAACTTTAACCCATTAACACCAGGAAATAATCTGTAACCGTTAAAGTCTAAAGACAGGCAAAACAGCCCTAAACTGTGTTATAATATTACAGCATGAGTATGATACTATGAGTATTACAGAGTACGGTATGTGTTGTTTATACATTTTGCCATATACTTTTTGCCATATCAGACAAACCTTAATTAATTTCCAAGACGACCTCCTCATAAGCGCAGGCAGTAGTTATGCTGTGGGTCCAGGAACAGCTCATGAAGTGTCATTATCAGTAATCCACTCATGCCGTCAAGAGGGCATTCAGATACAGGGAGGGCAGTAACCCAGCCGTGGCACAGACACTGTCACCATATCAACGGAGAAGGTGGTGAATGTCTCTGATCTACATATCGGTTACAAGATAACAAAACAAACCCACTTCTCCTCGATAGTAAAAGGCTTACCCGTGTTGCAATCCTATATGGCAGCAAGTGCAAACGGCAGTGCTAAAAACAATTGCAGTTTCCTCCCTGCCTGCAAGTTTGTGATCTATCATCATTATCGTTAGAGTGGCGACAATAGCGATATAAGTTAGTTCACCAAATCCATTTTTAAGTCTACACCTGTTCTCACATACTGTAGTTTGTAGCCAAGCCAACTAAGCCAAGTCACGTCAATTATCTCAACAGCACAATATCTCAACA
The DNA here is from genome assembly GCF_964188405.1 of Protomyctophum parallelum. Lineage (NCBI taxonomy): Eukaryota > Metazoa > Chordata > Actinopteri > Myctophiformes > Myctophidae > Protomyctophum > Protomyctophum parallelum. The sequence goes on along the minus strand of NC_139712.1, from coordinate 31,301,050 downwards.
GAAGTGACACAAACATTGTTGAGAGTTCAGTTCAGGTGAAAAAGCACATCCGGTGGCCGCCGTGGCCGGTGAGGCAATGTGTTTCAGAATCAGCACCACGGATTGTGCAACTAGTCATGATGCGACATGTTGTGAGCTTGTGGATCTGATATTTTTCAAATGAAAGATTTGGAAAAAAGTGAAACATTTTGAATATTTTTGGAAACAAATCAATCCATATTAATTTGGGGGTCCTTTACATGAAGAAGTTTGAGAACCACTGATTTAAACAACATTAAACAGCAAGCCACCCCCCCAAAACACCACCCCCCCCCCCAGGAAACTACCAATATTTAAGCGTCTTACAGAAAAAACAAGGCCAAAGTCACTTGTAATAAGCAGACAAGGCAACACTCATCAGCACACTGTACTAGTCTCAAGAGTGAAACAAAATATTTGTTTTAGTGTCTACGTACATCATTGTCATTGCCCAAACATCTTGAGAAAAATATTGCATCATTCATGACACCCCATCTGTTTTAATAATACTGTCACGGGGCAGCCCGTGCCCTATACACACACACACACACACACACTGATTAAGGACATTGCACGCATGCACACACCACACAGACTGTGGGTAGTGGGGCAGACAGGTCCTATCATATAATGTCAATACTGTTGATGTATGCATTTACAGGATGTACAAATGAAATGATACACACAGGGAAAACAGGCAGTTTATTAACCTGTGTGTTTATTGTAACTCAGTATTTGTATGGCCTCTCCAGTGCTGCCACTTTAAGAAGGGGGGAAGGTGCCAAGTACTGTTGAGGAGTAGGGGTGTTCCACAATGTCAAGTATCAAAGTATGTCTATTATCTGGGGAAAGGAATGTAACCCCATATGATGTATAGTCTAAAATAGAACATCTAGGTATGGGGTTACTTATTCAGGTTCAGCTGATATCTGTGAGCTTGTAGATCAGCTGGGTATATTTAATTGCTTCTCTGTTGGTGGTAGGATCCTCTCCTATAAAGGGGAGACTGCAGGCAGAGCTAGTCAGTTAGGCTCTGGCAGGCATCATGCTGACACCCCCGTGAGAGAGCTGCTAGGGCCCATGTCATGGGCATAGCCTAGTGCAGTTTGTTATTTTTCCTTCATTGAGCGTTAAGTATTTTTGAGTTCGTTGTTTTGTATTTTGGCCAGTATTATTTTTGTTGTTTGATTTTTCTGTTGAGAATATCTGCACTGGAGCTGGAGTTTGGAGCAATAAAAACCATCAAAAAGCATCGCTGACTGTTTTTGGAGCCTTGGCCCTCGGGCAACTTTACAAATACGTTCTTAATATTTAAAAGCACTTCTGAGCTCCATGAAAGGTGCTGCTATTGCAAACAAAGTTAACCGTCATTATAAGAAGTGGAGCGAGATGCATTCCAGTGCACTGGCACAGGCCAAAAGGGGCCTGAGAGTCACTAGCAGAGGTCCTCGTCTGTAATCTCTGTAGTGGCAGGTGATTGCGGAACAACACAGTGCCAGCGCTGCTCGGCAGGAGCATCGAGGCAGCAGCAGCAGCAGCATGATCTCACACGGGAGGCAGACAGAGTAACCTAATCCCTGTGACAGGCTGCTAAAATCACAGGGCTCTGGTGCCTTCTGGAATGTGCTCTGTGTGCTCACTGCTCGCTCAGCCCCTCTGGCACTGCTGTACTTCCTCTTAACTTTACCTACACACACACACAGTCACACACACACACAGTCACACACACACACACACACACACACACACACACACACACACACACACACACACACACACACACACACACACACACACACACGCCATAGACCAGAGAAATCTGGACCACGAGTGGACACTAGTACAGCCGAGCGGCAGTATAGGACCAGAGAAGAGAGAGATGGCTCGGGGGTTCAAAGTCTGCGTAACGCCAGGGGTTCATGTGGTTAAAAACGCCAGGCTGAAAAAGCCCAGGAGAACAAAATGTCAACCCAACTGAACTGTCCTAAATCCTCTCAAAACAAAAACTGTGGCAGAGCCGCACAGGGGTCATGGGAGACTAGACCGTCCAGCTGTGGGACAGGAAGTGGGGGGAACGGGAGGGAGCGGAGGGTGGGAAAGTGATGCAATCTGACACAAGAGTGCAGCGCAGGCCTGACCCGTGAGGTCACAAAGTCATCATGATATCTCATCTTTGTCCTATGCATGTAATACGCCGTGTGTGCCTCATTGTATATTCATGGATTGAAGCAAAATAAAATCTTGCACGACTGAAAATATTTGTTGTTTGTGTTGAATAATTTTGAATTTCATGCATGTGTGATTTGTGAAACGTGGGCGTGAAAGGAGCCCCATACACTGGCGCTGATTCTAAAAACAATATAAAATATGTGATATGATCATTTTACTAATACTGCTCCTGCGGTTCTACATACTGCAACCAGGTGAAGGAACCACAGATTGAGGCTTTAACCTTTGCTTTTATATGAAATATACGAGACTAATGTATTAAGATTTTATGCAAGATACTTCTGAATCTGGGGGGGGGGGGCACGGTGGCACAGTCGGTAGTGCTGTCTGTCGCGGCGTGTCGCCTCACAGCTAGAAGGTCCTGTGTTCGATTCCCGCAGGGGACGCTGTGGGCGTGTTCTCTCCTCCGCATCATCAGTGCCCATACCCGAGGCGGGGTTGGTGAAAGGGCCTTTCTGTGTGGAGTTTGCATGTTCTCCCTGTGTCCCCTAGGGTAGGTACCCTCACAAAAAAGATGCTTCTGAATCTGAACATAATTTGCTAATCTGTCCTCTTGAAATGCTAGAATCTTAAAATAATAACTGAAAATAGCCGATCTACAAGCTTGTAGAGCGGCTATTTTCGATGCGCAACATGATTCCATCGAAGACATGGAATTCAAATTACTGAAATCAATTGTGGCGACTGAGAACTGTAATCCATGTATATTATCGCCCACAATTAAATTTAAAACAATGAAACTGTCATTGTTGATTTATCAGAAATGCGCGTTACAGATCAATATTTGATTAAAAACAGACTGGGTGCTCTAGTTTTGGGCACTGTGACAGCGCCTAGGCTAGATAGAAGATCCCAGCACAAGTGTGTGAAAACAGTTGGTGGAGCCACCCCCAGGGGATCACCCTTCGCAGTTTGGAAGGGCCTTAAATAGAGCAACATCTGGCCCCATACCCTTTGAGAATAGCCAGAGATTTGAGTCTCACATTTAACTCCCACAGCAATAGATGGAAGGAATTCAATACAACCCAGCACCCCAACTTTATAGCTCACTTTTTTTTATATATATATTAATTCTCTAAGTATAGCAGACAGTGTGCAAACTGCAAAATACATTAAATGCAGGTTAGAGTAGAGACCCATAGTTTTGCTCCATAATTTTACTAACACTTTGCCTACTTAGACTGAGCCAATCTCTCCATTTCATTTCACTTAGTCTGTGACACCACATCAGTACCTAATACCCCCTAATAAGCAAAGCACCCCCCCCGTCAGTGGAGATGACTGCACTGCACATCCACGTACACACCCTACTATGGCCTGGGTGGGCTGCTGCCCCATCAATCCCACATCCAAGTCATCTGACTGGGATCAAGGTGTAATATAAATAAACTGGGACACAATCTCACCAGGCATCAGACACCGCTGGGGACTTCCCCAATCACTAATGTGATTTTACAAAGCAATGTGGGTTTGCGATATCAAGTGTTGCAGTGCTATAAATCTGCCTGTGGTCGGAGACCAAGTGGCATCTCAATGACACTACTGTTCTTCACAAATACAGAACTCTGTTGGAAGAGAGCTGATCCACTCGAATTTGAGGATGAAATATACTGAAGCTGTATATACCCTCCTCCCTGGCAATATCACCCTCCTCCCAGAGACGGAAAAAAGGCCTCCATTGTTGCAGTCAAAATAGCAGATCATTTGTAAACCACAACGAGATAATGATCGCAGACAGCTTGTATATGAAGATGAAATGGATACACTGGTTTCACGTTGGTCTTCATAGGAGCTGACAGGTACGGGCCCTAGGCTGCTGTCACAAATAAGGCCAAACAAGCCACTTGGGACAGAACTCGGGGTGAGACACGTGTTGGAACCTGTGGGATGCGAGTGTCTTGCAAGGGGAGACACATTCCAGAATGCATGGTCGATGCCACAACATAAATCTGGGGACCTAAATAACTACAAAATAATGAAATAATGATAGGTGGGGGTCGAAGAAGGCAGCGGTAGAAGGATGAAACATGTCATACAGAGCCTGAAACTGAGATTCACGTTGTGCATTTTAACACGCACACTGTGATTTTCATCTTTTGGTTGTTTTAATATGTTATGCATAGAATTGGCAAGAATGGGTAGGTGAAGCTTAAGTGTAGCTAAAAGCCACATCTGGTATAATACTAGATGCTAAGCTAACAACTAACTAACATGTTTTCAAAATTGGTCCCCAGGACCTTTTTGTGCAATCCTTTTAGTCTAAATGTTTTACTGTGCCTCTGTGTTGTTTACATTTTGTTAAGTATTCAATCAATCAATCAAACTGCCAAGTTCTAAACCCCCCACAGATCATAAAGAATTCCAGGTCAGGACCTTAGAGCACCCCTTCATACATTTTTCATATCTGCTGCTAGTTGCAAAAGGGACTGAGGTACTCTGCCTTTATTGTTATTAATTATTCATGTTTAGGATGCACCTTGTGTATACATTTGACATTGTTTTGTTTCCTTTTTATGATTATTTTGTAACAGCAATTCAAGGGAGCTTGTAGTCTACAGAATTTCACCCATTCTTTTACACCTGAGAGACCTGCAAACTAAACTTGTGATAATCATCATCACCACCTGTATTTATACTCGGGAGTACAGATGTGGGCTAGTCCCAATTTTCAAAGTAGCCAAGGGAATGAATACTGAACTTGAGGAACTTAAGCATGGAGTTGACTTGTTGTCTGCCCAAATAATCTTGCCACCCGTCTGTGTGAGGATGGGGACCTCTGGAACAAACTTACCCCTGCAAGACACGTTATTTTTTGAGTGACATGATTTAACATTAATGTGACGAGACGAGAGGTATACAACATGGTCATGATGCAGCAGCTGCAGATATCATGTCTGTCTGTTTCTATTTGGCCGTTTGACAGAGAAGCTTGCAGCTTATACCAAAAATGATAGGATGATATGAAAATGACACGTCATGTTGTGGCATAAATAATAAAAACAATCATGATAATGAAAATGAGCTTGTAGAGCTGCTATTTTGGTGAATCCATTTGTGCAGTGAAATATGAGTGTACCAAATGCGCTCTTTACAGATCTGTTTCATGAAGTACAGAGTTTAAGTGGTACTGAATTTGCAGCTCAACAAAAGCTAATTCATCCGACTAGTGTATGGCAATTATAGCAACAAAAATGCTGGTGTGCAACTTGTGTGAAGTGAGAGGCACTATTATCATCATCACATTCCGGCCAATCACAAAAACGGGAGTAAGCAGTGATAAGTGAAGTTGCAGCCATACCTTAAAACCATTTAGACCTGAGAAAAGATTTTACAAATGTCTTCTAGATCATGAGGGTTTTCTGAAAAACCTGTTCTCAAACATTTTCATGTCAAGGACCCCAAGAATTATCTGAAATTGGCCGCCGACCCGCATCTGAAAATATGTAGTTTCAGAAGCAAAGATTTGAGTTAAAAATGTTTGCTCTGAAAGTATATAAATTCAAAGATTTGCGCCACATTTTCACGATTTAAAATAAATAGCAGACCTACAAGCTCATAGCGCGGCACCGAGTGCCGCTCTATGAGCTTGTATATCTGCTATTTTTCAATAGCTAAAGTATAACATAATGCTTAAAACACCAAAAGGGGTTCCCGCCCAAAATGGGTTAAATAGTGTTATATATAATCCTGGTCTGGCACCAAATTAAAATAATGTTATATCTAATCCTAGCACCAATGCTGTGAAAATGTCCTGTAGCTCCTCGTAAGGTTGGACATACTGCCCTCCGCAGTCATCACTGTAATTAAGCCAACACTCTCCAGCATGTTCAATCTTGGCTATATGACACCCACCCACATCCCCTCCTTCTGCCCCCTGGCACTCAGATCAGCAATCAGTGATTTGTAGTGCCACAAATCACAAAAAAAATAGAAAATCTTGCCCAAGCATATTTCACCAAATAAATAAATAAATGACGATGACGATGATGATAATAACAATAATATTGTACGGTTTACTTTACTTTCACTTTGGGACGATTCAAATTGTATTTAGGGACGGTTCTCGGACAGAGGGGGGAAAAGGTTAGTCTACAGCCCTGGTATGGTCACTCATGTAACAATCAGATTTTCCAGAGTGCTACATAATTGTGAAATCCAGACTGATTGTTACCTTCGGCGGAGTCTGGATTCCATTACAGGCTACCAAAGTTCCATGTTGCCTTAACAAAGATCCAACAAAGTTCATAGTGGAAGTCCACAGGGTATCCGCATGATATGCAGACTATCACTATGCATTGATGCATATTAGTGGAATTAGCCGCACTAGCTAGTGGGGAGGGTGAAATTAAACCATAAATGGGCCAGAGTCAGACCACAGGTCATCAGTTCAACAACAACTGCTCTTTGATGTAATTTAGTCCAAGAAACTTGTCTTCCATAACTAGGCCCAGGATTATACCTTCATACTACTGTTGTAGTAGAACCAAGCAGGATTATGAGCACGGAAATAGAACAATAAGGCCAAGCCTATATTATTGCGAACGCAGTGAGCACTAACTATGAGACCCTGCAGATCATGTCTGTGTGTGTGTCTGTGTGTCTGTCCCGCTGTGACACCACCCGCCCGCCACCAGAGGGCGCAGCTGTAGCACACACACCCACACACACACAGGGCGCAGCTGTAGCACACACACACACACACACACACACACACACACACACACACACACACACAACCACACACACACACGAGCTGCGTTCGCTTCCCGCGTTTGCGCGTCTTACTTGTATTATAATATAGGCTTGGCCTTATTGTGCTTTTTCCGTGCTCATGTAATGTATAATAATAACGTGCTCATGTAATAATAACGTAAAATAATACTGATATATAATTGTGATAACATATAATAATACTGATATATAATTGTGATAACATATATTATATGTTATCACAAATATATATCAGTATTATTTTACGTTATTATTACATTTGGAGTTTTGGACATACTTTAACCCATTCTGACCTGAGATCAAATTAAAAAAATGTCTGTTTGAAAATGACAGTTTTGGAGGAAATTATGGAATTATGTAGGGTATAAATACCACTCAAGTTAGTATTACCAAGGTATATTTACCACTCAAGCTATTATTAAAGTATTTACCTTATATATAGGGAATAAACAGGTAATCATAAAGGGGAAATGATATGTATTCATATAGGATACTAATACATATTTACCAGGCCTCACTCAAGTTAAAATCATTGAACTAACTATATACTCAGGGCTCGACGCTTAGCATTTTTCCAAGTAGCACGTGTGCGCCTAAGTTGAAAAATCTAGTAGCACACAAATTATTTTAGGAGAACGATGAAAAATGATGTATTCTTAAGGGGCGCTAGCCCCTCCTATATACAGCCTTTGTCCCCACACATCTCAAAATGAGCCATTGACAATCAACAGAGAAATTACGTCAAAATTCTGCTAAATATGACATAAATTAAACGCCATTGACATTTAAGGGAAAATGTATGTCATATGTAAACGAGCAAATCAGCTAACCAATCACAGGCAACAGGCATTTTGATTGGCCAGTATGAGATGATATCTGATGATGTATGATGACAAGAGCGCCCCTCACTTAACATGGGTGTGATTTTTCTTTAATGAAGTGATATGAGGTAGGGGTGGAAAATAATGTCAAAATATTATACCACTATCTTTTCAGCAATTATCACAAAATAGTGATATTCATCGTGATAATGATATCATTGTTATGTTTGTTTTCATATAATCTATATAATCAATTTGTTTTATGCTAATACTTTGTAGATAGATCGATAGTAGCTCTGTTCCATACCTCTAATACGTGCAACACATTAGAGCTTTGGACCAGAGCTAGATAGAATATGTTGCTCATGGATGGATAGACAGGCTATCAGTTTTTATCCTGCTGTTCTGTCATGTTAGTGTGACATTCAGACAGTGGCTGATCGATGGTGAATTAGTATTGTAACATTCTCCTTGACTTTGACTGACTGACTGATATTAATACGGTAATCCAGCCAGTTCGGTCATTCGCATTATCATTTATGCTGGGCACACGCTTTTGTAAGCAAACGCTAAGCAAGGCTTGTTTTGATAAACATCAATCCGTCCACTCCATGTGTGTGTGTGTGTGTGTGTGTGTGCGCGTGCGTGCATGGCTGTACGCTGTTTCACCCGCGTTTGGTTAAAAGTAAGTTACGTTTGAACTTTGAACATTACAAACAAACGTTTGCAAATAACGTTTCGGGGTCCAAGCAATTCCCTCTGAATGTGCTATCATACTAATGCTATCCTGCCGAGTTCGCTCCGTCTTCGCTGCTGACAGTCAGCAAGCAGTGACAGGGAAGAGCACGGAGCAGCAACACAGTGAGGGGAGGGGCGGTGGGAGCAAAGGGGACAGATCTTCAAATGAACACCGCATTGAGCCTCGACACGTTGTTAGCTTGTAGCTCTGCTCTTTTTGGCGAACGACACCGCCGTTCAGAAATATAAATTTAGGTATAGAACCGCGACTATAGAATGTGCACTTGCTGTAGACAGAGACTTGTCTTTATCACGATTGAATGGTCAAATCCTGTAGTCGCACCTGTGCTACAAATCTAATTTTACAAGTCGCACGGTGATATTTTTTGTCGCAAATGCGAGTACCTAGTCGCACTGTCGAGCCCTGTATATACTATATACTATAGATAGTATTTAAAGTACACAGACACATCTTTCTCCCAGTCTTCCACACGTGTGCACGCCTGTGCATGCACGCACACTCTCTCTCTCAGGTCCCCAAAGCAGGTCAGCCCGGCCTCTCGACCGGACTGTGCAAACAATGAGATGGCAAGATGGTTGGGGAAAACGTACACACACACATAAGGGAGCGTGGTACACAGGGTCCAGGACACACAGAGGTGAAAGGCCAGAGGTTAAAATCTTCTCTAGTTTTCTGAAAAAGCTATGTTTCTGTACCACCGAGTGGCGCGCTACGAGCTTGTAGGTCTGCTATTTTTTAAATAACTAAAGCATAACGTAACGCTAACACCAAAACGGGTTCCCGCCTAAAATGGGTTAAAGGTTAAGAGTGAGACAGGATCAAATCCTATTCATACTCCAGTTTTGGGTGATAAGGTTATCTTATCACCTGGTTGGTTAGCAAAAACAGAGAGATGTGTTTGGGTGAGCAGTGAATGGCTTATCACCACGGTGTGCCGTGACGTCATGTTGTAGTTTTCGGTGGTCACCTTATCACCTATTAACTGGAGTACTATCTTAACTAAGAATCCTGGTTCTACAAAGAACCAGTTCAGAATTTCTCAAAAGCCTACTGCAATCAAAACTAGTCTCAACGTGACGTAATGACTCTCAAGAGTGGGGCTGGGCAAATAAATCGAATATGATTATCACAATATTTTTGAGAAATTCCTCAATATGGATATTGTATTATTGCAATCTACTTTATTAAGTTTCTTTTAAATTCACAAAAATGCACAAACATGGCTAAAGTAGCAGATCTACAGTACACGCATACTGTACATTGTGTACAATGTATCCCATCCTGAGATAGAATGTAGAATGGCTATTTGTACTATTTTTGAAAGATTTTGGCAGTTTCTGAAAGTATAAAATAAGGCTTCCTGGCTTACTATTAAAATGCCATATCACGACGGTACAAAAATTCCAGACGACATTGATGTAATATCAATATATTGCCCAGCACTACTCGAGAGAGACTATCATTCAAATCAAATCACTGGTGCACAAACAAACATGTTGATTGTCTAATTGTCTAAACGTTTTTGCAGAAAGGTTAAGCGGAATGGAATTGCCTCACGTGCACATTTGCTATTTAATTTGGTCAGGTCAAGTGCTAAAAGGATGGCTGAACATGCAAAGTGGTCCATGCACTGCACGTGGTCCAAGTGTATGTTTTACTAAAGCAAAATTTAAGGAATAAGCTAAATGCAATTTAAGTTATACGTTTTAAAAGGGGGAAACAGCAACTAAAGCACCTCTACGTTGTGCATCACTGATCAGGTATGACAGTGCCACAGGTCAAAAAGAACAGCTCTACAGTAGATTAGAAGTTAAGAACATACAAGCTGGCCCAGGCCGTAGCGTAACGGTCTGGGCACCGGACTGGTAATCCAGTCGCAGTGTGCCGCGGGTTCGACTCCCGGACCCGCCACGGCCTTTACTGCATGTCATCCCCCCATCTCTCTCCCGTTTCCTGTCAGCCTACTGTCTGTCCCTTCAAAAATCAATAAAAGGCGTAAGCCGCAAAAAATATCTTAAAAAAAAAAAAAAAAAAAAAAAAAAAGAACATACAAGCTAACAACGTGTCGCATCTCAGCATTGTCTACCGATGACATCGTCAAATCTGCAACCTCTGTACTTAACTCCACTCCATACAGATATTACCCAATAACCCGAGTGTGAAAACAAAATACTTCCGATATTTAGCAGAACTGATTAAACCGAAAATGTGTCACTAGCCTTCTGTCTGAAGAATATTTGTCACAGTACATTTTGCAAAAGATATTTGTGATCATCTCAAATAATTGCGATTAGGCTATTATGTAATAATTGTGACAGGCCTATTTGCACAATGCACACACGTGAAATTTGTCCTCTGCATTTAACCCATCCAAAAACTATTAGGGGCGGTGGGTGCTATTAATACAGCGCCCCGAGAGCAGTTAGGGGTTAAGTGTCTTGCTTAGGGAACACTTTGACACACCAGGGCCAGGGGGCGAACCTGGGGCCTTCCGATTCCCAGACGAGCCTCTCTAACCATTCAGTTGGAGCAAGCAATGAGTTCTGTAATGATAAGCCAAAATATGTTTCATTCATGTACTGTAAGTTCATGCATCTTCTTTCCAACAAATAATATAGATATAGACTCAAACATAATCAGTATCAAAAATTGATTAATGATGCTATTCCCTAGTTAATACTGCTGGCAGGATTTAGAAATGCAAAGAATGGAAGAATTTTGGTCCCAAAATAATAACTTTAGGCCTACCCCAGTAAATCGTACAAACCTAATTCCTGCCATACACGAATGGTACATTTAAAAATGTGTGCACATATGATTGATATCGTCCAGCATTAAACTTATAATTCTAACAACAAACGACCAACAAACTATCTCAATCACACTGCAGGCCACTTGACTAATTATAGGACATATTGGTCAATGTTGACACCCCAAACATCATCAAGTGCACAGTATCTAATGATATGGCCTAGCCTAAACATGAATCAGCAGAATGAGTGCTAATGACAGACTATTCTGGAATGATTTCAGGTGCACACTGGCAGTCAATTCAAGAGGATTTTGTCTGTGTGACATTTTTGCTAATGCCGTTAGCTGAAATGGTAAAAATGTACGTCGTCAATGGCTTGGGCTACTTCTCCGAGCCTTAGCCAAGTTATGTTTGTGACACCTGACCTTGGTTAGGGTCCCAGTAAATCTCTGTTATTGACTGCTCAAACATGGCTTCATGCTTGCATAAGATCATAGTAAAAAACCATGTAAGCACTAAGCAGGAAAGAAATATCATAAAAGAAGAAATGAAAGTGAGCTTTTGCAATAGAGAAAGGAGATATGAACTGCAGGGAAATACCTTTTCTCCTATTTCTCAATATCAATGAAAACCTAAAGCCACAATACAAGCCTAAAGCCAAGTCAAGCCTAGGCTAGACTGCAGTTTTTTTTTGTTTTTTTTGCAGCATTAATTCTATAGCTATCATGAAAACTGCACAGCTGGTATTTTCTTTTAGATTGTAGGGCCAGATTTGGTTGCTGGAGGCCACTGGTAAACCACAGCCTGGCGTTCAGGATAAGTTCTTACCGAAAGAGCTAACCCTAATATGTTAGAATTGTTATATCAAAATATGTCATACGATTAAAGCAAGCTACTACTAGGTTATTTGAGCACAGTACAGTAGCTCTCTCTCTGAGCAGATTCGGAGAATAGACAGAGGAAGTAAATAAGGCCACGTCACTGCAATGTCAACATATGCACCCAGCTGGGTGGTGAGGAGACTAAACTGGAGCAGGACGCCTGTTCTGAAAGGCACTTCTGTACTGAAGAGCGCAGGACATGGCAAAAGTAAAGGGGGAAGACAAAAGGGAAAATGTTCCTTCTCCAAAAGAGTGAAGAGAATGGTGATTCTCACAAGTCTTATAAACGTGCCTACATGGAGTGCAGTAATTTAGTGTTAGCCTTTAGAATTACCACTTATGATGACTCGCTCAGCCCTCTTCATTCTGGCAAACTATGACTATTACCCTCTTCCTTCTAGCAAGCGATGACTATTTTCCTCCCTGCTGCGCACGGTGCGGACAAATACCCTCCTTCCCTTTAACCTTAATGAGAGACTGTGAAGAGGCCTGTCAGTGTGACAATAATTACAGAAACATTATTCACCAGCTGCAACTGCCCCCTACTTTCCAAAGTGTACACTGTCTACCACTACACCCTGCTGACTCAATTAACATTAACAACCCAACAAATCTGCAAATAATTAATGATCATCTTTCAGTGGTGAAATACTTCTGAAATATGAATCTGTCAGTTGAATGGTTTCATTTTGTAATATTATGCCAAAGGTGTAGGTGTAAGTACCAAGAAGAGCCAAAAAATAGACTGCTTTTCTAATTGCATAATACGCTAATAACAACACATGCCATTTAGTCTGGCTTTGGTTCTGTAAAGTCAACCACTGGCTGGCCCGATACGTACGTACATGTAATTAATCCTCTTCATGCTGGATTCGATGACTGGCCCGCTAAGGCACACCAAATAAAACCAATGACAGGAGTGCATGTCTACACTAGATCAGGGTTTCTCAAAGTGGGTACTCTCTTTTCGAAAAACAGACGATCTACGGTCACAACACGTCACAAGCTTGTAGATCTGCTATTCTTGGCGAAGTTACCCCCAGAATAGGGATGCTGGGGTTCAAGTCATTAAACGTCAAGTAAGTATACAGTAATTTTCAATCTGTCCTAATGGAAACGGATATTCTCGTGACTTGTATCTTTATGACATACATTTAATGTTCTAAAAATTCAGGGGTGCAGTCGTGGATGAAAATGTTATTTAATTATAGGGGTGCCCTGAGCCAATAAAGGTTTAGAATGAGAACCACTGCACTAGATCCACCAAATATAACTGAGAGACAGATTAGCATAGTATTTCTCCACTTATTCCCATATTGACTGCATCATGATGCTGGTTTAACAGGGAAAATGTGAGTTCCTATAGAATCCTAGTGAGTAGGTCCATTCCGATGCATCATCAGCCACAACACACTGTCAGTAACCAATTGCAGCAGCAGGTGATGATCACAATAACCTGTTGTGTGATCACATACAATACAATAGGCTCAGCCACAGAAAGCTGTTCAGAATTAATTCACTATATTTTTCACGACACTGCGGAACACATAACATTAGGTCAGCATGCATTAATCTGATATTATAATAATCTGGCGCAGACACAAAACCCTTAACACCTCCCCAAATCACAAATCCAATAATCAATGTTCAAATCCAAGGGGATGGATGGAGAGGGGTGGCCGCTGTGATTGATTCCTCTCTTATTATACAGCTGCAAGGCGTTTTCCCAGTTTTATCATCTAACCCAGTTACGTTACGTTACCAGAGAGGATTCCAACAACTGTATGGAATCGAATGGATGATGGACCCAACATTTCAACAGTCGTGCATTAAACAGCAGCACTGATCTTGCCTTCTTGATCAGTTAGTAAACTAAAATAACATATTTTGACAGCAGGCTAACTCAATGTTAACAATGTGGAAAATGCATAAAGGTGTATAAACAACGCTATAGTCCTTCCATCCGATACAGAATCCATTGTCACTGCAGTGACAATGACACAGTCACTGTGTTATTGTGTTGGTGACTAACCACACAATCTCGACTGTCTTAACTGTATGGCTATTGGTTAACACATCTAACCAGCTGGTTAGAATGATGAATGCTGGCCATGTTGGCAAGGCTATATGTCTGGTTATGCATTGCAGCTATGTGTGTTAGCAGTTAGCCTATGTTAGCACAGGCAGATCCATCCATAGTCCATACCCTGCTGCTCCCACTGTCTCTCTCTTTCTTACCTGATTACTGTTGTCTGGTCGCAGGCGCCACCTTTTCTTACTTCTGTGTTGAGGTTGGTCTACCATATGTCGTTGCGCAAAATGAAACGTGTGTAAACAGAGAAAGGATGAAGAAGTGAGTCGCTGTGTGTGTAACTTGTGGTGGCTGGCTGGCCTAGCTGGATCATACAGTCACAGTATGCCCTGTTGGAAGGAATAGCAGCAATCCAAAATCAAAGCATGACATGGCCTGGGTCGGCAGACTCGGGAGTGGAGCCTCGGCTAGTGAGAGAACCGACACCATCCCATTGTCCGGATGGACGATGGCGCTGTGATTGGCTAGTTGGTTGCTAGGTAACAGTCCGTGGCATTGACACGAGGGGACAACGTTCTTTATGTGTATTGTGTTAATTTGTGTATCATAAAGCAAAGCAGTTATTGATATGAGGTTTGCTGTTTGTTTAAACAAGATGGACTTTTTATTTCTCTCTATGTGGGATATTTAGAATGTAACTATTACTAGTCCAGCTATTCTATGAAAACTCCCACGCTAATTATAGTTTAATTATGAAAACTCTACTCTACTTCCCCGCCCAAACAACTTATATGTAAATTAATGATGAAACCCCTGACGACTGGCTAGCCAATCGCACGAATTCGCGTACCTCCGCTCAATGGGATCTATAGACGCTACCCGTGGCTAGCTGCCACCCAGGTCTCTTTCGATTGGACGCAGAAGAATACTGAATACGTGTATTTTTCCATTGGATGGTGACTCTGTCCGTCTGTACATCACTTGCTCCTTGAGTCCTTGTGGTTTGTATTCTACTATTAGTACATGCTCCTTGTGTGTGTGTGTGTGTGTGTGTGTGTGTGTGTGTGTGTGTGTGTGTGTGTGTGTGTGTGTGTGTGTGTGTGTGTGTGTGTGTGTGTGTGTGTGTGTGTGTGTGTGTGTGTGTGGTGTATTTTATTGTATATCCTGGTTGAGTGTTTGGTAACATGTGCTGTATTATCTTTTATGCAGATTTATACTAAAATGTAATAAAATAGAAAACATAGGTCGATAGGTGTCAGTCCATCACAATACAGACCTGTGTGTGTGTGTGTGTGTGTGTGTGTGTGTGTGTGTGTGTGTGTGTGTGTGTGTGTGTGTGTGTGTGTGTGTGTGTGTGTGTGTGTGTGTGTGTGTGTGCGTGCGTGCGTGCGTGTGTGTGTGTGTGTGTGTGTGTGTGTGTGTGTGTGTGTGTGTGTGTGTGTGTGTGTGCGTGCGTGCGTGCATGCGTGCGTGTGTGTGTGGGGGGGGTGCATTTGATTGATTGATTGATTGATTGAAGTATTTATTAACAGTTTGCAGAATTACAGTAGGCCTACATTTCAAGCACAACTACACGCATGACGTGCATGCGTGTGTGCCACTTACTGTACCTTTGCTTTCAGCACTTTCATTTGCGTGTACATAATGTCTTTACTCTTTATTAAAGGTTTGAGTGGAGCAATGGATCAGCCTTTACAGCCTAGTACAATTTTCACAATTTAGAAATTCTATCCTATATTAAAATTGGCTAGTGGGGCCCGGACGGCTGGCATAGCGGTCCAGGGCAGGCACCTGGGCTCAGTGTGGCCTGGCGGCGTCTTATGGGTTCGAGTCCCGAGCCCAAAGGCCTTTGCGGCATGTCAACTCCCCATCTATCTGCCCATTTCCTGTCAACCTACTGTCCTATCAATAAGGCATGAAAGCCCCAAAATAAATCTTTAACTAAAAATGGCTACTGGTTAAGGCCCGCGGACCACGGCAACATGACTAACTCAGACATAACCATGAACAAGCCCGACACGCCGACATAATATGTGGGCGTGTCGGGCTTGTTCATGGTTATATTATATATTATAGGCATGTCACTACTCACTATGACTCAGACAAAATTAAAAACAAACCCAATAAGCCTAAATACTGTATATGCATAAATATGCAGATCCGGTTGTCCAGAGCCGCAGATCAACAATTACAATTTAGGCATTTAGCAGACGCTCTTAATCCAGAGCGATTTAGGGCCGATTCATACTCCTAATTTAGAGCCGAATAAAAGTCGGTTCGGCGCTGTAGAGCCTACAATGTGACGTCATTTGAGGTTCGGGGGGGCGGGTACCGTCCTAAAGTCGGCTCTTCGGTGCTACTGAAATCGGCCTTTACAGTAAGCAAGAACAAAAACATGGTAATGCATGATCAAATACATAAGAATAGTCATCAAGACTCATACGTAAACTAAGAACCTAACAGTGGAATATCTATAATGAAACAATGCATATACAATATAGAGTGTCCATTGTCTACATATAATACTATCTACGTTACATAAATTGAGTCTTTGCATACTGTCCACACTTTTCCTGGGCTGTGTGTGCTCCAGTTCCTGTCGATTTGATCCAATGAAAGCCAATGAAACTGGTCAGATGACCAATGATATCCAATCAACAGGAACTTGAGCACACACAGCCCAGGAAAAGTGTGGATAGGGCAAGTGCTACGGCAGGTGCTACGGGCTAAGATGGAGTCTGAAGAGGTGGGGGTTTCAGACTACGGCGGAAGATTGGGAGTGAGTCTGCAGTTCTGATTGCAATGGGAAGTGCATTCCATAGTTTTGGAGCCAGAACGGAGAAGAGTTTGGGACGTGTGAAGCGTTGTCCCGGCGTTTTTAGTGAGTGTACTTCCACCTTCCCTGCGTTGGCTGATCTGAGCATGCGAGAGGGTTCGTAGGGTCCGATCAGACCTTGCAAGATATGGGGGTGCCAATGTGCCATACCTTCCGAAGTTACGAAGGCATTGTCTATGGAAATAGTTAGCTCCTGCATGGGGCAGGACTCAGCTGGGAAGAAGAGAAGCTCAGTCTTGTCTGGGCTCAGCTTGAGGTGGTGAGGTGAGGTGGTGAGAAGACCGCTATATGCCCATATGCCCAGATATGGTTATGTCTGTGCATATGGGACCGACCGACTTCAAACCTGGAAATTTGGATATGCAGTTGTCCGGAATCCGACAGATATGTGGTTATGGATATCCAGTTGTCCAGAACCACCGATCCAACCTACAGTATATGCCCATATATGGGCAGGCATACAGGGTATGGGCATATACTAATGACATCAGGATGGGAATAAAAGGTGCACAGGTAGACAGAGAGATCTTCATATGGGCACAAAAGGGTACAACAGGGTACAGACAGACGGGTACAATGGTACCTTGACAAAGCCCTCAAAACTAAGACTCAGACATACTGGGCCTCTTGAGAAACTTGAGAAAGCCCGGAGGGGTGAAACGATGTCGGACGGGGAGCAGAACTATATCGTTTGCGGACATTCCACTTCTTTCATTTCTTTTGGGTCCAGCACCGTATTCTGAAACTGGGATGTGCATATAGTTTTCCTTCTTTACATACTGGGCCTCACTCACTAACCTGGTCATAAATAACGTGTTTATCCTAATCGTAACTTTTGTGTGTGATAAGTCAATTATGTCGTGCGATTCATGAAAGGGGGTGCAGAGCTGTGATTTGTGTGGATCACAGGTGTATCACATAATTATTTGTTTGAAAGTCACAAGCCAAAAAACACAGTGCATTGTTTCACGCCCCATTTAATAACTCCATAAATGGCAACCGTAAATAATGCACATGGAAAAAAACAGAAACCGAAAACATATCTGCAAAATATGTGTGGAGGGAATAGTGAGAACAAGTTGTTGATGTCAATGGAACCCTGTCCTCGTCCCTCCCAGTGAACTGTGGAGTTCCCCAAGAGGAAGCATATAGGGCCGTTACTGTTCCTTCTATACATTAACAATATGAAAGCAGCCTGTAACTGCAATTTGTTCTGGTTCAATGATGACTCAGCACTCCTGGTCTCTGACTAGGACAAAATGCAAGTTGAGAAAAGCCTCAGTTCTGAACTGAGCAAAATCCACACAGGCTTTCCGATAACAAACTGTCAATACAGAATCCATAATTTTTGGGTCCAGTAATGCAAGTAGTAATGCAAATGACAACATACGGACAGGTGAAACAATTACATCAAAAGTGATGAAGAAAGTCAAAAAAAGATTTGAGGATTTTCTCATTTGTCAACAAAAGTTCTCTCAAGACTAGCCCTTCAATGCCATTTTGATTATGCCTGCACCTCATGGTTCTCCAACATCTCAATGTCACTAAAACTAAGCTTCAGACCTCCCAAAACAAACTGATACGCCTTAAGCCCATGAACCACCTAATACCAACACACTTTGCTAGTTTGAGATGACTCAGTAAGTCAGTATAGAAGAAAGTGTTATGAAAATATCAATGGGATTGGTATTTAAGATAGTCAAAGAGACAGTGCCCTCAATACTCTCATACACCCACAACATTAGAGTGACCATGACCATGGTACCACCCAAATCTATAATAAACATGGGACAATTTTCAGTCTACTACTCTGTCACCTCACAGATAGTTCTAAGACCCCGGGTTCAATTCACGCCAGGGAGGCGGGGACGCTGTAGGCGCTGGGGTTGTGTTCTGTATAAACTTCCATAGATCTCTCCATACCCTAGGTGGGGTTGATGAAAGGCCCTTTCTGTGTGGAGTGTGGATGTTCTCCCCCATCCCCTAGGGTAGGTATACCCTCACAAAAAGCATACAGTAATCGTGGTACATACTGCCTCCCCCTGGTCAGCCTGATGGAGTGGAAAGGAACAACGTGTTCCTTCCAGGCGCTATGTCCTACCGGGAAACTCTCCCCTGTTAGGTGAAGAAGCAACCTGCTCACTCCTCATGCATTGAAGGAAGCTCAGTTTAGGGTTCTCCCCAGGCTGGCAGAGGGAGAGTAGCGCCCAGGATTACAGCTTAGGCACCAAGTGAAAAATGAGTTACAAAATTGTGGGATAAAAATGGAAAGGAAAAATAATAATAGTCCCCACTCGGGGTGCAACGTAGGTGTGAGAGCCGAGTAGCTGCCCGAACTCATTAATTAGTTTTTTCACAGTTTTGTTTATTCACGATTCCAGGGCATACATTAAATAATGACATACTTACATTTGATGTGAAACATCCAAGCTATCATAATGAAAATCACACTTGTGTGAAGTGAGGGGCGCCTCTATGTTTTCTGTTTGTTTAAAGTACTCTTAAAAGAAACCATTATAAAGTCCATAGACTTGGCTGTTTACTCTATGTTTGTTTCAAGTGCCCTAAACAAACATTATAAAGGTCCATACACTTGGCTGCCATATGACGTAATGTTGGAGGGGCTAGTGCTAATAAACATGTACAGTATGTGGTGAAGGGAGGATTTGCATGGTAATGATAATGGCTGTACAGAACACTGCAGGATGCAATCTGTTTCCTGCCAAACAGATGGGCCTACTGTACATGTAGCCAATCCATATTGCACCCATTTCCCCAATCTCTAATAAAGAACAGTCACATTAACAGAACTATTACGCCTATAATAATGCCAACTCAACTTGATATACTGAAGGGTAAACATAAAACTGAACTGTTGCCTACATTTTCAAGCTAATAAAAGCCACAAAGCCAGTGCATTGTACCTGAAAATATAGTATGAAATCAATAAGCCACCTATTAGCCAACATGCAATCTTTTCCATAGTAGCTTTAAATGTATTCAGGTTATATTAGTCTTTCACCTGGTGTAAGACAAATGAATAAAACTAAAAACAAAGGAGGAAAAAAGATATTTGCAACACAACAAATGCTGTATTACAGCATTATTGAACTGACTTTTTAATACATAAAAGGATTAAGGGCGTGATGATATGTTAATTTATCCAATAGGCATGGATGATGTCAACAGAGCACTACTGAACTCAACGAAGTAGCCTACTTTAATAACATAACCTCACTGCTGGAAACACTACTGGCCAAATTTGAACTAAACAACCCAACGTGCTGTTTTGGACCGCCACCTTGTGGACCTTCAATGAAACCACACTATGCTGCTCTCCTTTCAACCATCCTGAGAACCGTCACTTTAATCCTTATTCATTCCATCACTGCTGTGTGTGTTGCCTTAGGCAGAGTGCAGACTGATTGGCTCAGCTGGGTTCTCTCTCCACTGAGAAACAAAGCCTTCTCGGCTAGCCTCTGAATATCTCTCCAGCAGAAAAGGGGAAGGCAGTGAGATTAAGTTATGTTATTAAAGGGAACTAGAATTCAATTCTGTGCACACGTCTCAGGCCATTATGCGATAGCCATCTGAAAGCAAACAGGAGCCGAGTACAGAGCTTTAATTGCTACACATCAACCAGATGCTAGAAGTAGAGTTTACACAAGCTACAATAATATGATGATACACTGTAGGCCTATTTTAAGTGTATAACAAAAACCCAATAAATTTAAATCCACGTCTTCAGTGATTTATTCACATCCCCAGCATGGTAATAGCATTTTGCAAACATCCCACAACCTCTGTGTGGAAGAAATAATCCAGTATAATCTAATAATAGTGCTATGTCTGATAATGCATACAAATAAAGTACCTTTTAAATCTACATCACACTTCAAAGTATAATAATAAACCCACAGCTACAAAAGTTGACAAAAGCAGGCATTCCCTCCACTATTCAAGCTGCTGCCTTGCCTCTATAATTCCAGATCCCATTCATGAGCACATTATCCATTGGGTGCATACACAGTACACACTATGGATAGTAGGCCACTGATTTCGCTGATCGAATTGCAGACAATAAGCTACAGAATTTATTTAGTTACTCTGTATAAAATAAAAAATATTTTATTTTTTTATTCCATGTCGTGGGCTGACAGCTTCATAGTGAATCTGGTGTGGTTGTGAGGTACAGTATATATAGTGAGACAATGCAAGAAAACGCCACACCTTGTCAATGTTGCAACAATAATGTTATTAAAACTCTCTTGTTATACTCCATCACACAAGACCAGATGCAATATTGTTTCATATTCAACAACAAAACACATCACAATGAGGAGTTAAAGCTGCAATCCAGAACCTATTTGAATTAATCAAATGTCATTTGAATCAATCTGTATTTGTGACCTAATGATGGACAACTAGTACTTGACCATGTAGGGATGTCTTATTGGCAGAGTGGTAAGATTAAGACTAGGTTTAACCCTAGTAGGACATAGTGGGCCATATTTTGCGTGTCTTAAGTACCAGGTCTTATTACTTAACTTAAGACCTGGAGGCGTGTTTAATGCCATTTGGCTATTCTGAGTGGCCAAAGAGCATTGACCACGCCTCCAGGTCTTAAGTTGAGTAATAAGACCTGGTACTTAAGACAAGCAAAATATGGCCCAATAAGTCATAAATTCCAGCTTTAAATGATTGTTTTCCGCTGAAAAGTTGCTACGAGAGACCATTCGACTATTAAAGAAACACTACTAAAGCTATAAAATCACTACTGCACATTTCTCCTTTATTTCATACACACACACTCACACAAATATTAAGACATTATTATTAGACACTTGGCACTCTTCCAACAACACACACAACAATACCAAATCAAAAGATCCAGACATTCTTGAGATTGCACATGAACCGATCAACACTGTAAACATAGACAGAAGAAACAGCCACAGAGTGTCTGTCATTTGATGGGCGAGTCCAGGATCTCCTGATAATCCTGCCGAATGGCCCTGCTCACCCTGTACAGCTTCAGCCCGGTCAGGGTGAACACGCTGATCATGATGACCAGCGCGCCCATGATGTCGTAGACGGTCGGGATCATCCTCAGGACGATGAGCTGAAGGATCATGGCCACCACGATCTCTAGGTGCTGCACGGTGCTGACTAAGGCTGGGTGGAACTTGTTCAGAGCGTAGTAGACCCCCAGGAACGCCACCGTGGAGCAGATACAGATCCCAATCAGGTAGCCCCAGGTCTCCCCGTCCAGGGGAATGATTGGCTCCTGCATGACGAACATGGTGGAGGCCCCCCACACCGTGCCAGTCCACCCGAAGGTGAAGAGCGCCGTCCACATGCTGACCTTCTCCTTGATGGCTCGGTAGATGATCATGGAGAGGGCGGCCATCAGGCCGGCCATCACCGTCATGCTGTAGCCGAACGCCTCCTTCCAGAAGGTCAGCCGGGATTTGTCCTCGTCCGCGATGTTGGGGACCACGACGAGGCACAGGCCGAACACACTGCCCACCACCGCCACCACGTCGATGTAGGCCAGCCGCTCGTCCAGCAGCAGGAAAGCCAGCACGCCGCTGAAGACCGTGGTGCATGCACGCCACATGATGGTGCCGTTGCTGGGCGGCACGATGGCAAAGGAGGTGTAGGCGCAGGTGATCGAGATTACATTGCAGACCCCGTAGAAGAACAGTCGCAGCCGGTAGCCTTTCGGGCCGAAGGGGGCCTCCTGGTAATAGAAGACCACCAGTATGGACAGCACTTGAATCACGGAGCGGATGAACAGCAGCTCCAGGGAGGGCACTTTAGAGCGGTCCGCTGCCAGCCGGGTGATCAACGCCACGCACCCGTGAGCCGCGGCCGCCCCGAACAAGGCCATCCACGTCACCCTAGAGGATAAAAGGTTTGCCTCGCCGAAGCTGGCCAGCTGGCTCTCAACCCCCTTGTCCCTCTGCGGCTGGCCCGACTGCTTAGGCTGGGTTTCCATGGTACCAAAGAATGTCCTGCCACCTTTACTGTCCGACACCAGTCTCTTCTCCACGTTCGCCTCTGCATAAGCACCAAAGTCCTCAAAAGAAGGAGCGTCATCATACCCCTCGTCACCCGGCTGGGGGAAGTGATTGGCATATTTGACTGTAACCGTGTTGGGATGGATCTTAACCCGCTTTTTGGATCCAGGCAGCTGGGATGGAGATGCATCCATGTTTGTGATTGAGGGATTGTTTGTTGTTCTGCAGTAGGCCTAAATCTGTAAAATAAAACTTGTTGTTAGCCATTACTGTGAGATATGGTATACAATTCAAAGACCATTGCTGGTGTTTCTATTTTGCTTACGTAGTCAAAATAGAGCAGGGGGGTGGGGGGGGATTCAGTCAGGGATATGAAATAAAAGGACTCATCATTCAACCTCCCAACCACACACACACACACGTGCACACACAAATGCATGCACGCACTCATGCATGCACACATGCACACACACATGCATGCACGTACACTCGCAGTCGCACACACACACACACACACACACACACACGCACACACACACACACACACACACACACACACACACACGCACACACACACACACACACACACACACACACACACACACACAGTCACACACACTCTTACCCCGTCTCCCCTTATGCAAAATGTATGCTACAATCATCATACGACAGACTGTTGGGCCCCCGAAAGAAATCAGATCAACAAGCTTAGCTCACAATGTGACGCAGACGCTAGCTTTATGAGCTTGTAGATCGGCTATTTTTGGTCAGACGACACTGTCATGCAATCAAGTATAAATGAGGGGCTATACTCGTGTGTTGTGCTACTTCTATATATATCCAGCAGCAACCGGCACTGAGCATTGTGAGACTGATGCAGGCTGATGGGATGAAATTACATAACAGGACACCACAGAAGTGGAGGTATAGAGAGGAGCATGCTCCACGTATACTATAAGACTGTCTATTTCACCATGACATTAGACAGTTCTGTATGGATTGCATGTTGAGGAGGGAAATGGCACTTTAAGTGCGTCATTTGGGATCCTTCAATCGTAAATAACAGTTAGGGCAAATAGCCTATACTGTAGGCTATATGTGTGAATTGTGACGGAATGAAAATCCATTTATAGGCCTACTAATGATATCTATATTATTAATTATTTTAAGCTGTCTAATTATATGTCTGATAGCATCTTGTTGAAACAAATGAATCAATAGTTACTCCAAATTAGTCAATAATGCACCCTGCCAAAAACCCATACGTGGATATCTAAAATAGCCACTAGAGGGCAGGAACATGTTCCTATTTGCCCTCCCCCCTCAATCCGAGCTCCAGCCTCCATGCTTTCTCTTGAAACTCGTCGCTCGTTCATCCGATTTCACATATTTCTGTATTATTACATAATTTAACAATAGGCTGGGGACATATTTGAAATTATAAGTTCTTCAATCTCAATTTAAGATGAAAAATATCCTAAAAATAATTCTGGTGTATAGGCCTATACAACTATAGATTATAAATTCAGATATGAAGCCACATTGTTTCTTTTTCGCATCAGATGCTGGTCTGACAGAAAACTAACGTTCATTATATTGAGTGATATAATGGTATATCCCTTAAAGTTGGCATATAGCTATAACCTATAATAGAGGAATTGTGTAAATTAATAATTCAAATTAATTTCAGCATAATGCCTCGGCTAGTATCAATGCGTTTGAACTGAAGTCAACATTGCTGGGAATTATTAAATAGCCCAGCCTTTTTCCCCTTTCAAAGTCAGAATTAGGCTATAATGGATCAAGGAATTAGGAAACCCAATCTTTATATTGTATGAGGGAAATGAGGCTTTTTTCTTGTAAAAGATCATGCAAGAATAAGTATGAAAATATCAAATATATCTTACCGCAATGCTTTTAATTAGATGCTATCGCAATGGTTGGTGTCATAGATCAAAATATTCTTTGATTTCTTGACCGTTACATTTGGAAAACTGCGATTGCCATTTCCCCATCTTCTCCTTCGAATGGAGCGCGTCTTCGACTGGAGATGCAAAGGTGTGTGTGCGTGCACGGAAATGTTCTAGTCCACGCCTTTGAAAGATGATGATTCTGCGGAGTCGTGCGGACTGGCTGGCTGCGAAGAAGAGAAATGGGAAGACGAACTGAACTTAAGTCACAGACAGCGATCACTCCTCCTCCTTCAAACGATTTTGTTCCAATAGTTTTTTCGTCATCTGACAGACTGTCAACTGGGGAAAGCATTGCATTGGTTCAGGATCATCATCATCGTCATTCATCGCATAAATTGTCACTCGAGTCGTCACAGTGTAAGCGTGATAAATCAAGCCCACTTCGACATAAAACGGTATTTAATAGTAGCCTATTTGACTCTTTGCTCTGAATGCAACACCAGTGTTTAGTACGTTTTTTTGTTATTTCCATTTTTATCTCTCAGGAATTCAAATTCAACCAACCAACCAACCAACCAACCAACCTATACCTATACCTATACCTATACCTATACCTATACCTATACCTATACCTATACCTATACCTATACCTATACCTATACCTATCTACTGTAGGCTACCCATATACCTACCTACCTACCTACCTACCTACCTACGCCCTTTATTGGTTCTCAAAGTGTGTGATTTTTGAGGGGCCCTATAGTCACTCCTATATACACAGGTTTAATGCTTGTCTTTAGTTCAATGTTTGTTTTGTAAACGCCATTGACAATGAAGGGAAAATGTATTAGTCATAATGTGCCATTTACGTCATATTGTCTCTTTATTGTTAATGGTGTTTAATGTTTCACCATTACATCACCTAATCTAATCAACATGAGTTAGACTTTAATATATTAGCGCCCCTCACACACGGGTGTGATGTTTATTTTAATATACAGGTAGACTAGGCCTACAATAACCTCAGTGAACAAAAACATTGTGATTAATGTTACAAAATCAGGCTTCATTCTCAAAATGTGAAGAGAACATAATGAACAGATTATCACAGACCTGTGAATAAATAAGTAAGTGGTTAATACTGACATCAGGCCATATCACTTTCTCTTGCGGAACAAACAATACAATACAATCTTGTTCAAAACAATGAAAATAACTAATTATACTTGTATGAGTATGACCATGGCGGGCCGCAGATTGATTGATTGATTGATTGAAATATTTATTAACAGTTTGTAGAATTTACAGTACATTTTAAGCACAAACTCAATACAAAGACTTTTAACTGTGAGTGGACGACCCAATTAAGCATTACACTTGTTTACAACAGGGTCCACATTGTTCAATTCATCAAAACATTTAGAGACATACAGATAGATACATTAAGCAGGGTCTGCATGCACGGGCCTCGGGTTGAGTAGCACTGGAGTAAAGACATCTGGTCACCACTAAACAGCAGTACATCACAGCCTGCTTGCCTGCTAGGATTCCACAAGCCTCATTGAGGAGTCCCTCTTTATACATGGAAATGATGAGCCCAGTGGTCCTCTGGTTTGTCCATAGGGGAGCAGTGAACACGCTGGCTTTGCTCTGGCTAGAGTACACTAATGAGCTTGATCATAATTTGAATGGCACCAAAAAAGCTACAACGATCTCTTGTCAGATTATAAGGATTTCAGTGGGGTTTTTTTGTGTGGAGCTTACTTTGTTAAACCATGACAGACAGAGGGTATAACAATCACACCCGTGTGAAATGAGGGGCACTCTTATCATCGTACATCATCATTTACTCAGACACATATGACGTAAATTCTCCATTCATTGTCAATGGGAATTTAATGTTTGTGTAAGACGAAAATCTACACTAATAGCTGAATATAGGAGGGCCACTCAACAAAAAAATAAAATAAAGTGCCATAAGCAGGCGCATGAAAGCCAGGGAGGAATTCATATTCTTGGAAGGCATGGGGGAAGCGGAAAGCATGGAAATTAGATTCCCTAGTGTGTTTATCCCAGAGGCAGGGCGAAAATAAATAAAGCTCAGCTGCTGTTATTGACCAGACTGATACAAACCGACATACCTCTGATAACTAACCACAATGAGGACATTGATAAGGTCCAACATCCCTCCGATATGAACCTTAATAGAGCACCAAATCTATTCATGATGGTGTGGCCAGTGTCTACTACAGCTCTTTAGTTATTTAAAAACACGTTTAACCATGGACAGCCTGGTTCATCCGGTTATTGATTTGGTATGACTGGGGTAAAGGTTATGCATACTCAATCATGACGTGTTCTGCCTTGTTACCCTACAAAATGATCAAAACATAAAAGTTCACATTTACTTGATTTCAATATTGTATAGGCCTAAGTGCCATTTGATTTAGGACAGACTTTGTTTAGGGCAGACTCTTTAGTATCTACATTAGATAAATGTCATTATTGAGTTCTATATAATAATACATTAGATTTATATAGCACTTTTCTTAACAGCGGTACAAACTGCGTCAAACTATAACGGCACAAAAGCAACACGGGGGACAGAGGATTCAAATGAAACTAATACAAAAAAGTGGGGGCAGAGGTTCATCGTTGGCATCCAGGGAGTGTGTGTGCAAAATTTGGCATCGACCGGTTAACGGTGGCCGAGATTAGCTGCTCACGGACACACACACGGACGGACACACGGACACACGGACGGACGGACGGAGTGCAAAACATACTCTCCCCCCATGCCTTCGGCCTGGTGGAGACAACAACAGAAGGATCAGTGGAGAATATACATGTAAAAAATAACTAAAATCAAGTAACTAGAATGGAAACAAGAATCCATTAATGTGTTCCTATACAAGAAGGTTTTAAGAAGGGATTTAAATGTCACTAATGATGTGTAGGCTGTCTGATGTTAATAGTGTTCCACAGTCTGGGGTCTCTGGGAGCAAATGTCCCCCAGTCATATGATCTAGGAATCTCAGCAGTGGTGGAAAGTAACGAAGAATATTTACTCAAGTAGTGTACTTAAGTACTTAAAAAAAGGAGGAGTACTTATTAATTTAACTTCATCAACCCCGAGACGGGGGCCTAAAAATCAGGCAGTATTTCTGCACTAGCCAGAGTCTATAAGAAACACTTATTTTTTCATAAAAGTGATTAATTGGATCACTTCCAGCTATTCTTAGTTCACCGCTTGGCCGCCCCCTGCCTGATTCAATAACTAACCCGGTGGTGCGTCAACCACCTTTTTGTTCCATCAATGCAAGACGTGACCTTTCAGAGTTGGCATGGAAAGGGCATCAAATGGTTTAGAGACCTGTTTGTGGAAGAGGGGTTTGCATCCTTTGATCAAATTTAAACGAAATATAGTCTACCTAGACCACACTTCTACAGATTTCTGCAGGTCCGGCATTATGTGAGCTCTATATTACCTGGCTTCCCTAATAAGCCTAATCCTAAACCTATTGATGAATTTCTGCCTTTTGACCCAATGACTAAGGGCGCCATTTCAATAGTATATGATACCATTTCAAATTCGAGGCCAGCACCCTTAGATAAGATAAAGGCCGACTGGGAACATGATCTGGGGCTCACACTGTCTGAGGAAGTATGGGATTCTGTTTTCTCTTCTATACACAGGTCCTCTCTCTGTGCACGACATTGCTTAGTGCAGTTTAAAATAGTCCATAGAGCTCTTATGTCTAAGGCTAAACTGGCTAGTATTTATCCTGATGTAAGTCCTACCTGTGACAAGTGCAAGAGCGGTGATGCAACTCTGTTCCATCAGTATTGGATGTGTCCAAAATTACAACCATTTTGGGGGAATGTGTTCAAGACTCTGTCCAACATTTTACACCAAAATCTAGACCCAGATCCCTTAATGGCTCTCCTTGGCACTGCTGGAAGGGATGACCTTCCTCTAACACGCATAGAGTGTCGTATGGTCGACTTTGCCTTATTGCTCGCTAGGCGTGCCATTCTGCTCAAATGGAAGGATGCTGCCCCGCCCGTGCTCCGTCA
The DNA here is from genome assembly GCF_964188405.1 of Protomyctophum parallelum. Classification (NCBI taxonomy): domain Eukaryota; kingdom Metazoa; phylum Chordata; class Actinopteri; order Myctophiformes; family Myctophidae; genus Protomyctophum; species Protomyctophum parallelum. The sequence goes on along the minus strand of NC_139712.1, from coordinate 31,271,977 downwards.
GTGGCTTCGTGATATAATGTCCTGTCTCGAGTTGGAGATGTTACGGTTTTCAATTGCCGGCTCTGAAAAAAAGTTTTACAAAACCTGGGGTCCGTTTATGACATTCTACCACAACACACAAACGGTATAGTGTGCCGTGCCTATGCCTCGGCCACGCCAACCACAACTGAAACAAATTCTGCTCTATCTGCTTTATTATTTTTATTTTATTTTTTGTAATTATGTATGCATGTATTTTGTGTATGTGTATATAGATTTATGTATTTTCCGACTATCCTTGGGATTGTGGGTGGGGGGTGGGTGGGATAGGGGATGGAGTTTTATTTTTTATTTTCATATTTGATATGTCTCTGTTTAATGCTTGCCCCTGGGTTTGTCAAAAAAACTTTAATAAAAAGATTTTGAAAAGAAAAGAAAAGTGATTAATTGGTGACTTTCATCAGTAAAACAAAATGTGGTTTAGAAATGGAAATAAAACAATTGGAGCGGGTGTCAAATTACAGACATTAATTAAAGTAAATGCTTGTGTCTTGTAAAGTAATACTACAGTAATGTACAGTTGATTAACTGGGCACATTAACATATTTGGCTACACAAAGTTAATGTATTATTAATACGCTATGGTTGAAGGCAGGATTAGTCCAAAGGTGCCAAGTAGATCATTTATTATAGCAATGTTTTTCACAAGACTTTGACAAATGACAATGCTTGCCTGGCAGAACACATCCATTTTCAAAAGAAATGTTTTTCATAGGGGGTGGAGAGAGCATGCTTGTGTGGTTGTTATATTTCAACATCATTGCCAAAGACACAGGGTAAGGAATTAAAAGCCATTGTACATTTGAAACCTCTCTTCTTATCTCTCAGCTCATTGAACCATAATGTAACCGACGGTAGAGCAAATAACACAGTGCTTGTTTGTACCATTCAGGTCGAAGTCGAACAACCTATCAACCATAGGCAACCGAAGAAGGATTTGAAGTACCTCTCTGGAAGAAACGTACGGAGCATCCTCAAACAGATTAACTGAACATCTTGCATTTGAATAATAATTTAACATGGAGCAAAAAAAATATTTAACAATAATCTAAATGACAAAAGAGTGCAAGCAGCAGAAAATGTTAGTAGCTTACACACACGCTCACACAGCCAGAGCACAGTTGCTTTAAGCCGTATTTTACACTTCTACACGTTGACAGATGGCAGAAACTAAATATAGTGATTTCATAATGGTAAAAAGCTGTGAAAAAGCTTCTCTTCCAAAGACAATCTACTTCAGCATACCAATTGGCCTCCTTTCCCCATGTCATCCACATATCTAACTAGCGTACAAGATTCATTATATCATATCTTTGGGACATGTTGTGCCGAGTGATTAGTCTATTAAATAAGGAATGGGTGTCAAGCAACAATTGACATACACAGTCAAGGAGATGTGAGCTTACATGATATAGATCATTTATCGAGTCAGAGATCATGTACTTGTCTCCATGATCCATGCAGTCCTGTTTCTCTGCGTTAGCACCACCGGCCCAGCTCATTTTCCCTGACACCTCTGTGGTTCTGTTTCGTGGCCTGTGATTTCAACTGATTCTTCAACTGAAGCATCTGTAGTCAAGGTTTGACTTAAACTCTTTTGCTCTGCCTCTTTGTAGAGCATAGGTCATTTATACATTTCTTCCAGCTGGTTCGATGTTGGCCGATCTTCTCTGCTTCCGTCCAAGATGTTCTAAGATTTCTAGCGTTTTTCAACAACACACGCATTATCTGGTAATCCAACATGAAAAGGCAGGAGTCAAACATGGTTGTTTTCTGCTTTTGATTTGTGAGCCAGCCCCGTTTGTTTGCAGAAAGAGCACTAGGGGATCGGGTGACACACGGAAACACATGACAAACAAAGGTTGTCACATCATAGAAACAAAGGAACAGAACATGCATGGTATTCATGAATACTTGATTCTGTATGCAGCCTTTCTTTCCTCATTTCAATGTACTGTAGCAGCATACTGTGTTAAAGAAATAGAAAGCTGCAAAATCACATTGTATCCGATGACTTTTGTCTCTCTCTGCTATAGTTTTCTATGGACACAAAGGTCTTGCGTTATCTTTCCTTCTGGTGGTGAATGTTTAAGATAAAGAAAAGAGTTGTGAGGTGTCCCTAGTCCCCATTCAACACATAATGTTGTTTGATGCCTACCTGTCAGACAGCTCTAATGGGTTTTCACAATAGACAAATGGCTCATTCATCTTATTTTGTCCGGGATTAAGTCATCTGTCATTGTCATTCGGCAGCTGTATCTCTTTTTCATGGGTTGGATTGTGGAACTCAAAAACCTGCTATTCCTCTGTTGGCTAAGGCTAAGCGACTGACAGACTTATACGTCAATTTACTAATGGGAAAAACGTAGAAAAATGTAGAGAATGTTAATTGAGTCAAACAGCTGCTGACAGGGAAGAAAATAATGAATTGGCCTGTCATGATGGTAGGTCGGTGGGTGGGTGAGTTGGGTGGACATTCGAATGGCAGAGAAGTAAATAAATCATAGTTACACTAATGGCATCCCCACGCACAGCTGCCCTAGATAATTTATTTATATATAATTTGTGAATTTGTGAATCAATTTATGCAATTGAGAGAAACCAGAGGAAGACATTCTGGTCAGGGAATCATCATCATCTGTTTTTACGTCCGGAGACACTTGTCCAGGACAGGCTTCAGACGCATCTCCTGCCAGACACTTAGAGGCTTAGATCTGAACCCATTTGATTTGGCGCCCATTGCGACCTCATGCCCTGGTTGAGGTTGACTCCAGGCAAGGGGCCCGATTCACTAATCTGTTGGATGTAATACACAATTCACAATTTAGGCATTAAGCAGATGCTCTTAAACCAGAGCGATTTGCAGTAAGGCAAGGAAAACACAAGGTAATACAGACAAATGGTCATCTAGGATCATATAGGTAAACCACGAAGAACCTATCATCAGTCTATACAATATCAATTTTGTTTTCTATATGGACTTCCTCGCATCATAGTTTATGGGACTGAGTAACAATATGGCATTTGTGTGCCTGTAATTGGCTTCCTTATGTCCACTCCCTAGCGATGGGAAATGATTTCTCGCCGTGGGAATGGCAGTTACGCGAATCGATTGACACATAATTACAGATATGCGCTGCAGCCGAGTGCATATGTGATCCTACACGTGACGAAAATTATCAATACAATCGTACAAAGGTATAGGCTTATCTTCTTTAGGATTACATTTGCTTTTGATCACACAACATTGGAAATGGGCGTGTTGACTGCTGAGTTATACTAATTCGTGGACGAAATGCATCCATTTTTATGAGACAAAATAAATATAATTTTGTCTGGTCCTTGACATGAAATGTTTTTAGCACCACTGCACAAACATACATAGGTTTATCAGAAAACAGATATTTCTTTGAATCTGCCTCAGATACTGCCGATTCACTAAGCTGTTTACACCCATATTTTGGGTGTATTCATTATTATGCAGCAGTTATTAAGTTATCCTTTTGCTATTGGTCCTAAATGGATTGATGACGGAACCTGCAGTTATAGTCACTGAGCCAGAGGCAAGTTGTAAGAGAATGGGCATCCTGTTTGAAAGCACAAAGCTCTTCCTCTGCCTAGACTCAATCAAACTTACAGCCTGCAATTATTGGGCATCCCCCCCACCTCTCTCTCTCATAATTGGATCCCCAAGCCCCAAAAGTATAGTTGTAAAATGCCATATCTGATGCTTTACTGTGAAATCATGCATTAGTTTGGTTATAATTCTAGAATAGCTCACACAAGCTTGAGTGTGCTGCCTAGACACTTGCCATGCGATTTACCATAGGAAGTGATGTATCTAAAATATATTATGATTTGCCTCATTGCTTCTCTTTTATTAACTGATATGTAGACATTTATAGATCATTTGTTTGAGTGTGTCATTCACAACAAATTTTTCATTGGTGTAGTATTGGCAATTATGCAGCTGATATGTCCCAATTTGTAACCACTTTCAGACTGGTGTCCCAATTTTGGGTACGCGATTGGCGGAATATTTTGATTTTGTTAAAAAAAATAGCGTCAGCAACATGTACAGATTATTATTTTTATATTATATTGTTTAAACCAAGGCTATGTTCTTGGTTTACCTGTGATCCTATAGTTTCCTGAGGCACTATCCAATCTCTCTGCAGTCTATATCTGGTGTATACTCTGGATAAAAGTCTGTTAAATGCCTAATTTGTAAATTAGCTTTTTAAAATTATTGAGTTGGGCTTAAAAGTTGGTTTTCAGCTAAACCGTTTCATATTTCATATAAAACTTTATCTACGAGAACTGTCGTAGTTGGCAAACAACTGGTGTCGAGGGAAAGTACGAGAATTCTTGTATAGTTGGCATAGAAATAATATAAGCTGTAGCAGCAATTAATGACAGATGCCTTTCAACCTAGGATATAAATAATCGATATTTTCAGTAGAAAGAGCTTCAAAATGTATTCTAAATCTAGTCAACCAGGCCTGCAGTACAGGCTATGCACTGGACAAATGTGTACATGGAATTGTAGGCAAACTGGTGTTGGTCATGGGTGGGGGGAATACAGGATTTGATGTTGGCCAGCACCAGTCTCTCAAAGCATTTCCAATCACCGGCGTGAGAGCGACCGGCCTGTAGTCGTTCATGCAGGTGATGGCTGAGGCTTTGGGGACAGAAATGATGGTAGTGGCTTTTAGACAGGTCGGAACAGTCGCTGGCTTGAGTGACAGGTTGAAGATGTCTGCAAAGACTGCAGCAAGCTGGCCAGCAAACGTCTTCAGTGCTCGGCCTGGAACACCGTCGGGTGGTGTGGGAGTTGTTGTCTCTGAAGTTGTCCTCAATACGCTGTTTGTATTGTTGCTTTGCATTTTTAATGCCTCTTTTCAGGGCTGCTCTGGCTCTGCTATAAGCCTCCCTGTCCCCTTATCTAAATGCAGTGTAGTGTACAATGCAGATTGTAGCCCGTAGATGTGTCACAGAGACAAAAAATGTTTGGGGAGTGTTTTACTCATTGCTGGCTGTCTGAATACAAAAAACAAAAAGGTCAATAACATTTTTGACATATTATTGCTTATAGCTACTTCAAGCTGTGTACGTGTTCAACAACACAGCCATGTGCTTGGCATCCCTAGCAACGGTTGCTGAACTATTTGGACTGGCATTGGACAATCGCTTTTGGGGTGGGGTTTAGCAAAGGGCTAATTATATTATAATATATATAAGTTTGATGAAATCAAGTTTTGCTAATTAATTTCAGGTTTTTGCAATTCTATAAATGTTTTTTCGTTATTATTTTCCTTTTTTTACACAAAATATACAGCGCACATCCAAGTATAAATCAGGCATATATTATACCATATATACTAAGTAAGTTTACTTATTTGGGAGCCACAGTTTGTAAAGAGGGAGGTGGCATGAAGGACCTGAAGAACAGATTGTCTAAAGCAAGAGGTGCATTCATCAGACTTAAAAAAGACCACAAGAAGAACCACGCTAGACTGTACAAGATGCTAGTAGTGCCGTATTGCTATACGGATGTGAGGAGACAACAAAAGGCAGTTGATGTTGGTTCATTTGGTTCCATTTGTACACTCTCAAAGTTAAACTAACAGTGATTTTACAATATAAATTGAGATAGAAATGCCATTACATGGGGGGTCCGTAGACTAATGCATGTCAAACTGGGGGTCCTTGAAATGAAACGGCTTGAAAATCACTGCTAGAGCCGTAAAATAATCTTCTCTTATGGGGGGGTCCCTGGCATATCTTTTCAAATGGGGTCCGTGGGCTAATTAGTGTCAATGTGGGGGGCCTTGACATGAGAAAGTTTGGGAACCACTGCTATAATAGATGCCTACGAAGAATACTCCATATAGATTGGCAAGAAGATCACGTCAGTGACCTGCTAGAAAGAGTTGAGATGAAGGCGCGGAGGGAGGAAGTGAAGCTGCATAGATGGAAGATGATTGGACACATACTACGGCAGGACCACAACGACTGCAACAATGACATGGGCACCAGATTAGAAAAGAAGAAAAGGAAGACCAACGACCACCTGCAGGTGTACCGTTGAGAAAGAAAGAAAGAAAAAAGCAAGATTTAATCATGGTGCGAAGTGAGGACTGCAGCAGCTGACAGCAGCTGAAGTGAAGTGGAAGTGCTCTGTGAAGTGCCACAAGGCACGAAGTGGATATAGGTAAGAGTTAATATATTATACTAGTCGCACAACAGCATCATTGTTCACTGTTCAGAATGTCCCACCGCAAGTTATCATTAAATATGTATATCTGCTATTTTCAAATGGCCAATGTTGAAATGGTGCTGAAGTGGTTAATGTACATGTTTTGTAATCTATAACCATATAAATGCACCAAGTCTGTGTGTACACCTGTACGTCTGTAATCCACGTAACTCGAGAACCGTCAGATTCGACACGCGCGTTCCACACCACAACAGGGAGTGCAGTGCCTGGTGTCAAGTCGGTCGGACCCACGGTTGTCCAGAACCTCCCCAAAAAGGCCTCTGCCCGGGCTCTGGACCGGGCCCCTGCCCAGGGTGCATACAGTATATGGAGCTGGCCTGTTCTGACCTCACAACACTCCATATTTGGGCATGCCTGACACAGAACTCCATAAGCTGGCCTGTTCTGACATCCCAACTCTCCATATTTGTGCATTGCTGACACAGAACTCCATATATATGGATCTGACATAAAGGGCATAAAAGGGACACAGACATAATATCTGGGTGGGGCATGCATTTCCAACTTGCATCGTTCCAAGTAGGCCTGTGCGGCAGTGCCCCACAGGCACCTATAGTAATAATACAATTCTACAAAATGTAAAGTTTTTAAATTATTCTACAGTGGAGTAAAACAACATTATTTGCCTCTGAGATGTAGTGGAGTGGAAGTAAAAGTAGATAAATTGGAAATACTCCAGTAACCTCCAAATTTTACTTAAGTACAGTACTTGACTATGTATAGCTAGCTGGTTGTTAGCTGATATCTTGAGCGGAGAGCCCTCCAGGGCTGACAGTAAGCTGTGTTCTCTGTGGCTGCACTTCACAGGTGGATTAGGAGAGCCTTATTTTCCGTCACAATCGTCTGATAATAGGTCGGATGACGAGTCCCCTTTAGGGAATGGACCGCAGGGTACTTCTAATGACGCCTTTTGAACACACTGTTTTGTCACATTAACCCATTAAGACCAGAGGCCGATTCTAAACATGTCTTCTAAATCCTAACATCTTATTAACAAATATATGTTGCTTCATCACCTTTGTGTCATTCATGTCTAGGACCCCCTAAATTACATGTATTTGACCTCCGATCCCCATCTCAAAATCTGTTGTTCCAGGGACAGGGGGGAGGATTTGAGTAAAAAATGTTTGCTTAAAGAATATATAAATTTAAGATTAGCTTTTCTTTATTTCTTTTGAAAATAGCAGATCTACAAGTTCATAGCACAATAAGTGGGTTAAAATGACACATGGGTGCCTTCCCGGTATTTACAAGATAAAATAGGACACATCACACTTATTATACCATTCAGCAATACAATATAAGATGTATGAATGAAAGACGCTGCACCGCACCGCCTCTCATAACTTTAACATTGTTTTTATTCCCTTATGGACCATCCGACAGTAATAATATCTACGGTAGTTTCCCCCAATTGGTGTAACCTTGTATCAGAGTGTGTGATTAAGCTATGGCCATGTGGCATGAGACAAGTCCAAGGGTGCCTTGGGATATTTTGCGACAACCATATACTTAAAAAGAGTAAATGGCACAAACTGTATCAAGCAACAACAACGTGTCGTAGGCTATATGCGGTCAAGAGCGAAAACAGGTGAATAAAGCAGACATCATACCCAGTTGTCTATATATGAGCTCGAACAAACTTTGCATCTGTGGATGATTTTATTTTATTTATTTAGAAATGTCACTAGGGGATAAGTCCCTTGAGTTGCAACAACTCGTTTTCAAGGGGGTCCCCAACATGGCATACCGCTGCTCTTATAACCTCTTACAAATGTACTTACAAATGTATAGATTTAAGAAATAGATTTGGAAATGTAACCTGCACGTTCCATTCCACAGTGTGCCTGTGGAGAGAAAAGAAAGTTGTTCTATAACTTTGTATACGATGACTTCAGTCAGATTTGTAACATCAGAAAGGTTATATCTGTTAATGATATTCAACAATAGTCTGGTATTGGCGGCTCAATAACCAATATTAACACTGTGACTGGTGCAGACAGTAGTGAAACCACGTTGTAAATCTGACCTGGCATAGAGGTCTCTAATAGTGCTATTACTGTTCTATTTCTGAAACTACAGCTTGTAATGATCAAGTAGAACAGGAATGATTTATGCTCTCTACAGGCTTGTATACACGGCACGCTGCATCTCAGTCTATTCTCATACTAGCCATCCCCTCAGTGGGAATCCCCTCACCTGTACAATGTCCAGCCTCTGCCCTAGGAAAAATAAAGAGGAAGGTGCACGGAGGTGTGGCCCGGTCTCCTGCGGGAGGTTTGCACGTATGCTCAGTGTAAACAGGAACTGCGATAATGGAGTGTTCCAGCAGAGGTGCTAGATAGAAAGCTCATAACTTGTGATGTAAATAATGAGATCAGAACAGTTGAGAATTAAACAGCAGTCACCCTTCCCTTTTCAAATGTTTTATATCATCCACAGCACTTGAATGAACAGTATCCATGTTCCTTTGTAATTTCACATAAATAAAAGTTTAACACTACAATCAAAGCGAGCATCAAAAGAACATGGAAAATCCACAAAAGAAAAATATACAAAAACATTAACATTTAGTAAATGTACTTGTCCTTTGTCTTTCACTTTGTTATACACATTTTTTCAGTTATGAAATTGTTATGAAATTGATTTACTTTTTAAAATAAAAACAAAATCAACATTGTACTATTCTCTTTTTTTATATCCTTTTCATTATTTCAGTTCAGGGTCAGCAACTCTCATGCACCTCTAGAAGACTAGCACATCTGCTGGAACACTCCATCATCGCAGTTCCTGTTTATACTGAGCATGTGCAAACCTCCCAAAGGAGACCGGGCCACACCTCCGTGCACCCTCCTCTTTATTTTTCCTAGCCTCTGCCTCAGCCAATTGATTGCCATGGCAACCCCACACCTGACAATTGATTAGCCTACTTAACCAGTCCACTTGATAACGGGTATTATTAGGTTCCCAAGTTGCATCATTCTCAAGTAGGCCGGTAGCCGACGGGCACATACAGGTCTAGTACTGTAAATGTGTGACAGATGAGTGAGCACAAAATAGTTCATTCTCACTTGCAGAATATAATGTTAACTAACTGCTGCACTGCAATAATCTTTTTTTGTCATTTTTGTCTCTTTCCTTCTATGTTTCTCTCTCTGTCTTTATACCTAGGCGCAAATATTGGGGGGAAACTAGCCAAAACAACATCCATCTGTGTGGCACATTGTTGGAACAGCATAATGATGGCCAACACAGCTCTGTGCCTTTACCGGTGGAGATATATGGTTAAATTGCTGTTCGGTTGCAGAGAATAATGTGATGTTGAGAAAGTCCGCTCCAGTGTGCGCCTATTAATTTTGGGGTTCCTTGACACGAAAACGTTTGAGAACTACTGGTTTAGAAGGCATTTAGAATCGGCCTCAGGTCTTAATGGGTTTAAAACCTTAAGCTTAGAATCATCAGTTATACCGTAATGTACCGTAGCTGAAATTGATCAACGGGAGAGACAGTCAGACTGAGCTGCACCAGGAATGAGCACACTGAGGTGAACGGCATCACAAATCAATCTCTCAGCCAACGGAAAAGCGTTCTCCCCTAGCTGAGCTCAGAGCCCTTTTGTGGAGTTATCGCCGTGTGACAATACAAACTGTCTAGGCATCGAATAATATTCATCATTTCTAAAGCCCCGAAAACAATCAATTCACTCCTCTGACAGAGGAGTCAGACCATCCATCCCCGACCAGGCGATCCCTTCCCTTCACAGCAGACAGCACTGTGATAGACACCAGTGATTACAGTATACAAATGAGGGCCATGTTATCAGAGAGGGAGGAGCCATGATTTGATAGAGAGAATATATCATCATCATCTATATAGTGTAGGAGCGGTGTGCCGTCCAATTCCGAACATCTAGCGGTGTCATTTTAGAAAGGGCATGGTGATTTATTAGATGAAGATAATGGATTCCACTGAATGGCGAGGCCTTATGTCAAGCACAGGCCTAAATCAAAGCCCTGCAACGTATGCTTCATAATCACATTGGCTTATGTTAAGCCTGATTTATTCTTAGTTATAAACATCCGTGTCTCGCGCCACAAAATGGCAGATCTACAAGTTGAGAGCTTGTAGATCGGCTATTTTCAGTGCAAGACCCCAGGTGTGCAACTAAACATAAATCCAGTTGTGGAAAAAAGTACTATTATATATTTACGTAAAAAGTATCAATACTGCAATGAAGAAATGCCGTGTTAATAATCAAAATTTACTTAAGAGTAAGAGTACAAAAGTATTGGCATCAAAGTACCAAAAGTATAGAAAATTGGAAATAGTCCAGTAAAGTAAAAGCACATCAACATTTTAATTATGTACATTACTTGAGTGCATACATGTATAGTTACTTTCCACCACCACCACCACTGCATAAATCAGGCATACTGCTCCACAGGATAAGAATTCAGTATGCTGATGTTGGCATATTTTGATATTTAGACTATCATCACGCTGTTTTCACGGTTTGAGTGAATAATACCATGGCCAATTTTTGCCTAGCAAGCCATACTTGGCTATGGTAGCCTATATAGTGAAAACGGGTGACTCTAGCAATTGTGCAGTTTCTTGATTCAGGCATGGCCAGCTGCTTTAGTCAGAACAGATCACTTCCACTTTCATGTTTTTGTTTTTAATTCAATAAGATTGCCTGAATTTGTCATTATGCCTTTAGAGAGGTCTGCTGCACTCTGTGAAACAGAAAATGCCATTTTCTCCCAGTGAATTAGATCATATAGTCATCTGTTTTTGTCTCACTGTCTTTTTTGAGTCACTATAGACTCACTGTCTAAGACTCACTGTCACCAGAGATTGCAGGAAATTGACTTGAAGCGTCCACAGTATTTATCTCTGTAAACACACAAAGGCCAGGCTATGAAACAAGCTGCCCTGCTAATTATGAGCATGCCATTTAAAAAGGTGGACAAACGATAGAGAACTAGAAAAAGTGCCCTTCTGGGCACAGGTCTCCACCAGGATAGGAATGTAGGACATTGCAGCTTGCCTTCATCTGGTGGTTGGATAAAAGGGCAACAAAAGTAAATTATCCACAGATCCGTGCAGTTAGAGGTAAAAAACACTTTTCGGCCAGTTATAGCGCCACCTTGATGCTGAGTTTAAATTGTTCATGTGGCATTTCTTCCTCGGCCTAGTGGGAATGTGCGTGCACAATTTCACGGAAATCACGCGATGTGTTCATGATTTGCAGCATTTTGTTTGAAACTGAGCACTCCTGTGAACTTTGGAAGCCAATCTTAACCAATCAGGATGGAGTCTGAGAAATCTGAAAGACCCGTTTCGTTGAATGGCTCTAGAGAGACTGTGTACCAATTTGCGATGTTTGGACAAAATCTGTAGGTGTACTGTGCAAAAACTTGTTTTGCACAAAGTGGCCTCCTGGTGGCGCTATAACAGGCCGTTCTGGAAATTTTGGGGCAGAGGTTCATCGTTGGCATCCAGGGAGTGTGTGTGCAAAATTTGGCATCGACCGGGTTAACGGTGCCGGAGATTAGCTGCTCACGGACACACACACGGACGGCCTCCTGGTGGCGCTATAACAGGCCGTTCTGGAAATTTTGGGGCAGAGGTTCATCGTTAGCATCCAGGGAGTGTGTGTGCAAAATTTGGCATCGACCGGGTTAACGGTGCCGGAGATTAGCTGCTCACGGACACACACACGGACGGACGGACGGAGTGCAAAACATACTCTCCCCCCATGCCTTCGGCCTGGTGGAGACAATGACCAGACATGACTCATGACAAATGTAGTGTATTAACAGTTTGCTAGGGACCCCCTGAAGGACCCGTGGGGGTCCCCGGACCCCACTTTGAGAACCACCTGGCCAATGCAAATAACCCACATTGGTCGGGAAATCAATACTGCACAAGAAAACCAAGCTCCCCTCTGTGCCACTGTCTGTTGTAGCTTCCTGCCACCAATTCCTTTGCAGCGCGTTAGCAGTCTGCTGAGACAGTCACCGCAGGGAAGGTCTGAAGCCAAATTCCAATACCCAAAATCTCGACCACTCGCTCACTCACACTCGGTCACTCCAGCATGGCCGTTTTACGGTGAAATCGGTGACCTGCTGAAATATGTGACAATCGTGTTGACATCACATAATGTCAGTGTCCGAATGTACATTTTGTGGTTTGTTTATTAGCAGAGTTCAACCTAGCGGTTTTCAGGCCACGCATTTAAAGACCTCCATGTAAGTTATGTGAAGTCCACAAGAGGGTCACATAGTTCAGCAGGTCACCAATTTCACTGTAACTCCACCATGCTGGAGTGAGCAAGTGTGAGTGAGCGAGTTGCCGGGATTTGGGGTATTGGAATTTGGCTTGGCTCCTGGGTGGCCAGAGATGCTTCCATTGGTGTAAATAGGTTTTTGGCAACACATTCATGCCCTACTAAGTGTTGTGTCTTCGGTTGTCCAAACGTGTGGTCCCTTAAGAGTCTTCATCTAACTTAACCCATTCTGACCTGAGATCAGATTCTAAAAATGTCTTAAATGTCTAAATCCTGACAGTTTTCTGAGAAAGCTATGTTTATGTCAGTCGTTCTTCGATTTTTGGAAAGCATCTGTAATTTTAGATTTATTTGGCTATTCAAATAGCATATAGGCCTATATATTATAGGGTCTGGAGCTAAATACATATTTTCTTTTCCTTCAGTTTTTTCAAACTGATTTAGAACATATTAAGCGGTTGAATGACAAGTTGCAGCTTCAAAAGAAGAATGAGACAAAATAGAAGCAATTTTCAGCAGCACCCACCCACGTTGAGTGTGAATAAATGGTCGTGTGGAGAAAAGTTTGTGAAAACGCTTGAGGTGTGACTTTTATATGTGGCGTAAGCACAAAGTAATGATCACCTACAGCAGGGGTTCTCAACGTTTCTGGCCCGCGACCCTCGGAAATGCTTTGGCAATGTCTCGGGACCCCTGCCCCCTCCCGACCCCCAATATAAATTGACTGCTACAATAACCTTAATAATAGAGACAATACACCATAAATAAATACTGAAACCAGATATAATCATTAGGGAAGATGTATGCATGTACTATGTGTACTATATGTAAACTCTTCATTTCCACTTTCCAGCCATTCAGTTGAAAAAAAAAAAATTGGAAAAGAAATTGGGGATCCCCCAAAATAATTTGGTGACCCCCCTGAGGGGTCGCGACCCACCTACAGTGCAGTATACAGTACAAATTTGAGGTATTTTTTTTTTTAAACTTTCTTCAGTATTCATCATTTTCAATACCTTTACTTCTACTCCACTACATCTCAGAGAACAATATTGTAATTGTTTCTGCTACTACAATAATAAAAACTTTAATTACTTTGTAGATTTTATTATTATTACAAGACATACTAATAACCACTATTTTCAAAGGATTTTCACTTTTGAACACTTTTGAAATAGGATTATTTCAAAAGTGCACCAAAATGTCTCATTATAGCATTCTGCTATAATGAGACATTTTGGTGCCTGGCTGTACCTTACTTGTAAAGAGTATTTCTACATTGCAGTATTGATACTTTTAGTAAAAGATTTGAATAACTTTTCCACTACTGCAAAAGTCCTACTGAAATTGAAGGAATAGTTTTAAACACAAGAGAGCCATCGTGATACCACTGAGATGAGCTTTTTAGTTTCTAGATTTCACGAAGCACAACCTCCGTATCAGCCAATGGCTGATGACTACAGAGCCACTCCCTAGCCAATTAGTGTCCAATAAAAAGAGGACCATGAGTTACAACTCAAGGAGTGTCTGTCTGTGGGAAGGAAGAATAACATCAGAACTTCTCAAGTGAGAAAACATTAACAGCGCTGTGGTTTTCAGTTATACTCAAAGGGCAAAATGGTGAGTAAGTCACTGCTGACTGACCTCTTGATGTCAAACTAATGATGATGAACTAATCTATATAGAGGCCAATGGCCATGCATCTAAATAGAACACAACCTTAAATCGTAGCATTGGCAACATCTGTGAAGGTGTTGCCAATAGTTTGCAAGTACATTTACTCAAGTACTATACTTTACTTTCCAATTTTCAATCTGAGGCAAGGCAATTATTGTACCTTCTTACTACAATATCTGAAAACTTTAGTTGCTAGTTAACTTTGTAGGTTTTGATTATTAGAAAACATGCATTAATCACTTCATCCTATTTGAATACAAACTCATCAAAGCAACCTGCTGGGAGCTTAATTTGTAGATCAATAAATATGGCAGTGTATTTCTATAGCCTACTGCAGTGTTGATGCTTGAGTAAGAATTGTGTACTTTTTCACCACTGCCAATATAGCTGGGTCAAAAAGCACAATGGGCCTCATTCAGCAATTTTATCTTAAATTTCTCTTGCATTTCAATTTATATTTTCAGTTAAAACATTAACTGGCTGTTAAAAGGGAAAAACAAAATCCAACCTGCAGGATTCAGCATTCTTACCCAGGTGTGATGAATCCCACTTTATCTTAAATTAGGCAACGCCCATAGTTGACGCCCCTGAACACCATTGTTGAAAATTTCAAGAGTCAGTCCAGGTCTTCTTACCAATTAAAACTGTAATATCAACATGAAGTCATTTAAGGAAATCTTGTTTTTTATGAAAGCCATTTCACCATGCAATATACTCCAATGAGTCTATTTTTAGATTATCTGTTCCTGATCCATGTGTAAGAACTATCGAAGAAATCTTAACCAAATGTGGATAATTTCACCCATTGTACCCTGTTGTGTATATGAAGTTGGAATTTTAAATGTCTTCTTGACACTAGGGATATCAAAAACCCAGTAATGACAAACTCATCAACATTTGTGATGTTGGCTGGCTTCCCACAACTAATGTCTTCCCCAGTCATGTACAGCAGCCTGCCCTGGCCCCCCCTTTTGAGGAATTCTCTTGCAGTGCAATAACATTACCCCCCCCCCCCCCCCATCCCCTCTTCCTATGCAGCGTGAGTGCCTTTCTATCCACGTTGGACAAGCCGGAGTCCAGATCGGCAACTCTTGCTGGGAGCTGTACTGCCTGGAGCATGGCATACAGCCTGACGGACAGGCCAGTGATGGGCCCGGTTCGGTGGGCAATGACTCCTTCAGCACCTTCTTTAGCGAGACTGGGGCAGGAAAGCATGTCCCCAGAGCCATCTTTGTTGACCTGGAACCCACGGTCATTGGTACGGTTGAACAAATCCCTTGCTACTTTAATTTAAAACTTGGAAGAGAAGAATAAATTAAAGTACTAATTGTGAACCGTTTCCTGTAAACCTATATTCACAGGTGAGGTGCGTACAGGAATGTATCGCCAGCTCTTCCACCCTGAACAGTTGATCACAGCAAAGGAGGATGCAGCCAACAACTATGCCCGCGGACACTACACCATCGGCAAGGAGGTCATCGACCTGGTCTTGGAGAGAATTCGCAAGCTGGTGAGGGCCTTTGATTTTCTTGGCAAACTACTTGGATAATTGTATTTGTGAAAGTTGTATTTTTGTAGATCTATGTATCTGTTTGGTTTTTCTATTGTAGATGGTATATTGTGAATATGTAGCCCACAGCACACACACACTTTGAATGGCAGGTACACTCATGCATTCACTCAGAGACTTGCTCATGGTACTATGTGATTCATGCACCACACTACATGTCGTCATATACACACCTCATACTAAAGGACCTCAATGGAAACTAGCTATAAGCTTTTTTGCGTTATCCAATCCAATATATTATTGTGGATCAGATCTTGGTTACAGAATGTGCTTTTTATTTCATGATCAATAAGGACATCAATCAAAATCCAGCTTTAACTGAACTTTGTTTGTCTTTTTTTTTTTTAGTCTGACCAGTGCACTGGCCTCCAAGGGTTTCTCATCTTCCATAGCTTTGGTGGTGGCACCGGCTCTGGTTTTGCTTCCCTGCTGATGGAGAGGCTCTCTGTTGATTATGGCAAGAAGTCCAAACTTGAGTTTGCTGTCTACCCGGCTCCCCAGGTGTCCACAGCTGTAGTGGAGCCCTACAACTCCATCCTGACCACGCATACCACCCTGGAACACTCAGACTGTGCCTTCATGGTGGACAACGAGGCCATCTTTGACATCTGCCAAAGGAACCTGGACGTTGAGAGACCGTCGTACACCAACCTCAACAGGCTCATTAGTCAAGTTGTGTCTTCGATCACAGCCTCCCTTCGCTTTGATGGTGCCCTGAATGTTGACCTGACGGAGTTCCAGACCAACTTGGTGCCTTACCCTCGCATCCACTTCCCACTGACCACCTATGCCCCAGTCATCTCCGCAGAGAAGGCGTATCATGAGCAGCTGTCGGTCGCCCAGATCACCAACTCCTGCTTCGAGCCGGCCAATCAGATGGTGAAATGTGATCCCCGGCGCGGTAAATACATGGCCTGCTGTCTGCTGTACCGTGGAGACGTGGTGCCCAAGGATGTCAACTCTGCCATTGCTGCGATCAAGACCAAACGCAGCATCCAGTTTGTGGACTGGTGCCCCACAGGCTTCAAGGTGGGCATCAACTACCAGGCTCCCACGGTGGTTCCTGGAGGAGACCTAGCCAAGGTCCAGAGGGCTGTCTGCATGCTCAGCAACACCACGGCCATCGCTGAAGCCTGGGCACGCCTTAACCACAAGTTTGACCTGATGTATGCCAAAAGGGCCTTCGTCCACTGGTATGTCGGCGAGGGGATGGAGGAGGGGGAGTTCTCCGAGGCTAGAGAGGACATGGCTGCCCTAGAGAAGGATTACGAAGAGGTGGGCGCTGACAGTGCTGGGGTGGATGACGAGGAGGATGAAGAATTCTAAGCCACTTTTGTCTTCCGGTTTGCCGTTGGCCGGAAGTAATGGGATGGGGGAAATGGGTTGTATGAGATCTGCTCCTGTTTCTGTCATTCCTGTGATTGTGTTCTCACTTGACATTATTAAATGCACCCAATGGGTATATGTCTGGTTTATCCTTCATTTGGCTTAAGGTTTTGTGTTTTCCCTTGAACAACGGCTTCAACCAGTATAAAGGTTCTCTCTTCCCTTATAATTAGTGGAGAATCCCATCGACCAAGGGATCACTCCAATGGCTTTATTGATTAGCTTGCCATTATCTTGTGTTACCAGATGGAGGGAATATCTACAACGCCTCACAATATTTATTTGTGGTCAAACAATGTATTGCCTCACTCCTACAAGTGCATGTCGGGGTGGGGGGTCCCCAGCGTAAATGTGATTATTTTGGGGGTCATATGGCCTGAAAAGGTTCAGAACTGCCCATAGAGCAGTAAGGGTGATGGAGAGACATTACAGTGGACGTAGATCTGCCATTTCTGAATATCCAACGTATACAATAAGTAAAGGGATTAAAATGATTGTTTGTTTTAGATCCCCCATTAGTCACTGCCTCAGCAGAGACTATTCTTTCTGGGGTCAAAGTACAATTAAAAACTCTTACAATGCATTAAAATGCAAAATAACTTTTAGCAAAAATGTAAATTCGAGCAAATGGCCTACAATATACACATTCATGTACATACAGTAACAAAGACAAACTATTATCCTAAATGGTAACTTATGTTAATTAAATGTAATAAGAAAATAAATGACCAGACATGACAAATATAGTAAACTGACAAACATTAAACACAATCTAAAACAATCTCTTTCCTCAACATCTCTTCTTAGTCTATTCTTAAAAACAACTCTACTGGTGATTAATACTAAATATTGTGGAAGTCTATTCCAGTAAGTGATTACCCGGCCTATACATTTTCAACTTTTTTTTATTTATCAAAGTTTTCTTTATTAATTTTCACACATGAAAATATTATACAACATTTTTTCCCCCCTCCCCTCCCCCCAGAGTTCCCGCTCTGAAAGAGCCACAACCCCGGTATCTTGCACCATATGAAATAAAAGGCACATACAGATATACATCATACTATAATTCTAACAATGTCCGTGTGTGTGTGTGTCTGTCAAACAGTGCCGTAACTCCTTACTGCCTGCACCAATCACTCCCACTTTTCACACAGGCATTGACCATATGAATATGGAGGGCGTAACGAAGCCCTTTTTTCGATTTGACACATTAATTAATGTATTAGTCAATTACAAAAGCACCCGGGCGCAGTACCCTTCACGGCCACAAGGGGGGGGGCAAATATCTCACAACGGTTAAGGACTAGTAGACATAATAGAATAATATGCAAACAAATTATTAAAAAAAAATATGTATAAAAAAATAATTAAAAAATAAAACAATTACAGTAGGGTCAGTGTAACAAGTTAAGGATTGTTGATGTCAGCCACGTTCATCCTCTCAATGTGTGTCAAAAAAGGTTGCCAAATGGTGTAAAAGCACCGGCGTACCCTCTTGTGGAGTAGCGAATCTTCTCCAATGTCAGATGATGTAAAACATCTTTAACCCAAGATTTAAAGGTTGGTGGTATTTTCTCCTTCCATTTAAATAGTATTTGCCGCCTAGCCAAAAGAGATGCAAAGGCTATCATATTCTTGTTTTGCCGGCTAAGATGTAGATCTTGGGAAATAACTCCAAACACTGCAATAGTGGCAGAGGGTTCTATGGGCACTTCTAATACATCTGAAAATGTTTTAAATATTGATTGCCAAAATGTATATAGCTTTGGACAAAACCAAAAAGCATGTGCAAGGGTAGCTTGATCTTGATTGCAACGATCACATAGGATCCATGGTAGGAACGAACATTGATTCTTTAATGAGGTAAGTGGTTCCAGGTCAAATGAGTTTAATAAGGAGTAAACTAGCCCAATTACCCCTTTAGAGTGTGGATTGAGCTTTAGAATTTAGTCTAAAAGGGAGTCTGTTGTGATGGGAAATCCGTAATAGATGATGTTACAAAATTACGAAGCTGCAAAAATCGGAAAAAGTGAGAGCGGGGGATATCAAATTTCAACCGTATCTGGTCAGAAGACATAAAAACGCCTTCGTCGAAAAGATCTCTGATTGAAGTGATGCCTTTTTCAGTCCAAATGTCCATCTATAATTGAAGGTTTGAAACTATGATTTCTTACTATAGGAGCACAAATTGAGAAGTCAGTAAGTGAGAAGGCACGTCTGAACTGTGCCCAGATCTTAAACAGAGTGTTTAATAATTAAATTTGAGGTGTATTTGGACATAGGTTCAACTTTTTTCAACTGTATTAACAGTTTGCTAGGGACCCCCTGAAGGACCCCACTTTGAGAACCACCTGGCCAATGAAAATAACCCATTGGTCGGGAAATCGATACTGCACAAGAAAACCAAGCTCCCCTCTGTGCCACTGTCTGTTGTAGCTCCCTGCCACCAATTCCTTTTCAGCGCGTTAGCAGTCTGATGCTGAGACAGTCACCACAGGGGAGGTCTGAGGCTCCTGGGTGGCCAGAGATGCAGCTTTCATTGGTGTAAATAGGTTTTTGGCAACACATTCATGCCCTACTAAAGGTCATTACACACTGGCGAATTAGCGACGCGATGCGAATAAGCGATCTAAAAAATGCAAATTATTCGCACGAATAAATCGCGTCGCCAATTCGCCAGTGTGTAATGACCTTAAGTGTTGTGACTTCGGTTGTCCAAACGTGTGGTCCCTTAAGAGTCTTCATCTAACTTAACCCATTCTGACCTGAGATCAGATTCTAAAAATGTCTTCTAAAGGTCATGACACACTGCCGAATTGGCGACACGATGCGAATAAGCGATCTGAAAATGCGAAATATTCGCCTGGCGAATTTATTTTATTTCGACACCAGAGCGAACAAATAAAGAGCGAAAACGGTCGCATTTTCGCATATTCGCGCATTCGCCACTGATGTGGAAGCTTGCATTGACTTCAATTGGTTTAAAAAAAAAAAGCGAATTATTCGTACGAATAAATCGCGTCGCCAATTCGCCAGTGTGTAATGACCTTAAATCCTGACAGTTTTCTGAAAAAGCTATGTTACTGTGTCAGTCGTTCTTTGATTTAAAAAAAATAGCAGACCTACAAGCTTGTAGCGCGCCACTCGGTGGCGCATTATGAGCTTGTAGATCTGCTATTTTTCAATAGCTAAAGCATAACATAATGCTAACACCAAAAGGGGTTCCCGCCCAAAATGGTTGGAGACTGATGTTTCAGTTGAGTCGCGCTTGTGCAGAACAAGATGACACCAGGCAGTATCACATGGCAAGTTCTGACACAGAGGATCATCACCATAAATCATGACACTATTTTTTTATGCTTGTTCAGTCAACCTTTTGCATTTCCTGTGGATGCTGAAGGAATGCAGACCGTGTGAAGGCCTGTCACAATTATCACAAAGTCGTCAAATCGCAATTATTTGAGATAATCACATTTAGTCACAACCGTGACATAATACATAAAAAAGCAGAAATAGCCGATATGAAATCTAACAAATCTTATAGATTTGACCTTTTTCTTTTGTATAAAATTAATAAATGTCAGTAATATTTCAGTGTAATTCTTATAACAAACCTAAAAGGCAGCTAGAAATGTATTTCTATTCATGTATTTCAATGTTATATGGCAAAAACACAATTAAATAATTAATCGCAATAGTGTAACAATGAATCATCCAACTTAATACATAAGTAATCGTGACAAACCTAACCGTGTGTCGACAGCAAGCCATGTAAGAAACTGACCTTACCCTGACACAAAATACTAAACCTACACGAAGCACATTGACTCGACATCGTCTGCGTTCCTTTGGCATCGACATGGTACACAAAAGGTTACCCTGACCATGTACACAGGATGATAATGTGGAGTTTTCAGGAGAGCTTCTCACATTTCTGTCAGGTTGCGTTTGCTTTCTTCACTGTGTGACGCTAACGTAATGTACTGTGTGTTGTCACATTGACCCTGCTCTCCTCCCCTCCTCCATCTGTTCTCTCTCTCTGTCTCTCTCTGTCTCTCTCTCGCGTTGACTCAAGATTTCTTGTTACATCTTATGTTCGGAATACACACCAGAGTAAAATTCTTTCGCTTTGTTGTGTGCTTAAATATTGAGGTATACATCATGTGTGAGGCGGGGCTAATATAGCAGTGGTTCACAAACTTTTCAGGTCAAACTAGTGAAAATCACTCATCAACAAGCTTGCAACACTTTGTGCGGCCACTTCTTAATTATTATTATTTAAATATAGATGTATAGATGATGTATTTATTTTTAAACATTTTTAAATAAAAAATAATTATGAAATGTATAAAAGAAAATGGGATTTTTACTCAAGTCGTGACCCCCAAAAATTGGTCCGTGACCCACAAATGTGACCCACTACTGTTTGGGAACCAGTGCTATAACCAGTGTGTAGCCGATTGTACATTCTCTCTCTCTCTCTTATGACCACACAGGCCAGCTGTCAGTGCACCTTGGCTGACTTGAAGCGCAGCCATGCGACCTATTCCTCGAAGAACCCAACGGAATACATAAGAGTCTGTGTGCCACAGCCTGCTGCTCCTCTCCTGTGAAACCAGCCAGCTCTGTTCCAACTACAGCTGATCATGTTGTGCTCGGCTCAAGCATAATGAGAGCAGCAGGGGGGGGGGGGGGGGGGTGCATGATTATTCTGACAGAGACGAGACAGTGAACAGTGAGAGGATGAACAGAACAGAATAATAAAACAGTCGGAGATCAGATTGAGGTATGAGTCATGTTGGGAGGTTAGACGCCTGCTGACGTCTGGTCTATCCCTGCTGACGTCTATTCCACAGTGGTGGAAGAAGTACTTCCAAGAGAGATTTTGCGCTCTCATTAGAAGGAAGTGCCATCCAGCCGTTAATTTCTCTAATTTCTTTGTGTCCATGTCTCTGTGCAACAGGTGTCTATATCTCCTGTTCCTGTAGCATATAAGGCAGCTTGCCTTGATGTACGAGCATACTGTACACCCCCAGGACATACTGTATATGTATATATACTGTATATATACTGTATATACGCTAGTATGTCGCAGGGACTTAACCCAATCCAACCCTTGATGCTAAGGGAAAGCAGGGGAGGCATTAGATACCATTTTTATAGGTTTATGTCTGACTCAGCCAGGGATTGAATCACAGCCTCCCAGTCTCGGGGGAGACATTCTAGCCACAAGGCCATGGAGCTGATATGGCTCTTATGGCCCTTCCTGACTTGCCTTTTCAACCCAGACAGAAAGATGATGCATGTTTCGTCCAAGCAGAGTATTAAAGAGAGCTTACAGTATCTAAGAAGACAGTATATGAATAACTTTACCATGGCATTTATTGTGCACTAAACCTTTTTCTCTACAGTCTGTGTGTGTATACCCCATACGACTATACTAAATATGTCCAATATCTAGGTTTTACATTAAAAGCCGTTTTAAAGCACAAACTATTATTACAAACATGCATACAACAGTGGGTTTGTGTATTGGGCAGACAGGTAGTTTATAGGCAGACCCAACAAACAAATCATGTATTTTTAGGATGCCCTACTTTGTCATATACTACAATATCACAAAAATAGGAAAAGCTCACGTGTCACTTCTATTGGCCTTCAGCCACATATATGTTTTGACATATTTTGAATAACTAAATAAACATAACATTGATTACATCCCCATGTGTTCCACACGATTCCTCTGCAATATGCTTGATGAATCGTTATCCCGGAGACCACATATTATGGCTATATCAACTAAAATTGCAAAAAGTATTGGTATCTTGGGGCGCCCGCTGGCCAAGTGGTCCAGGCGCATGCCACATATAGGCTCTGGCCTGACAGCGTGTTTTGAGTCCCGTTCATGAAGACCTTTGCTGCATGTCTCTCCCCTTCTCTCCCTCCCACTTCCCTGTCTGTCTTCACTAATAAATATCAATAAAGGCAAAAAGTCAAAAACACGTGGGATTGGTATCCCACGTACAATCTGTCTCTTGATCGGCATGTCATGAGCACTGTCACTATGTTATATTGTTCTATGGATTTATCTGTTTCTGAATTATTGCGACCACAGGTCGTAGTTAACTATGAAATCGTGCATTTCCAGTCAGTCAATCAGTGTCAGTCAGTCACACCCATATATGGTCATCACGTGATGTCATCAATATTAAGCCCATATGGAGATCCCTGATACAAAACTGTTAATGTGGACGACACCATAAACATTCAATTCCATTACAAACAAGCATTACACTCGTTTACAACAGGGTCCACCATTTTCAATTTGTCCGAACATTTAGAGACGTACAAATATATACACTTCTATATAAACAAGAATTGATCACATAGTGATATAATTGTCAGGTGAAAGAAGCGCTGTCTTCGTTGTGTCTTTTTCCAACGTTGTGTGTGTGGTTCAATGACTGTGTTTTGTTGTGGCTTTGCATTGGCTGCGCTGTTTCAGCCGCGTTTTGGTATGACTTGAAAGTTATATCGAGTGATTTCATGAGCGTGGTTAGGTCAGGTTTTCACCTGTCAAAAAAACAGGAAATCATCATATAAGGGAAGAAATATATATAGTAAGGGGAAAAGGAGGGTGGGACGGGACTCAGACTTTTACGGGGGCCCGTTTCGAATTGTAGCCGTCCGTACAGTAGATGCCCTTTGTAGGCACGTCCCCTAACTCTGAGGACCCCTATAATACGGATCCCGGAAGCCACAGTGTCTATGTATCTGACTGTGACAACTCAGAACCCACAAGAAACCGCCTCCCTTTACAGTACAGTAACTGTCAAGATAATGGCAATCCTGGAGGAAATCTATAGCTCCATTTTGCCTCCTCTGATAAGAGGGGGGGGGGGAATGCCAGCTTTTAAAATGTGAAGGTTCAGAAATGACTTAATTTGCCGTTTTAGACAGAAAAGCATGTCAACGCCTTTCATTTAACGTTAACCCATTAAAACCCATCTGAGCCATTTTAGATATTTGTATGAATATAGCACATGGTTGACTATTCCATAATATACTGAGATACAAGCTCATAGCACTCATATCGTCGTATCTGCGACAAAGCCAAACTTTACAGTTACTAGGTTTTTGGACACCGACTTATTTGTGTATCCCAAAGGTCAAATTAGCCTTTGTGATTTTGGGGGGATAAACAATTACCTCAAGAACATATTTACAATTATTGTTACTGCACTTTATCTTTGTAGGGCAGTATAGTCTGAGACCAATATTAGCAGAGAAGCCCCGGACAAATGCAATCATAAAAACCATTCACCATGAAGCAATTATTTTATAGATCAAAGCCTAATATCACCGTGTAGCTGAGTGTAGAAATGAAATTCCTGGGGCAGTTACAGTATGCAAAGTACATTGCATGGCATTATTACAACTTCCAACATAATTTCCCTTGTTTCTCATTAATTCCCTGTTAATTGTTTTATAAGCTGTTTGACTGGGCAGCCTCATGAGTCTAAAAGAACACATTAGTGAAAAAGAATCATGTAGTCCGCCACAATGTTTTATGAACAGTTTTTCTTTCCGTGCTGTTGATACTTGTGCACAATGTCTGTGCATTTTAAACAATGTTTTGGGGAAATGTTTATTTTTTAATGCAGCTTAAAAGTGGTTAAGATGACAATGTGCTACCGTTAGAGCCACCACACATTACATAAAGGAAGCCTGAGTTTTGCTAATCTACACAATCATCACCCTGTATACCAACGGTTGCATTATATGCTTCATGCCACGGTCGTGTGGGATTATACTGTTTATCAGTGTCTATACGCACATGTATGTGTATGTGCCATTTCACATTAGCCACTTGAGAACCACTTGTGTTAGAAGGCATTTGTAGAATCGGCCTCAGGACTTAATAATGGTCCATTTTGGGCGGGAACCCCTTTTGGTGTTAGCATTATGTTATGCTTTAGCTATTGAAAAATAGCAGATCTACAAGCTCATACAGTGGCGCGCTACGAGCTTGTAGGTCTGCTATTTTTGAAAAATCGAAGAACCACTGACATAGAAACATAGCTTTTTCAGAAATCTGTCAGGATGTAGAAGACATTTTTAGAATCTGATCTCAGGTCAAAATGGTTTAACAAATCCTGAAATTTGAAATGCTAAGTGGGCGGAAAATGGAGGTGATGCAGCACGAGGCAGATGGTAAACTTCAGGGCACCACTTCTGCGACGATTACGGATATAAAATGTTAATCTATAGAGCTCTCAGAATAGTCGTGCTGTGAAGTGGGGCTTGTTCATACTTCACGGCACATCATGGAAACGTGCAGATCCAGCATTGGTTTCCCCTGAGATTACTTTTTGACTCCTGCCTACAAGCTGCTGGAGGAGATAACCTGCAAATTAACTCTCCCTGAAACTGCAACAAAAACAACCATATGTCAATCATGAAAAAGCTGAACATTTCAGCAAGGAAACACAACAAAAATAATTAGTCTGATTAACCATGTAACCCTGTATCATCGTTCATTGGCAGCGTACAAAAAGCGATCTACAAGATCACAACATTTCAACACGTGACTTGTGAGCTTGTAGATCTGCGATTTTCACTATATTTCTTTCATATAAATCGTTCATTAATTGTAATCGAAGCAAAAGTTTGAAATAATAGTGACAGCATTGACCAGTTTCTAAGAAGGCCTGCCCTATACCATAAAAAATACATTTATTTGACATAGTCAAACTGAGGCCATGTCTGTTTGGAGTCATCACTCAAAACAGATTCTGCTAATAGCATTTTTGAGGAGCTTGCTCGTAAAACTGGCTGCTCTACGCCTTCCTTAATGATTAATCGGTAATTAATTGGTAAGGCCTAACGGTTACATTTCTCCAAATGGCCATCGCTAGGAAGGAGGCCAGTATAGGGGTGATGTGTGTGATGGGCTCCAAGAAAATAAGGTTGGAAAGCAGTGCTTTAAACAATTTGAATATAAATGGGTAGAAAACAGGAGACGGCAGCAGGTGGACAAACAGAGGGAATGAAAGACAGTAGCAGCACCCTGCAATTGCATCCTACACACCGGCCCTGGGTTGCCATAGAGACAAAAGATAAGCAATCAAACGGTCTGCCAATCCAGACTAATCCAACGATAGCGTACAACACAGTAATTTGCCGCTAAATCTATATGGGAAGACTTTGTCGTTTTATAGTTATAATTATTATGCCACTGAGACCAGCAAAGCTAATTGCTATTTGAGAGCTGTATAGTGCATGCATGAAACATTCTTGATCACTTTCAGGGTATTTTTTAGCTGGCATCACCTAATCTATGCTCTAAGCCTAAGGGTCTGAACTGCCAACCCATGCTTAAAACTTCCCCATTGAATATAATATGCCAAGTACAGTATGTTATGTAGCTTACTGTTCCTATGTGTTTTAATGCACAATGTACTGTCTGACAGGAAATGGGGAGAGAGTTGGGGGAGGGGGGTGACATGCAGTAAAGGCTGTGGGGATCGGTGAGTCGAACCCGTGGCACACTGCCAGACTGGATTGCCTGGACCGCTGAGCCACGGCCCAGGCAGCTCAACGACACTTTGACACCAACTCTGGGGGAGCCCAGGATCGAACTGGGAACCTTGTGGTTGCCATCCGGCCACTCTAACCCTGAGCCACCGCCACGCCCCTAAATAATGGAAAGAAACTATTTAGTCCGAAGAAACCTTCTGTTCGTCTCAGAGAATTGCTTTGTGAGAGCTTAAGGGTGTCGAGACTCAAGAGAGCATGCTTGGAGCAGGTTGAGATCCGAGCCACAGATGGATCACTGTGGAGAGGAGACACATCTGTCTTATCTGCCAAGAGCACCGAAATGTTAGATGCTCCTGGGGAACCTTTGGGTTATAGTCCAGAGTACAATAAGCCCCTGATCCCTAATCCCCACCCCATGCCACCCTGAGTCTAGATAAAAGGCAAACCACATACTGTATACGCAGGTGCACAGACTCTCCAACACACACACACACACACACACACACACACACACACACACACACTGCCTCCCAGGCGCAAACATGTGCATACACATTACATTATCCTGCCATCCGCTCACCGCTAACGTCTGAAAGACCAGTGTTGACGCACACTGAAGATAACAATCATCAGCCAGGTCTCTCTCTCTCTCTGAGTCACCTTGATGTTTTGTCACACTAATCACACTAATCACACGCATGCAGGTGCCGACGGCCGTCAGAGCCCCAGCTGGTGTTCTCCGTTTACCTCCTATCACAAAGGAAAATACCACGGTGATGGAGGTAGTACATGTTTTACTTAAGTAAAAGTACAGTATGAACACTGCAATGAAGATATAATGTACTCCGTTACAATTAAGGCCTGACTCACACCTTCGCAACAGATTGATGAATGCTTGTTGTATGAGATGTATAGCTGATGCAAGCTCGCAATGCATTTCCAATGGGAGTCACATGGTTTGACACAACATTTGTGTTGTATGAGGGGGTGGGGGGCAGTCGAAACACAGCCGAAAGCCGTACAACACAAAAATGTTGTGTCAAACCATGTGACTTCCATTGGAAATGCATTGGGGCAAGATGTATCACACCCTTTGTATACATCTAGCATGCATCAATGTTGTACGCTAGATCAAAAGGTGTGAGTCGGGCCTTAGACTTACGGAAAGGTGCAAAAGTATCAGCATCAAAATATACTTACCAAAAGGAAAAATACTGCAATATTTTGAAAATATAGACGATCTACATTCTACAAGCTCGCGACTCATTGTGAGCTTGTAGATCTGCTACTTTCAAATGGCCGAATTATTATATAGGGCTGAAGTGGGTTTTGTAATAATAATAAAAATCTACAGGTTTACATTTCGTGGAGTAAAAGTTCAATATTTGCCTCCGATATATAGTGGAGTAGAAGTAAAAGTAATGAAAATAAGAAATACCTCAAAGTTGTACTCAAATACAGTACTTGAGTAAATGCACTTAGTTACTTTACACCACTGCCTATCACAAGGTAAATAAGCTGTCCCTTTCACGCTGCAGTGGACACTCGCAATGAAACACGGAACCCTCTCACAGCTCATGCACACTGAACTGACACACACACACACACACACTGAACTGTGTGTGTGTGTGTGTGTGTGTGTGTGTGTGTGTGTGTGTGTGTGTGTGTGTGTGTGTGTGTGTGTGTGTGTGTGTGTGTGTGTGTGTGTGTGTGTGTGTGTGTGTGTGTGTGTGTGTGTGTGTGTGTGCGTGCGCGCGTGCCAGCGCGTGCTAAAGAGAGAGAACACAAATTATGTCTGACCGAAACGACCAGCACCTAATTATGATAGATCATTATAATGCTGTCGACTTGACTGTCATCCGTGTACACATACTAATAGAGATTTAATGACTCGGCTAACAAATGGCTGCTGACGTGACGCAACGTTAGGGATGTGCATGCCGTGGAAAGGGGTCGACTCTTGGCAGGGAACAGGCAAGTTGGAGCAGTTCTGTTAAAATGAGCAAGTTTCACACCTGGGGGAGGAACGGGGGGGTATCTTTCTTCCCCAGGTGGAGGGTAATTACAAAGAAAGGTTTCTGCTGCAGAGGCTGAACGTTATAGCTCAGCTGTTGCTTTTTAACGTGACTCTGGCCCAAAGTGATAACAGTCAGACAGCACATTTTCTACTTAATGCAAATGCACGTGCGCGCACACACACACACACACACACACACACACACACACACACACACACACACACACACACACACACACACACACACACACACACACACACACACACACACACACACACACACACACACGGCCATGGTTAAGTACTGAACAGCAGAAGCTTTCTCGTTTTCCCCTATCAGGAGTTTACAAAATGCTAAATAGCAACAAAACAAACATTCAATGCAGAGCATGAAAGTAGTAGCCTACTATACTGCAGTGTAGGTAGTAGGCTATAGTACTAGCTACACTGTATACCAAATGTATGTCTTCATGTTACAAACCCCACATACTCTTGAAAAAGCACGGTATAATTTATATATTTGAAATATCTAGAGCAAAGATTGGCAGAAATGAAAGATAAAACACATTTTACATCACCACATGACGCCTTGGAAAGCACTGTGAAGTTTAATTCCTGGACATTTTATCTGTCTGCACCAGTGCTCTATCAAATCCCTCTTTGCCTGTCACCAGCAGGATGTTTTCCTCCATGCCGCTGAGAAAACCCCTAAATGCCATATCCTTTCTGCCAACCTACAAAAACACACCCTTTTGTGCCATCAGATAAAGCAGTGCCGTTTAGCGTTAACACGAGAAGAGCCCCATCAAAGCTGACTGAAGGGCTTTTTGGGATGTATTCTGCCATGTCTCACATTTTATCATAGGAGCCACATATGGTCACACTGTGTGTGTGTGTGTGTGTGTGTGTGTGTGTGTGTGTGTGTGTGTGTGTGTGTGTGTGTGTGTGTGTGTGTGTGTGTGTGTGTGTGTGTGTGTGTGTGTGTGTGTGTGTGTGTGTGTGTGTGTGTGTGTATGTGTGCCTATGTCACATTGCATGTGTGTTGTTGACTCGTGACAATAATTCAGTGAAGAGCAAAAATACAATATTCATGTTTAACCATTGAGCCAAAAACTTTAATCGTTTAGCAAATAACCGATCTACAACCTCACAAAATGGCAGGATGTCACCTCACCTCCACCATAAAGATTTAATGGATTTCATTCATAATGCACTTCATATTTGTGTAAATCTCAAAGTGCTACGCTACAATAAGGATTTACATTTAAATAAATCACACCCGTGTGAAGTGAGGGGCGCATATTATACATCATCATACATCATCTCATTGCCAACTGAATTTATGTATTTACATATGATGTAAATTTTCCCTTCATTGTCAATGGCATTTAATGTTTGTGTTTTCTTTTACATCATATTTGAGGCACATAATGTTCTAATTTCTCCTTTCATTGTCAATGGCAAATATGAGACATGTGGGGACAAAAGCTGTACATAGGCCCTCAAAAATAAGAAAAGGAAACTAAACATATGAGGGCATAGAGTCTCGAGGTAAAACCAGTGTAGTTAAAAAGAAACACTTTGTTAAAAAGGTAGGTCTTTAGTGCTCTCTTAACAGAATCGACCGGCTGAAATTAGTGGTTAAATTAATTGTTGGACTGATTTGTGTTTCAGCAAAATACTGGTGGTCTACATAGAGTAGCTCGGACCACCAGTATGTTCCTTTAATGTAACACAATCATGTAACATGATGTAACATTAAGTGCTGACATTTTCCAAATGACAAAAGAATGACGCATGGTCGCATTGGCCGTGGAGGTGACATCCAGGTTACATAGAAATGAAGAAAATGCCAGCACTCATTGTATGTCCTTTTTGTATGAATTTATTTACCTCTGACGTGGATAACGAATGCGTTTCGGCCTTTGTGGCCTTCATCAGCGTTATCAACGCTGACATCGAGGTTACGTCTACAACTCCCGGCTTAGTTGCTCAGGCTGTGTTCAATATTTAAGTACATTTGAACACAGTCAGAGATCCATTAGTGCATAATCTCTCTAGACAGATTCAGAGCTACACAACTGAATCTGTCGGCAACTCCTATTATAACATATAGAGTTGTTGGAATGAAAACAAAGGAGCACCACCGGAAGAGGTGGGCTCAATGAGAGTAAACGGGCCGACATCTGGTCTCTACACGGGGAATTGGGTGATGCCCCCATGTCTGTGTGCATGTACATTGTTTGCACCAGCTGGCTGACCGATATCAGCCGGAGATTTTAGTGGGACAATATTTGACTAGTTTATAGACCATTTTGCTGATATTTACGTACATTA
Source organism: Protomyctophum parallelum (assembly GCF_964188405.1). Taxonomy (NCBI): domain Eukaryota; kingdom Metazoa; phylum Chordata; class Actinopteri; order Myctophiformes; family Myctophidae; genus Protomyctophum; species Protomyctophum parallelum. Next base: position 31,240,836 of record NC_139712.1, on the reverse strand, counting down.
GATTTTTACACTTATATATTTGAGGATGTGCTGTACATGTACACAGTCTAAAACTAATGTTAGTTGTTATACTACCGTATATTGTGCAGAATATAAAATGACTGATTATAAGACGACCCCCATTTTTTCAAGACTCATTTGCGGAAAAAGAACAATGAATGTCAATTAGTCTCTTATTATAATACGACCCGGGTTTTTAAGGATATTTCCATTGGAAAAGAACGTAGTCTTATATTCAGGCCAATAGGGTATATTCTTTATATTCTTCTCTACTGAATGTAGGTATATACTATTTATGTTTATTTGTATTCTTTGTTTGAGTTTGTTGACAACAGAAAACCTTCTGACCAAGCACATTTGCATCGGTTTAGAAATAAGAGCACTATCCCCCATACGTTATATATGAGGAGTAGGAGGTGCATTGCCGTGTGGGCGGCATACCCTGTGGGCTGTAAGTGAGGTGAAAATGAGAATAACTCCATGAGACGACTCCCTAACTGGTCATAGAGCTATCCCTGGATAGTGATGGAGGTGTCACAACAAATATGTCTCAAACACAAGCCGACAGAAGAAGCTATATGCTGAGTTGCAAACCTTCATCCACTCAGGATGAAGGTTTGCCAAATCAAATCTTTCCTCTGCAGGACAATTTGCCATTCCCGCCTCGACCAAAAGGAGTTCTCGATCACATTCCGTACACTGACCAAACGAAACGAAAAATCAATACTAAACTGAGAGGAAAAATATTAGGCCTGTTCTTTTGCTGTGGTTCTTTCTCTTATGTGGATTGAGATCGGCACAGTGGCACATTGATGACATCTTGACCAAGACACGCGTGTGCACGTGAGCGCACGTGTGCTTCATGCACATTTGCATTAAAGATGGAGTGCCGTGATTTTGGAGTGGTGCAACCACTCCTATAGACAGCTATGTGTGTCCCTGGCTGGCTGTGTCCCTGGCTGTGTCTGAGCATAAATAATAGACTTCTAGATGGTTTGCCTCCTATAGCACCATCACTGGAAAAATGCTATGCAAAATATCCTAACATGAAAGTTGTCTTTCCTATGTTTTGTTGCATATAGCACTGGCAGAAGGTAAAACATGAGTACAGAGAAACGTACAGGATTTGTTTTCATGTTGATCTGACCTACTTCATTGACAGTTTTTCTGTATTCTGCTCTGTAAAAACAAGGGCAGGCACAGGTTTGTAATGAGGCAATGACTCAAAGCTTGGCAACAAGAATGTAATATGTTCTGCCAATCATTGGTTCAAATAAGCTCTGAAGATGTGATACAAAATAAATTAAATAATATAATTCATCATGACATGCCGACTGCCACTACCAATTTAATGAAATTACATTATACTAGTCCTTAACCGTTTGAATATATGAACACCAAATTATGTGATCGACAATGTGGCCTATTAATAAGGGAACAGCTTTAAATTGAAAAAAGGGCTGTGTTACGCCCTCCATAATATAATGGTCAATGCCTGTGTGAAAATGCAGTGTCTCAGACAGACAGACATTTCTAGGAAGTAGGATTGACTGACTATGAAAGAACCTGATATTGGCAAGGTATTGGATAGCAGAGAGAAATGCTGGCATCATTAAAAGGGACAAGGCGATCATTCTGCCTGGAACCAACTTCTACCTTCTTCCATTCATGTGTGTGATTGAGTGGGGGACAGAGGCACGACAGCAAATGGGCGAAGGAATTAAGGCTGGACATCATCATGGACAAACTAACAGCAGCCCCAATATGTTCGGAACAATGTGATCAGAATGTTAACTCATTTTCCTCACCCCTGCAGAAAGGCTTCAGATTAGAACAGAAGATATACTGTAAGCTCACCCTCCTGATCAAAATGAACAATGGGTTGACAGTTTGACAGGCACGTTAAAAGCATCACTCATGATCTTACAGCAGTGGTTCTCAACCTGTGGGCCGGAACCCCCGGGGGGGTCCCCACGTGACTCTGGGGGTCCCCACTCCCCAGATGATTAGCTTAATGTTAAACATAAACATTGTTTTCTCACTCAACAGTAAACAAACCCCGGTTGACAGGGGCATAGTTTCTAGGCTATATGACACCATTCAGAGGGTGGCTTCTCCATCACTTGAGCGTGTGAAAAGGGGGAGGAGCTATAGATAGGGATTTACCAGATTTAACCTGGCAGTTGGCAGTCTCATTGGTACATTCATCCTCAATATGCAGTAGACATGGGTTGTTACAATTTAAGGTTTTACATAGACTACATTTATCCCCTAGCAGACTAGATTTATCCAGACTCAGTTCCAGGCTGTGCCAGGTGTGGTCAGGAGTCAGCTACGCTTGGCCACATGTTTTGGTCGTGTCCCAGACTGACTGCATTTTGGACAGAGATATTTAATACCTTTTCGTATATTTGTAACTCAACTATAGATGTCAATCCAATAACGGCGTTGTTTGGTGGCCCTCCAAAGGGAATACAAATACCAACTCATCAGGCTGAAGCTATAGCGTTCTCCTCTTTACTTTCCAGACGCCAATTGGAAAAAGTAAGAGGGTGAAGTTGTGTCTGAAGAGGTGATGCTGCGAAGCAGACACTATCTGTAGAGCTGATAATTCCAAAATTGCAAAACCGCATACCAAGTTTATTCACTGTAGCCGTTATTGCTTTTAGCCCTTTTGATGCTATGATCTGTTGTATGCAATTATAGACTGGTACAGTACAGTGGTAGTCTTAACACCGGCAGGCACTCACTGGGATTAGTCTCTGGCTCAGTATAATGAACAATGTGAAGGAACACGACATGCAGCTTGTATGCTAATGTGTCTCCCAATATCACTGGGGAGTGGGGATGGGGTTTGCAGTGTGTGTTGTTCAATTGCATGAGGGGAATGATGACATGTACTGTAAAATCCTAACATACAGCAGGGGTTATTTTACTGGTGGGTGCATGTGCATGCAATGTTTCCCTGATGCTCACATGAAAATGACACATCAAACAACTCGGATGTCATCAGTTTGCTGAATCGACCAGTCCCCAGAGGTGAAAGGGATGTATAGAACTCAGTCAGGGAGAACAAGGTGTTCTGGATCCCAGGCACAACACGACAGAGACATCTTGGGCAAGTTTTGCAGAGGAAATTCAACCCGATATCACATCTATGGTCATATTACATCTGTTTAGCCTGTTTTAACTCGTTCAGTTGCTCAGGAATACGAGCGTGTCATTTAGTTCCTAGTCAGTGGAGCATCGTGAAATGTCACTTTGCCAGAGGTGGGATTAACCCTGTGACATAAGAGGATGGCCCCACACACACCACCCAGAGGGTCATAATGAGAAATGATGGAGAGCTGCTGCAGTTTTTGCTTGGAGGAAGAAAGGAACGAAAGAAAAAGCAGCACAGCAAATGAGTCCATTTGAAGCAATTATTCTTAATTCTCATTTTCCTACTTATGTCTATAAATGCATCCTCTCCGCACCCCCACACACTCCTTCTGTAATCACGCCATTTCTCAGCTGGACATGCTGCAAAGCTGGTCTTAAGGGGTACTCTATGCTGATGCTTGAGAGCAATTAAGGACCACCACACAAATGGTTGAGGGGAAGCCGAACTGACAAGTGGACTCATCTGCGTCACAATGTCCTTTGAGGCAGCGTGAGAGGCGAAGACAAGGCATGCTCCTCCGGAGGAGGTGGCCTCCTTTTGGCTTCACGTCTCTCTGGGCTCCTGCTGGCTGATACCCAGCCAGCTGCTGGTTGCTTTCTACAAACCACATGTTTTCAACTGGATGATGTCACGAGAGTACACACAGTTAAGTCGTTTTGTTTGTTTTTTTGTTTACCCTGAGCGTGTCTCACGCTCATTGTGTGACGTATTGTCACACAATTTACTGTAAATTTGACGTTGAATAATGAGTGGTGATCATCATCACCACTCAGTTAAACACAAGTTTGTTTTCCTTTCTTCAATTGACCGTCAGTGTTCATCAGAAAGAGTCGTAGCTAGTTAATAAGCTATGACTGACAGCTGAGGATTATATCCACCCCTGTCCAAAAATACTAGTTCTGCTGATGTGCTGTGAGAAAAAGCTGCTTAAAATCAGTGCACTCCTTGAGAAAGCCTCGAGCCCTCTGTTGGATAGACGCAGAAATGCTCTGATGTTCATTCTCGCACTCTTCCCCCACTGACTGTTGCCTCTCTCTGCCTCTACAGTACCTGCCCATCCCCCCATCTTCCACAGAGGAGGAGTGCCCTGGTAAATAATTGAGGCAGATTAGTCCTCTGCTGTACAATATATCTGTGCACCGTAGCTGTTCTAATCCCAATGTTTCCTAAAGGCTGAGCATCAACAAATATATTTGGTTTGTTTGTTTGTTTGTACCCTTCTACCGAGGGTAGGTCATTAATATTAACACCACAGTGACACACATGCTGCTGCCTAGTGTCTACAGTATATATCATCAGTTCACGCAGGCTCCCTAAAGTACGTCTGCAAGACGCACGCTCAAACATATGGTGTCACACAAATGCTGCTCTCTCTTCGGAACACTATTGTTAGTGTTGTGCTTTCAATGAGGAAAAACAAAACAAAAAACAATACGCTATTAATTTGAGGTTTTTATTTGCCATGTTGAAGGTTTCAAATGCAGCTTTATATACGTATAATTATTGGGGGGGGCTTTTGCAGCTATACTGTAACATGCCGAGTTTTCATTTAATTCTGAGTGTACAAATGGATCCGTAGGGTCACATTTTGCAGTGGGATATTATGAATAATATATACTCATGGGAAATTATGTATTGCCTCACCAGGACCTTTATAGCCTCTGTGCTGTCAAGTTGGTACCGCAATCCGAATCACTCCCATTCATAATGTATTTGATTTATGTTACGTTATTTATTATTTTAAAAAGAAAAAAGATTAAAGAAAACAAGACAAAAAGGGAGTGTATTTTGGAGCCATGTGCAATGACAGAAAAAGCACTGTATAGGATGAGATCTACAGCATAATGAGGTATTTGCTGACACCTGCTGTCCTAAAGCATAAATTCACTCTTTTTGCCACTGGTTCTAGACATGAAATGAAAAGAACTGATGGGTTATTATACTGTAGTTAACTGAAACAAACGGAATAACTTAAACTACAATTGAAACCGTTTTCTGTTAAGAAGTTAAAGCTCAGGGTCTATATCACTCCAGAGAAATTAAATACATTTAGTGCAGATATTCCAGATACTTGTATCAGATGTGGTAAAGACAAAGGTACACTTTTCCATTGTCTGTGGGCATGTCCAAGAGTGAAAGAATTCTGGGAAGAAGTGAGGAGGGAGATTCAGAAGATATTGTCGATAGATATTGAGCTTGACCCAAAACTGTTTCTATTAGGTCTTTACCCACCTGGCCATAAGATTCAGAGTAGTGAACAAAGATTTCTAGATTTATGTTTACTACAAGCCAAAAGGGCTATAGCCTTATCGTGGAAAAAGAAAAAGATAGGCAAACCCAGTATTGCTCAGTGGTTTAGGGAGTTATCATTGTGTCTTCCTCTGGAAAGAATCACGTATACTTTGAAGAATAAACAGAAGATGTTTGATAAGATATGGGTGTGTGTGTGTGTGTGTGTGTGTGTGTGTGTGTGTGTGTGTGTGTGTGTGATTCACGTAACTTGAGAACCGTTCGCCCCACCAACTTCAAATTCGACACACACGTTCCACATCCCCACAGAGGTTGCAGTGCCTGGTGTCGAGTCGGTCGGACCCACGGTTGTCCAGAACCGCCCCAAAAAGGCCTCTGCCCGGGCTCTGGACAGGGCCCCTGCCCAGTGTCCATATATGGAGCTGGCCTGGTCTGACATCATTCTGACGTCTGCATAGACTCCATATTTGGGCATGCCTGACAAAGAACTCCATATATGGGCATAAAAGGGACACAGACATAATATCTGGGTGGGGCATGCATTTCCAACTTGCATCGTTCCAAGTAGGCCAGTGCCCAACGGACACAGCTGTAGAGGCTCCAACGGGCACCGCTCTATAGTATCTATAAATGCACCAAGTCACTGTACAGTACGTACATCACTTTGACTTGACCAGCTCAATAGAATGATACATTGGCTAATAGACGCAGGTCTAGGTCAGTTACAGTCAGATCACCTTTGTTATGCCAAAAGGTACCCGAGCATACCGCAACCGGATGCGTGACGCACAACACCGTGCACGGGGAGCTGAGTCAGACCAAGCATGAGATGCCAGAACTCCATATATAGGAATAAAGGGACACAGACATCTCCATATATGGGCATAAAAGGGACAGACAGATGGTGGAACGGGTACTCTGGCACGGGTACAACGGGTATTGCATAGCTGGGTGGGGCATGGATCTCCAACTTCCATCGTTACCGACTCGGGCACCAGTCTAGTCTCTTTTCAATTTGTTTATCCGGTACCCTGTATAACTAACTGCCCTGAAGACTGAAAAAAAGAAAACCAGTGAAAATAGCCAGTACACAACGTTTCGCGTAGTGGCGCAAACCCACCTTGAAAACTAATCAAAGTGAAGTTCAACAGAGAAAAAAGGTCTAAATAATAAAATAATTCAAAATTCAAAACTAATAATCTTGCTAGGTATTCATTTATTACTTCAAGTGGCATTTTGTGTTCTTATCAATACAACAATTAAGCTCTAAATTGTACAATATTTTCATTGTGTCTCCTTCAATAGAAACAAATACATAAAACATTACAACTTTGTAATTCAAGTTAAAAGAAACACCCAACATAAATCAACAATGTACATTGATGGATTTGGATATGTTAAATCTCTTGACTTGAGAATAATATCCAGAAGTAGTCCAAATAGTAAATAACTTCTTTCTTCAATCTTAAGGTATCGGTTGCAATTTTGTAAGGCTGAGAAAATGGCTATGACGACTGGCTGCAGTGAACTAGCCTGGAAAAGCACCCGGTCACGGACGTCAAGTTGCTGAATTAAAATGAAATTGAAGGCTAGCAGTGAACATGTATATACAAATCAATCTACACAATTTAAACGTCTCAAAACGTAGTACTCCGTAGTACTCCGACAAAAACACCAAAGGCTTCAGAGGTGATTTAGCAGTGAAAGGCAAATGTCTCTACTCCCTTGTATTATCTGTTCGTATCACGATGTGTATGTGTGTATAGTATGCACAGGCAAAAAAACTATTGACCAAGATTGAAGTGAAGGTTTGATAATGTTCGCATATTATGACTTCGCATATAATATGATATTATTTTTTACACAACATAGGGACGTCACGGTTAAAAAACATTAAAATAGCCAATGTGAACATATCTTTCTTCCTGGACAACATATAAGTACGTTAAGAGATGACATGACATTTGTGTAATTGTCTTGTAGCACAAACAGAAAATGAATTTAGCCGTGGGAAAATATTTCTGGGAAATATCAGTGTCTGAAAGTTTGTATTTGCTGAACAGCCTTGCATTTATGAAAATCATATAGGAACAAACAATGCAAGTTAATTCTGGTTTAGATTGGCTTTTCGTTCATAACAATTTCATGCCAAGCTATAAGCTAAATAATAAGATAACTGGGTCTGTGTGCATACATCTTTCAACAATAGATGGGAAATGGAGACGTTTTTGTCCCATGGCGGAAATTCAGTTTCAGCTTCACCCAGCTGATGGCTGCTCAGATAGCTATGATGAGCGCTCTGATGTTAAGTGTCTTGCTCAGGGACACTTCGGCACACACTTCGGCCTCTACCCACTAAGCTATATGACCCATAAAAGCACTGAAACCCCAGCTGATGTGGACTGTATCAATTATCAATATGGATTGGACGATAATCGTTACGTTTATCGTGATAAAAAAAAACCTCACAACAATTGTATAGTGGACTAAGTGGAGATTAATTATTACTCTGGAAATTGTTTTCCGTTATACACTAGGATGAATTGGCTTTTGTTGAGCTGCAAATTCCGTACCACTTAATCCCTCTAGACCTGTAAAGAGCGCATTGGTACACTTTTATTTCACTCGATTTGCTAAAAATAGCAGATCTACAAGCTCACACTGCATTGTCAGCTGGTAGATTGGATATCCCCACCCCCCATCCCCCCAGTCCCCAGAATAGGCATGCTAGGGATTCAAGTGGTTAACAAAAGTAATCGCAATAATTTGTATCTTGTCCCATCCCCATTAATCAACATACTTTTTTTTTGCTAAGATAAGAAATCTTATACTTCAATACTTGCTACTATACTACATAGTGTAGTTGTAGTAAAAGGTGTTTCAGGAAAACAAGACTGTGTCTAGTAAGACTCCTTCCGATCAGAAATACATTTGCATAAAACATATAATCAGCATCAGAAACCAGAATTATAAACATAGTATAGAAAACAGATGCATGATGGTACATTTATGGAACTGCATATAGTTGAAAGGCTTATATTTTCCTTCAAGTTTAGCATTTCAGTGACGGTGGCTACACAGCAACAAGTGCATGAAACGTCTTAAACCGATTTGGCTTTTTTGTGTGTGCAAATGGGATTTTAACAGCAACTGAGGCTCAGTTTGATCGGTTTGACATTTGCGTCAAGAAAAATGTGGGTACATTCATAGTGTATTAAGAATCTGACCAGCAAAACCCAATGAAAATAAAATGAATTAAGATGTGCAATAAATCTAAATAAAATTAATTAAGATGTGCAATAATATTGCATTCAGCAAAGGTAACCCTTAAAAAAAGAATACTCTCGAGAATCCAGTGCATTCCAGTGACACAACTTAAAAGTGATAGGTTTCTACGGTATTAGCCTAACCGTGATAAGTATAGAAGCCATTCCAAAGACATGGTCCGTCATGTGTCTTGCCAACATCGCTGTAGGTGCAGTCTCACGCAGCCCGACAATCAGAGACATTCGCCTACTTATACATCTGGCGATATCTAAAAGTCACGGAATGGGCTTGAAACTGGAGAAAACCAGCGGTAACCAACCAACCAACCAACCTACTCCCAACTGATTTGAAAACAAATCCTGATGCTATCTCATATGACCTGAAGTCTGAAGCAGTTATTATTTTGAGAATTGTGTCCACCCAGTTTTAGCCCATCATTGTTACATGCCTATTTGAGAAGCCACACCAATCCCCACTATGTCCCCTTTTGGCCAAATGGCCTGAAAAAAACAGATACATTTATCTTGTATAGGTAACGTGTATCGGTTCATACATACTGATATTGTAACTTCTCCTGCTAGGAGACAAACAGTCAAAGCTCAAAGCTCTGCACTGAGTGCATTCTTCCTAGCAGCTAGAAAGAATGCACTAGAAAGAATGCTACTCGTGGAGTAGCTCGAATCTAGCTATTATTCAAAATAACTCTACAGTAACAGGATGCTTCAAAATGCTTCCTATGTGGGGGGGAAAGGCAAACCTTCCTCGGGTTCTTTTTCGACGCCTACCTACAGTGATGTTGGAAAATAAAATGGCTGAGCTAAAGGGCGACATGATATGGGCGCAAGCATAGCTATAGTAACCCCCTCTCCTCCGCTAGCTACAGTTCAAAGGAGTAGTATTTCTAATTATTGAGCGCTACTCTTCTATTGTAGTTCAGGCGACTCTGTGACGTCTTCCTCCGTGTACTCAGACTTTGAGCTGGACATGTCCATACCTTGTGCCAGTGAGGTAATAGTGTTGTATGGAGCTTCTTTGGTGACGTCAGGGCAAACAATGTCACCTGTGGCTTCAGTGTCGGGAATAGTAACCAGGTCTACAAGAAGCTTGTCCTCAGCTTCCTCATTGACGCTCAATTCCACCTCCCCCTCTGGTGATGAAGGCGCTATCTGGCCAATGGATGAGTTATCTGTAAGATATAGGAAACATTAACCCAAGACCTGAAGCCGATTCTACAGATGTCTTCTAATAGTTTTCAAGCGTCAAGGACTGTTTGTTTCTTTAAAATTGGCTCAAATCACGTATATAGTCAAAGATTTGAGTCAATTTCAAAGATTTAGTGACATGCTATGAGCTTGTATATCTGCTAGTACTGAATATCCAACCAATCTAAAATGACACAGATGCATTCTTTTAATGGTTTAAAATTTTAAATGGAAAGACGACATTATAAAACGGAAAGGGATCTAATCCCATCGACTCCAATCGGCTGTACCTACCCAAGCTAAACTGATCACTAGATGCATCTCCGTAATTAACAAACATGGAGTTGTTGCTCATATCGATGGCAGAGACCATCTCTGATAGGTCTGGGGTCATTGCCTCTGAGAAATTGGAGGTATTGAGAACAAATGTTTATTTTTCAAACGTTAACTCATAACATAATGGGAATTAGGAATATATCAAAATGAACCAAAACCACAACAAATATTCATACCAAGGTCTGCAACAGTCTGTGTGGATGGGGATAGACAGGGATCCAGAACAACCTGTTCTCTCTGACTGAGATCTACCTCACTTTCACCACAGGGACTCGGTACAGCAACCGATGACATCTGAGTTGAGAAAACAAGAGTTTTTCCACTAATCCTAATAGCAGTCACATCATCTTTATAGCGCACAAAAAGACAAAAATATTTGTAAAATAATCATATTTGAACTGGGGAACACCCCTGAGTCAGCGCAACCATCCGTTCCCTAGTTAGGGTCCGTTGAAAATAGCATGATGGTCAAAAATGATGGGGAACAACACAGAAGCCAAGAAAAAGGCATTTCTAAAAATGTAGTAACATGGAAGTGGATGATGGCTGTTTAATTTTTATTATTTTTTTGCAATCATGTGATTTCCTGCTAGACTGTTAAAACACCCCCAAAATGGGAACCATTCAATAATTTTAATTAGGCCAAATGTAGTCAAATGATTTAATAAGCAGCTGTACCTCATTGTGGTCACATGTTGGCATGTCCTCAGTGATGCCAACTTGAGACACAGTGGATTCCAGGGTGGTTTCGCTTGGAGCGTTGGGCTGATGTGGACGGGTTGGGATCCTGTGCAAATATCCGTAGCCAATACCACAGCCAAGGCTAAAATAAAAGATGAACAAACCACCTCACTGTCAACAACACGATATTATGATATATACTGTACTACTGTATGGCCAAAGGTGTGAATAGACAATAGCCAGTAGCCACGTTTCCATAAATGTGTTTTTATGCTAATTCTGAAGTGTATCTTCAGAAAATGTGATACCTGTGGAATGGAAACGGTAAGAAAAAAAAAGAGAAAGAAAAAAGTAAGAAAAACATCTTCAATATTTGAGTGTCGCTAGCCTATGCCCAGCTTTCCGGGTTTGTGTGAACACAAACATTGGCTTGTGATTGGCCTATAGCGATGATTTGATTGGCTGAGCAAAGTACATATTGACGATAAAAGTGAGGGCAGAAAAGACGCCAAAGGTAATCACCTTTGCGTGAATAACTTTTGTGATTTGATTGGCCGAGCACGGAATGTGATGTATGTTTATGTATGATTATAAGAGCATCTCACAGCCAAATACGTTATGACATTGCAAACATTTACTGTAACTCTCATACAGTAGGTAGTCTTGATATTCCACAATTATAAGTATAAGCCATGTACATGTTCATTGAAAAATTATGAAAAACTAGCCTGAGGTGAATTGAATATGATTTGGGCATTTCAGTATATCCACAGTCAGTGACAGTGGGCAGCATTGAAAGCACTGGGGAGGGGGTCGTTCCAAACGATGTGCACACTGCGCAGCTTGTTCCCAACATGGTGGACTACCTGTGGTGGCAGGTCATTTTAAGTAATAATAATAATAATAATATCTCAGTTAATGTCTAAACCTATTATACAATCCCAGAGTACAGTACGAGTACAGTAAGAGTACAGTACAGTACGTGTGTCTCACTCAGACACACCACAGTCAAAGAAAACAACAACGCTAGGATTATACATGTCTCAACTGACTAGAGAATTAGTGCCACCTAATGCTTATCTTAATGAACCAAACTCCTAATTTCGCATAACAATAGTGGGTGGAAAACATGCCTGATTCTTTATGCGACGTTTCAAAAGTTAGTATCGCCAGTAATAAATCGTAGAGGAGTGTACATGCATGCTTCACTCTTCAGCCAATCATTTCTAGCCCCCTTTTTCTCCCCAATTTTGTCGTTATTTTGTCGCAGCACAGACATTTCTGTGCTGCTGTTGTATCCTACTGACTCACCTGCCAGTGAGCAACCCCCACCGGGAGGATGTAGACTCAGAACCTTCGTCCTACCCCTCGCCCAACACTCCCCGCTGACAGGTGCCATCCCAGCCTGTAGGAGTACATACTGTACAAGGCCCAATATCACCCTCCCTCACCCGAACAGGCCAATTGTGTTTGCATAGATATTAGACGGTATTAGACGCCCGACAATGCCGGTTGCACCACAGTGGATTCAACAGTGGCGCCACCCGAGCGCCTTTGCGCTGAAGCCTCTTGAAGCAGTCTGCTTCAAGAGGCTTCATCGTGCATGTACAGCACACTATAATCAAAAACAGACATTATTAAAGATTGAACAAAAGTCTTTCTACTAACGTTTCTGTAGAGAAAACCAATCCGTTCTCTTACTTGATAATTTATGAGAACACAGACAGTCGGCTAATGGTGTGTATTGATGCTGGTTTGGTCTGCCCCTACCTTCCGTCTCCTCCCCATGCTCCATTAGGCGTCACCACTACCTCCCTGCACTGTTCAGTGTGTGTGTCGTACACCAGCAGCTTCAGAGGTTTCCCCTCATTGACTTCAATCAAAGAAAAGAAATCCTCCGACTGCAAGGGAAAAATCATAAACCTAATTATCAATATATAAAATACAATTCTTATCTATCTTTGAACTATTAATAAAGGGGGGAAAATGAAAACGTACATCTTGCATGACCTGGTCAGCTCCCACAATGAAGTCATGATGTGCCTGTAAACCTGCCAGTGCTGCAGGAGAATGTGGTTCTACATCCTAAAAAAAAGAAATCAGAGTTGAAAATTATACGATAATTCAAAACAAATGTGTTTATATAGTACATTTAAAAACTCATTTAAAACACTTTCATTCAGCAGAAAGCACCAGTGTGATGTCTTGAGTCTTGACCTAGCTTGTAGATCAGCTATTTTCACTATTCATTATTTTTTTATAATCAAAATCTAAGCAAAGGTTTGAAGCAGTTTACTTTGAACACAGTTTCAAATTAGAAGATCTCCGGATAAAGACAATAGTATCTCCCCTTGTGAGATGGAGATCAAACTGGGAAAGTGGTCACCTACCAAGACATGCCAAACATTCTCATTGGCTCCTTCAAAGCTGCAGAAGCGAACACTGGCGCCCAGCAGGCCTTGACCACCCCACATGTTACTGGGAACAACCTGGAGCTCTCTGACCCGCTGGCTTTTAGTGTTGTACACCTCCAGTTTCACTGCTTTCTCCACATTAGCTTTTAGAAGGTCTTTCAGCAGGTCACTCTCTTTGTTCTGAGAGTAGAGCAAAAAAAAAGGCACGGCAAATTTAGACACTTATAAAGCGCATAAAGGCCTTCATATCAAAAAATATATATTTCAATAATTTTGTGCAAACTCAAAAGTACTATAAAAGGGAGGGAAAGTGATATTATTTAAAATAAGGGATACATTACAAGATAACGTACAAGATATTGTCTTGTCCGTACAAGATAATTATTATCTTTTGAATGCATGGCCATTCAGTGGCTCCGTAATAAATAGCTCTTATATTGTGTGTTTGTTCAGTACGTTTCTCCAGCTTTTATCCAGGAGAGAGAACTCATACAGGATAAACAACCAAAATTGAAACTAAAACACTATCATGACACTACCTGATGAATGGGTACTCTCTCCTGATTGGCTGAAATTGCCCCCCTATAGTATGATAAGATAACAGATGGACAGTTGTCGCTTGTCTTGCTTGACCAGCCCATGACAGTTTACTCACAAGTCGGGTATTTCCTATTGACAGGATGAAGTCAAAAAAGGGCTCCAGACCGGCCATTTGAGCAGGAGAATTATCTTGAATCTGAAATGTTAAAATACAGCGTCACTGATTTAACTTGTCTTGAACCCAAGGGGGGTGACCAGAGTCACCACCATGTGTCAACTCAAGGCATTGTATTGGGCAAAGTTATGGCAATTATGTCCCAGTGGTTAAACATCATTAACTTAATAATCAGTGGTGTGGAGTTGACAGTCAATGATTTTTTTCAATTCAAGGTGTTTTATTGGCACAAGAAAACATACGTTTACATTGCCAAAGCAAAAGTGCAAAAATCAAAATGTATGTTACGTACAATTGAAAGTCAGAAGATCCAGTAAATCGATTTATAATTTTATATGTACAGAGGTCACTCGATGCAGATGCAGTGCAGGAATACACAGTACACACAATGATTAGTAGTCTTTAAGGTGGTTGTGTAGCATTTGATATCCTACTCCTATCACAGCAGCTCACATTTTTTGCTGCTGTGTTTGCACATATGTACTTCGCCCAGCTGATATGGGAGTTTTTTGTCATTAGTCATGTTTTCCAACTGTCCTTGGGTGATTGTAATCTGTGGGAAGTATGTCTCTAAAGAGTTGCAATACCCTCCACTGACAGCCCAATGATCTAAATAGAAATTTCTGATCTGCTTGTATTAGATAACATTAAACTCACCAACATTGCAGCTGTAGTAGGGCAAGCTTGAATTATCCTCTTTCAATCGGCAAAGCATTTGTTTCTACTTTCTGTCAAGACATTTCGTGTAGGTGATTATTTTAAGTGTTGGAGTTTGGAAGCACTCATCAAAGTCACTGAACGGCCCTGTGTATCACCTGTTTCGAATTTGAAATAATGCAGGAGGCAGCAGCACGACGTGTTAATGAAAACGAGCGCTTCCAAACTCCAATACTTAATAATCACCTGCATGAGTGCACGGAATGTCCTGACAGAAAGTAGCTCATAACATGTCTACGGTGGAGTTTTTTGAAACAAACGCTTGAGAGGATAAATCAAGCTTGTCCTACAGCTGCAATGTTGGCGAGTTTAACCTTGTTTAATACAAACAGATCAGTGCTTGGATCAATGGGCTGTCAATGGAGGGTATTGCAACTCTAGATTCAACCCATTATTAAAATTGCAAATTGCGGCTAATTCAATTGTTGGCTCAGGCAAAATATTTATGAATTCACAGCTTCATGAGGTGTGTAAATAAGTAATATTTTGGGTGAACTACTTCTTTAAGGCATATTTCAATTGCAAATATAGTGGGAAAAAATGTAATTTGCAATTTTGTACATGTGAATACTTTGTCCACCACTGTCTGGAATGTCATTGACAGCTCCCTCTCTCTCTTGCTTACACACACACACACACACACACACACACACACACACACTGTGAAGTGAATTAGTTTGCTGGATATCAGCCAAATGCCACCTCATCATCACAGGGCAATGAATGCTACAAAATAGTTGAGTGCAACTGCAACAACACTGTCAAAACAATAACATGCAAATAATAACCTTGTAAACAACTCCTAGCATGAATGTCAGTATATGTGAAGTGTGCACTTTTCAGTGGCTGCTTGGTTCTCTTCTCATACATTTTAGATATCAAGTTACAGTGATTTGATATAGAAACATAGGCTACTCTACCTACCCCATGGACATGGTAGCCACTGTTCGTCCCCCCGTCTGACAGAAAGGAACTCTGCGGCAGCCCCATCGCTCTCCGCCGTTACAGTTACAGTCACTGAAATAGAATAATAATTAAAAGCATTACTTGTCTGGAGCGACAAGCTAAGCTAACGTGTGCTAACTAACAACAGTGACAGCTAATGAAGCAGGAACTATCTGGCTGCATCCTGCATTGGAAAGGACAGGCAGGCGTTTCCTCGCTATTGCCACATTCAGACCAGCTAATAAATAATGATACCAGATAGGAGTGTCGTCTCACTCGTCTAATATAAGTGAATGCCTAAACAGACTCACTCACTCGCACACATACAATAAACGTATGACTACATAAGCACTGTTAGATGCATATTATTTTTAATACCGGCCAGGCCACGAGCCACGACATTACCAAAAGTCTACAAAAGTCTACATTATCGAGCCATGCTACATTCGATTTGCCGACCTGGATGGTATTCCCAGCGTTGCCTAGCAACAGGACGCTCCATCCCCCCTCCAGCCTCACGAATTTGACTGAGAATGACCTGAAAACATGTCGACTGGACTGTGACAGGTCCAGCTGGTTTAGCATTTTAAATTGAACGAAACCCATTGTCTGCTATATGCTAATGAGAGTTCGACATCACCCATTTTCAACCTATGTTATTCAAATTAAGTGGTCCTCATGCCAGGTGAAATAATTAGTAACTATAGCAGCCTACATTTTCTTAAATATTGGACATAATTTTGAGGTACTTATACTTTACTGGAACAGGCTATTTCCAATGTTTTATAGTTTTACTCCACTACATGTATCTCAGAGTCCAATATTGTACCTTTTACTCCAGTACAATTATTAGAAAACGTGGGTTACTTACTTTATAGATTTAGATTATTATTACAAAAAATGCATTGACCACTTCAGCTCTATTTAATTCTTATTCCTATTCTTTGCCTATTTGAAAATAGCAGATCATCAAGCTCATAACTTAAGCTTCTTGTTGTGAGCATTCAGTAGCAGTAATGTGTCTGACTGTGTCTCGGAGCCTCTGCCTGATGACCAAAAGAATATCTCCCCCGGCCAAGGAGGAATTCCCCTTTAGGCTATATAACAGTGGTCGTTTTAAACCAGTGGTCCTTGAGGGGATTCCAGTTGGTACCCAACTAAATGATGGAGAGTTGGTAACCAAATGGACCCTTATAGATTTTTAACCCTTGAGAAACCATGCTACATCATACACATAACCCATCTCATACTAAGGGCAGCAATGGAAACTAGAAAAGTGGCAATTTAAATTGCAAAGTGTGGTTGCCGCAATCGCTTATATAGGCCCACCCCACAAATTTTGCTAGTCAATTACAACAGTGATGGGAAACTTTGACCGTGGAGAGAACCACTATATTTCCACACTCACTCCAGAGGGCCACATTGCATATTTCTGTCAAAGCAAAAATAGCCAATCTACAAGCTCAAAATGCGTCGCGCTGCGATGCGTTTTGACATTGTAGATCGGCAATTTTTGCTAGATTTGAGAATAGCGAATCAAAATAAAGTTTATACAGAAAGAGTTACAATTACAATAGTCTGGTTGCCCTGTTAGGGCAGTATTATCCAACCAGGCTGAAAGCTTCTTTTTTTACGCTATCCTTTTGATCATAAACACATAACATAATAACAAACAATAATGTCAGTTGATGAATAATCAATCAATTACCCCACCAACATGTCCTTGTCCTGCATTTATCTTATTTAACTATATTCTTCCAACTTTTACCACCATGCAGTGAACTTATTTGTGCCCATGTGAACTGTACAAGGTTTGCGGAACGGTGTATTTTTTCAAGAAGAACAGCAGCTGTTGAGCCGTCTATAGTACACTGCTATCAGTGAGGACATTTAGGACCCACCTGTGTCATTATCAGCTACCAATGACAAAAAAATAATAAATAAAGACTACGTTTACATGTCAGGGTTCCTGACACATGGGCCTAGTCCTACCTCATTTAATTTCAGATATTAAACTTTATGAGACATAACACATATAAAAAGGTGAGAATTAGTCTGCACCATGAAAAGATTCAACATGTCTTTGGCATGGTGTTTCGTCATGCCCATCAGTGACATTGGCATGTAGCCAAATTGTTGCGTCACTCACCACAAGAAGGTATATCACAACCAACGTACTGTATCTGGTCACTTCACCAGTGATCAATCATGGTGACAATTAAAGTTATTAGTGCAGCCGCGTCCGGCAGCCGGCGAAAACTAGTTTTCAACAGGCCCAAAAATTAAGGCCCGGCCCTACCTAGCTGGGCCCTCATCAAACCCTGTACACTCAAGACACTGCCCCCACTGCCACACTAGAGTTATCAGGCCCGAAAATGTAGGCCGGGACTCAAGTCACGCTCCATATATGGCCAGTACAGGCTTCATTCCATATGTTGATCTGACCCCCACCTAGCCCTACCTTTGGATCTCCATATGGAGCTGATCTGTTCTGACATTATTATGTTAATCTGACCACATCAAACCATGTACACTCAAGACACTGCTGTGACCTAGGACGGATGCATGCACGCGACCACGCCCTTTAGTGTAATTTTAGTTCTGCCTCTTGGCCAGTTCCCACTTGTAAAAGAGATGCAGTCTCTATGTGTTTTTACTGGTTAAAGAAAGGTTAAAAAAAACACACACACACACACACACACACACAGTTAAATGCATGTTATTACAAAAGTAGGCTACATTATCGAACCATGCTATGTTCGATTAGCATACCTGGATGGTATTCCCATGTCATTGCCTAGCAACAGGACACCAGCCTCATGTTGCCTTACTCCTCACTAAATGCCAGAGGTGGAATTAGTAGCCTACATTTACTTAAGTACTGTGGACTTAAGTACAATTTTGAGGTATTTTTTACTTTCCTGGAGTAGGCTATTTCCAATGTTTTATACTTTTACTCCACTTATCTCAGAGTCAAATATTGTACTTTTTACTCCACCACAATTCTATAATGTTTAGCCTATATAACTTTGGTTACTATAGTTACTTTATAAATGTATTATTACAAAACATAATTAACCACTTCAGCTCTATTTCATTCACATCTGTACATTACAGTTACTTTGCCTATTTGAAAATAGCAGATACAAGCTCATTGTGAGCATTCCGTAGCAGTAGTGTCTCAGAGCCTCTGCCTGACCAAAAGCCTAATTCCCCTAGGCTCCAGTGGTTTTCATTTCAACCAGTGATCCGGGGACCACCAGTTGTCCTTAGGGGATTTCAGGTGGTCCCTAGCTAAATGATGGAGAGTTGGTAACCAAATGGACCCTTATAGATATTTAACTCTTGAGAGCATAAAATGAAACCAAATGGAAACCACATTTTACGTTCTTAAGAGTTAAATTATTCTTAAACATCTGCATTACATAATGTACAGTCACAATTAGAGAATATATAAGAATTGTTATTTAGATTCATGTTTTGCCTGTTATCTCTCCTATGGTACCACATCGATACAGCATGGAATGGTGGACAAAACATTTGGGTCTGCAAGGCTATATCTTATCAAATGGTGGTCCGTGGCTCAAAGGAAAACCATAGACCTTGATATGAAAATTATATTTTGTTCTTTTTTGGTTTAAATTAGTTTATATTTGATAGGTATACTTTATACATTACCACACACTACATGATTTTATACACATCTCATACTAATGACCGCAATGGAAACAAGCTGTAAGCTTATATATATCGCGATTTTTATGTACTTATTTATTTTTTCATGTCAGAAATACTGAGTTTATCTGGCTGCATTGAAGTGCATGATTGTACTTTTCATGGTCTACTTGTTTAGAATTGCTTTCAAATGTTATAGTATGATTGAACTTTACATGTTTTATATTGTTTAGTATTGTTTAAAAAAGTTCTAATATAATAAAAGCAAAGTAACTTGGGAGAAAAATCACAATATATTAAAGACTCACAATATAAATCGAATCGGCATCCTAGGTATCTGAATCGTATCGGGGGGTAAATGAATCGTCACACATTAGATTATTCGTACACTTAGTTTTGTCTTATTTGCGTCCATGTGAACTGCAGAACCATGTCTTTCTCCAAGAAGAACTGCAGCTGTTGAGCCGTCTATAGTACACTGCTATCAGTGAGGACATTTAGGTTTATTTTACACACCTGCTCTGCTGACTTTGCTTAAAGTTTGACCCACCTGTGTCGTTATCAGCTACCAATGACAAAACAAAAAATAAATAAAGACTAACTGTTTACATCTTAGGTTCCACTTTTTTTAATTTCTCAATGATGAAAAAACATAGGCCTACCCCAATTTAATGTTATTAAACTTTATGAGAATTAGTCAGCACCAAGAAAAGATTCAACATGTCTTTGACATGGTGTTTCATCATTCCCATCATTGACATTGGCATGTAGCCAAATTGTTGCGTCACTCACCAAGAGAAGGTATATCACAACCAACGCACTGTATCTGGTCACTTCCCCATCCAAGATGATACGACTCACGGCCCTCTTGTGTTGCATTGGTAAGTCTTACAGAAGAGGCACAATGATGAGTTTGGATTATTATTTGAATTATTTCTTGCAGTTTTATTTTGGCAGTGATGGAAGAAGTAAAAAATATTTTACTTAAAGAACAGTGTGTAAGAACAATAGCTTCTATTATAGCAGGCTAACTTTCCAGGAATAGAAAGCAGGCTGTTTCTATTAGCTTGGAAATATCGACATCGATGATGTCAGTAGGTGGGTTTCAGAACTGTCTACTACACAGCCCTCATCTGAGGCACAGACTGAGTAGACAAAAATGGTGCCATCTTTTAATGAGCATTAATGAGGACCAATTAGGATAGGTTGAAAATGTGTGAAGTTGTCCTTTAAGTAAAGGTATCTATCATATTGTAGAAATAGTAAAAGTACTGAAGTAATAAATAGTACTAAAGTAGTAAATATCCTTAAAGTTTCAAAAGTAAAAGTACTCATTATGTGGAAATTCTCATTTCACAAGTTTTCAAAATGTATAAAAAATACTAACTGCTCTGTGTGCAGGATTGATTTGTGCTGAAGCACCCTTCAGCAACGATGAGAGGGTGGTAGGAGGCACCGAGGCTGAACCCCATTCCTGGAAATACCAGGTAGAAATATAGGCCTCTACACATTTCACTACTGTACTGATTTGCTTGCAATTCTTTATCCATAAAGTTCACATCACAGTTGGAAAAGAACACCAGTTTATGTGTGCTGTGCCATATTGAATGCAATGTGCTTACTGCTTATACATTTATAATTTTGACTGTGGTAGAATTATGTATTTTTTGTAATTGCTTCACATTGCTTTTTTCGTCATTAGCTTTGCTTTGTATTTTTGCTGTTTTGCAACACATTAATCTATTAGCCTTATAGGCTCTGCAGGGCTGTACCTTAGCGTCTTGAAAAAAGAAACGTACTGTAATATCAGTTAATTTTTTATTGTACTTCCCCATTTATGATGACATGAGAGTGGTAATTTGATTATGAAAATCTGAATGTATGTTACAAGAAAGTTTATGTTGTGTCAAATTGTATATCTCAAGCTTGGGAGAGATGACACTTTGCATAAATCTGAGCTTTAATATCTTGGAATGTAGCGTGGTAAAGTGTAAAGTGTAATTGTAAAATGGAGTCTTTAGAAATCCACAAAATAAATGAATCAATAAATGAATGAATGAGCTGAGTGGCATCTGCCTCCATATTGTTTTGATATTTTGTAGGTTTCTCTCCAAGCACACGATGGTGGTGATAGCTACTACCACATGTGCGGAGGCACCCTTGTTGAGTCCTTCTACATCCTGACTGCAGCCCACTGTGTCAGGTAGAACTCTCACTGTTATCCACACGAGAACCCTCCTTAGACTTTGTAGAGAAGTTAAATTCCCTGTTAACTTATCTAGTTGTTATCTTTCTTTAATTCTATATATTTAGGCTACCCTTATTTTATTACAAATTGGAATATGCTAAAGCCAGTGTGTAGATTATTTTTCACACAATGCCAGCATGGTGTTAAAATGTCTAAATAATCATTCAATTTATGGCTTTATATGTTTTTAAGAGCCTACAGTATAATCCAACCTGTATCATACATATTGTATCCTAACCTGAAAGTGTTGTTGATTGTGTTTCATATCTTTGTGTTATTGACAGTGTGGATGGTAAGTACCGTGTGGTGCTTGGAGAGCATGACCTCTATAAAGACGGTGGCACTGAGCAGATAGTCGACGTGGAGAAAGTTATTATCCATCCGGGCTGGAAAGGTGACCTTGGCATTGGGTAAAGATTATCACGTCACTAACCCTACAATATTGATTAGGAACTGTAGACGTTAAACTACCAATCAGAACTTTAAAAGGTTTTCTGCACATTTCAGCTCACAGTGCAATTGCTCATGTTTTTTAAAAGACTAAAGGGATACAAGAAAGAGTGGGCACCTCAATGTTGAATTGGCATTGTTTTCCAAAATGTAAAAAAATATATTAAGAAGAATTTTGAAAATGGTCTTAAGTACATGATTTAAACATGCACGGTACAACATAATAAGACTTGTTTATGCCCCAAATGACTAGCTATGCAGGTTTTGTAGCAATTGTAGAAATATTAGGCTTTAATTGTCAAGCATGGCCTAATCATGTATGGATTTGTTTTTACGTCCGGATCCCAATCCAGGACAGGCTTGATTTGGCATTAGGAATCTGTTGCGACCGCATGCCCTTGCTGACGTCGACCCCAGGCAGGGTTCGAACCCACAACCTTCCGCATGAAAGGAATATGGCATATGGAAGGTTATGGGTTCGAATGTCATATGCTCTAACTAATCACTACACTACTTTACATTATTTATTAAAAGAAAATATGCCAATGGCAATTTAAAATCGAGATGCCCACTCTTCCTTGGTGCCCAGTCTTCCGGTTACCAACTAAAGTTGTTTGTTCTTCAGTAAGATGACGAGTATTCTTCTATATTTGCCTCACAGAAATGATATTGCTCTGCTGAAACTGGCCGAAGCTGTATATGACAACGGCTTTGTGGAACTGGCCGCCCTACCATATGCTGAACAAACGCTGCCCCACAATTTCACTTGTTACGTCACTGGCTGGGGGCGGCTTGGCGGTATGTATTCTGAATTTAACCCTTCTATTAGGAGCAGTTTTTTAGTGTCTTACTCAAAGACAAAAATTGGGGAGGAGTGTAAATATTGTGTGTATATATATTAGAGATGTCCCGATACTGTATCTGTATCGGCCCATATTTGGTCATATCGGTATCAGCAAATAAGTCTAACCACCAGGGGTAAGCGGTTGACACTATGGCAGGTAAAATGTTGGGGTTTGCTTTCGAGTTGCACAAACTGCAAGTGCACATTTGAGTGAGGAGTCTGCTATAAACACAACACGAGATATATAGTTAGAAAGATATAAACATTATTCCCGGTCGGTGGATAAGATATTTTTTCTTTTTGTATTAAACATTTTATTCTCTGGTATCGGTATTCGGTATCAGCTAACACAGAAATTGTGGTATTGGATCGGAAACGAATCAGGACATCCCTAATACATATGTATATTTTCTTTTAGGTGAAAACGGTTCACCAGACAGGCTGCAAGTGGCTCCTCTGAATGTGGTAGAGACATCGATTTGTTCACAGCCTGAGTGGTGGGGAAGCGACATCATGAAGACTGTGGTGTGTGCTGGAGGGGATGGAGTCACCGCAGGCTGCCAGGTACTGGAACACAACTCTCCAGGACTGAGAGACTCAGCACTGCAGTGCGATGTGATGCGAGAGTGTGGTCTAGCCAACACCAACACGGGACTCGTGTTGTTAGCTAAGCTGTCACGCCATAGTGCATCTACGTAGGTGGTGCGCCTCTCCTGGCTTTACCCTGGGTTGGCTCCATAGTGTCAGTTTGCTTGCCTCTAGTTCCAGGTGCCTGGCTGACACAGTGCCCTGCCAGCCTCATCCTTCTCTCTCAGACTTATTTGTCTGTGACCCGTGGTAGGTCCCCGTTGAGGACCACATTTCAGATGTGATCCATCCATGTGACACCTACTGCCATTCGTATCATTCTTGTGTAGACTCCATCCAGGGCCCTTTCCTGTTGTGTTGTGAGGGTCCATGTCTCTCTGCAGTAAATACTTGTGCTGGCTGCCATCTTCCCAGCTGTCTTCCCATCCGTATATTGGAAATCTCTGATCGGAATGGTTTCATTCTGAATGAAGAAATATTGTCCATATAAATGCAGTCATAGTCAATTGGAGGTTGACCACAACTCTCCTTTATTCTCAGGGCGACTCTGGTGGGCCTCTGAGCTGCAAGACTGAAGAAGGTGATGATGCACTCTGGAGAGTCCATGGTGTGGTCAGCTATGGTCCAGCTGGAGGGTGTAACCAGGTCAACAAACCCACCGTCTTCACCCGAGTCTCCTACTTCATTGACTGGATCTATGACGTAAGCCATGTTGCATCTGTGTTTTAGGGCTGTCTTCGATTAAAGATAATTCCTTGTCAACTTTTCCTAGTCAGTGGTTCTTCTCAACCTTTTCTGGACCAGGGCCCACAACAAATTACGTTATCATTAAAAATCTTAGTGTTTACTTTCAATACCTTTGCGGACCACCAGTGGTCCCTGGTCCACAGGTTGAGAATCACTGACTAATAATAGCTGAATTAATCGTCAAATTATGTTAAATAGTGGAGAGACCATGTAGAGACCAGCTTTTGCAAGTCAGTGGAGGTTGAGAACTGAACATTTCAATTTAATTGTTGCTGTCAGGCAGAAACTCCCAATATATATATATTTTTTGTAAATTAATGCCATAGCCTACTTTTGCCATGATCGACAAGCTATTTTTGAACTCAGAAAAGTAACAGTATTGGACAAACAACAGCAACAATATTAAGTATCTAGAGATTACAAAAGAAAACTACTAATCAACGAACAACGTCTTGGTCGACTGAGGCCAAACCCTCTGATTAATCGATTATTCTATGAGGTCTACTGTGTTTATAGGGTAGTCTAATATGGTTGGATTATAGCCTATAGGTACTACCACTGTCTGAGTAATTAATATGTTTTAATCTTGCTAATTTCTCATTTGTTAAGAAAAAGGAAATAAAATGCACTATTATTAGATGTCTGAATTTGACCCTTTCCAATTTATTTGCAGACCATAATGCCACCTGAGGAGGAATAAAAGGAGTAAGGAATCAAAGTAAAATGTTGTAAAACACCTCATGGTTTGTTGTTTCCTTCAAAATGAGAAGTCATATTGATCACGGGGCTACCCCCCCGGGCCTACCCCCCCGGGCCTACCCCCCCCCCCCCCCACCCACCCCACCCCACCCCACCCCCCACACACACACACACACACACACACACACACACACACACACACACACACACACACACACCCCCTCTCTCTCAAGGTGCCTGTCAGATAGTAATCCCAGCTGTGCATGTAAGAGTGACATACTGCAAATAAACCTTCAGCTTCTCATTGGCATTCATAGTGAACCCTCTGCCCCTGAAGCACAGCATGCAGCCATGCAACTTTCTGCTAGTGAATTCAATTCAAGGGCTTTATTGGCATGAGAAAACATACGTTTACATTGCCAAAGCAGAAAGAACAATACAACAATACAGCAATACAACCAAAAAAAAATTATGTACTTTGTCAGAATCTTCAATAGATCAACTTCTATGTACCAAGATCACTCGATGCAGGTATAGTGCAGGAATATACACAATGATTAGTCTTTACGGTGGTTGTGTTCCATTTGATATCCTTCTCCTATCACAGCAACTCACAAATCTTGCTGCTGTCACTCACTGTGCCCTTTAATAAATACAAGCAGAGCTCCATCCTGTGGACAGTTCAAGACCTGCAGGCCGATTCTACAAAATGCCTTCTAAAATCAGTATGTAGGCCTAATGTAAGAGTCCACAAATCCCATATATGATATGACAATATATATAACAATTTGCCAGCAGATGTCACTGTTTTCATTGTAGATTAAAAAGCTGCAGAACACGGGAGAAAACCCCAGACCACAGAAAGTCCACTGAATGCTCAAAGTTCAGGCTGTGTGGGTGTAATTGAGGTCATAAAACCTACAAGAAAATAGGAAATTTTAATGTCATGAAACCTTTAAAGCACCATATATGAAGCTATAATTGATGATATTCAGCTTTCTCATAATGGTCTCCCTGGTTGGCACCACCACCCAAAGGCACTGGCACTGGCTGGTCCCATGCCATCTGGATCCCAGTGGGAGGCGTCCACCTCCCAAAGGACACCCTAACCTAACACATCACAGGCCTTTCTTTCTTTCCTTGAAAATGTTGGGATTGGCCCAAAAGGCAGTGATTTATTTGCATCCCAGGGAACAGGTTACGATGGCATGGCATCCATCATTCCATGACCGTGGTGGAAAAAGTGCTTGCGTGTTTTACTTAAGTAAAAGTATCAATACTATTACTGCAATGTAAAATTACTCTTACAAATAGAATTCTGGAATTAAATATGTAGGCCTATAAGAATGGTAAAATATAATATTATATATATATATATATATATATATATATATATATATATATATATATATATATATATATACACACAGTATATACACTATTGTAACTAAAGTTGTCAAATAATTGTAGTTGAGTGAAAGTACAATATTTGGATCTGAGATGTTGTGGAGTAGAAGTAAAAGTATTGGAAATTGGAAATACTTTCCACCAGTGATGGGCAAGCTACTTGGAAAATGTAGTAAGCTACACTACCAGTTACTCTCTAATAAATATAGCTCAACTACAACGAAGCTATCCCCAGAGAATTGTAGCAAGCTACACTATCTATATATACAAGTGTAAACATGTGCGCAAAAGATGTGCCTATGTGCCCATATTCCATAAGCATTCTAATTGGCCACAAACATTTGTGCCAGTAAGCATTCTAATTCGCCACAAACATGTGCCCATAAGCATTCTAATTGGCCACACTAGCTCTCAATGACAATATTCTATGTTTTGGGTCTGTTGTGGCTGATAATAATTACCAATAAATTATTCATGCCGGCAGGCTAAACCTGGGAGCTAAAACAAACTGTAATGACGCGCGATAAAACAATTATAAAATGATTCATATCCAAACGAGCTCAAAGTTTAAAATGTTTATATAGTTCAGTGCACCAAATATTACAATACAATAAATATATATAATAAATATGTGCAAAGAATCTAATAAGTAACAATCAAAACAGTGAGCAAACAAAACATGAATGAATCAAACTAACAAAGTATATGTGCGGTCAACTAAGGTCACATTCCTACCAGAGAGCTTTGCTGCGATTAAAACGAATCCTGCTGCGCATTGTCAGAAAGTGCGCTTCGTTTGACAGGTGTGAAGGCTCATTCGAATCCTAATGCGCAGCAAATAACCGCATTTTACTCCGCCCAAAAACGTGGGTTTCGCTTCGCTTCGAATCACACTTGACTACGATTCGGTGCAGGTGTGAATGCAATCCGCAGTAAATAAAGGAAATGAAGCAAACATAATGTGGCGGGTGAGGAGCTGAACACAGTTGGAGACGGAGAAGGCATATTTTACGCAGCGCAAAGATGTCCCGTTACTGTGGATAGACGTGGTCGAATAAGGAGACTGAAGCCCTGATCGAAATGAGGACGTGTACATTAATCAATTGCTTAAGAAAACACATAAAAACACTGCAGTGTATTATAGCCTACATAATATTCTGTCTGTCTGTGCGTGCCGTAAACATGGAGTGCTGTCACTGTGTGGGACTGCATGGGGAGTTATATCAGTGCGCTCATGCAGCGCTGTGCTGCATGCCCAAAAGAAGTGTGTGGCGGCTGCGTGCGTAGAGAGAGAGAGGGGGTCCCAGACGGCACGACACATGCACGTTATGAGTGTAATTTTATCACCACAGATTTCACTGTTTAGGCTTTAGTTTATGAATGGAACACATTGATAAAGGTCCCCCCTGCTGCGTTTCCAATTGCTGCGAATGACAGTGTGAAGGCAAACCGCAGCCAATTAAATATGCAAGAATCCCAATTTCCCCGCCCATACGGATCTGAGTCTACCGAAGTATTAGGTGAGAATCTGACCTAAGTGTATCCTCCCAGCTCACCCTGCCTCCAAGTTCAAACAGCCTTAGGGGCGAGCTGGTGCAGACACCCGTGTTGACTACCAGGGGCCACCCACAGAGACGCTCCCACCAATAACGGAACGTCAATGCGGTGCCCACACGCATCACCAACCAAGTGACAATTACTGTATATAAGCATTCTTTGGCTCCTACAGGGTCCAATCTCATCAAATGGTGGTCTGTGGCTCAAATGCCAAATGAATAAACAATGAACCTTGACATGGAAAGGGTTGAAATAATATATATACATTTATATAATACAAATACCAACTGAGGCAGCCTGAGCCTTTGGTTTTCATTTGCTATGAATTTTAAGTCTTTTGTGAGTTAAGTCTTGTATGAAAGATGCAAAATTCCCCCACCACAGAGATCAAAGTAGCAGAAATGGGGACAAGATATGCTGGCAGAAACTAGTTCAGAGTACCGGTAGCTGTAGTAATGTTTATCGCAGATAAAAAACAAACATAAAAAAAGTATTCTTTTGATTATGTAAATAAATATGCAAACCCGTGTTTTATTTGTTTGTTTCGCATTTTATTCGTTTTTTTATTATTGTTTGAAATAAACATAAATGAATTCATTATTTATTTAATAAAGAAGGCTAAATCAAGAATCATCTTGCATAGCCCCAGCTTATAAACTAAAATACTTAACAGTGGTAAAACGAAAAGGGATACAGAAAATAATCATCATCCTGACACGACTGTAATCCTGACTCGACTTTACCGAAAATACGCAATCCCTCGTTTGCAATTTTCACTGAACGTAGAATTGGGACGTTAAGGTTCATGTGGTTAAATACATAAATGCAGTTCTTTTTGTCATTATCAAATGACCAAACACCTGCATGGGCATTAAATACATAGATCTTTCTGCAAGAACTCAAAAGATGTGCACATCATGAGGAGTAGAGTTCCGATACCAGCATCGGAAAAGCTGCCGACACTGCCTAAAATGCAGGTATTGGCGAGTGTGCCAGTCTATGCCATTCCGATGTAATTATAAAATGTAGTCATCAAATATTTTCGTATGCTCAGTTGACATTGCACTACCACTGAATGTAGTATACAATCCAGCATAATCATATTTGAACTGGGGACACCACACCCTGACAAAGCATTTGGAATTGTTGGAGTTGAGGCATTACATTTAGTTTCCACAGATACATATAGTGAAATTATTATTTTGACCATGTTTGACCAGTTTTTATAGTATAGTTTGTCGATTACTTTCCATGCAGTAATGGTCTTTTTCTTGGGGTATTAAAAAGGTCTCATCTAGGGACCGCCCCACAGGTTGAGAACCACGGTAGTGTATTGTAGCAGTGGTTCTCACCCAGTGGTGCGGGGACCAACAGTGGTCCTTGAGGGGGATCCAGATGGTCCCCCAGTGAAATGACGGAGAGTTGGTAACCAAATGGACCCTTCTAGATCTTTAACTCTTGAGCGTAAAATGAAACATTTTACGCTCTCAAGAGTAACATTTTTGTTAAACATCTGCATTACTTAACTTACAAGAAGTCGACATACATAATTAGAGACTGTAGAATAATTGTTATTTTGATCGAATTGTTATCTCTCCAGAGTCCAAACGTACCAACATCAACACAGCATGGAATTGTGGACGACAACAAAACATTCTATGCTTCGGGTCTGAGAGGTTAAATCTCATGGTGGTCCGTGGCTCAAATGCTGAATAAATAATGGGCCTTGATGCAAAAAGGGTTGAAAACCAGTTAAACCACTGTACTGTATGGTGAGCTAAAGCTGAGAGAAGAGCTGGGCGGCATTGTCCACGTTCACCAATTCCTTTGGCGCTTCTCTGACAGCCTGATAAGAAACAAATAAGAAAACCAGTCAAGGCATGAGAATTCAACCTTAGAAAGCTGGAGTGATATTTACGTTCAAATAAGTGTTGAAGAGCTATATTTTAATAGTAATCACTGCTATAGAGTGTTTGTTCAGTAACAGGGGTCTCCCCATAGAGTATATATATCTATAGAGAAGACACCTGAGTTCTCCTCCCATCCACTTGCATTGAGTTGCTCAAAAGCGCATGAGGCGGATTCACTCCTCCTTCCGGGTAGGAACAGAGTGCATTCTGGGACGGATTGCAATGGTGAGTGGCCCCAAACACATGAACGCGCTGCCGTTGAACGCGCACGAGCGTCGTCCGTCGTGAACGTGTACAATGATAGTCAACGGACAGCGCGTTCATGTGTTTGGGGCCAGGCTGCAATACCTTCATTCGGCCACTATGTCCATTTCGCCTCAAGATTTCCTCTGGGTGCCTTCTCTATAAATATATATACTATAAGGGTCTCCCCCATAGGCAATGTTTGGCTCTCCCAGCTCTTTATTTATACATACATATATATATATATATATATATATATATATGTGCTCATTTTGGAGCATACTATATAGCCAATCAGCATGTGAGTCAATGTCAATCATGTAATGTTATTTTTGATTTTCTGATTATGGTTCGTTAAATATATATGTACTTATTCTAATTTCCATATATATATATATATATATATATATATATATATATATATATATATATATATATATATTTACGTTAGCCATTAGTTCGCTCCTTACAGTTGTGGAGCTAAGCTTACATAATACATATCAAGACTGTCAGCAGTGTTGTTTACGCTGTGCCATTGCGGCCAGTATTGCTGCCATGTTTACTGTCTCTGTTTCTCAAGTACAGACTAGAGTGTCCCTTCTCGCTCGCCAACTCTCGCGAGAACCGGTGAAAACGGCGTGAGGTCTTGATCCCTCCTCATTGGTCAGACCGGTCATGTGACGGCTCATTGGCCATGAACCGTCACCTATAAAAAAAAGACTCATTCGCTAACCTAAGCTCTAGCTGTTTGCTTTCATTCCGTTGGTTTAAACTTTGCTTATCCTTTTTGTTTTATGTTAGTTCCCTTCGGGAAGGAACAACAGGTTAAGTTATAGTTTTGCCATGTGTTGTCGTTAGGTTTTAGTTAGGTCAGTTTACTGTTTAGTCTCTCCATTTTCTTTGAGGGAAACCATACCATTGTAAGTTGCACTGTTCCACTCAAATATATATCCTATTTATAATATCGTCTACTATTGATTCGCTATTATAAATGATTGCCAATATACTTGAAAGTCGATTAACTTCATGTAATTGAGCCATTTGTATTTAAGAACAATCTGTAAACCTTTTGACTGAGAAGTACAAGTAAAGACTTTTTCAACTTTGAGTGAGGTTTCCTGTCCAGTTTATATGTATACCCATTACCCCTAGACATATTGGGCCTTAAAAATTACAAAGCATGAATGAAATGAAAAATATAAAATCGCCACTGGTCTCCCCATTTCCCCAGCACTCCCCTAGCAGTTAACAGAAGATGCATTTTCAGGTCACTCTGTATACCAATTTCATGAGAGAGAACTCTCGTACAGGATAAATAAAGTGAACTTGGAAGTGATAAAACAAACACTTAGCAGACAAAATTGGAACTGAAACACTGTCGATAAATCGGTACTTTCTCCCGATTGCCTGAAAAATGTGTTCCTTAACTTTCTAACAAGTTTAAGTGGCACTATGTAACTTTTCTTTCATGAATACATAATTTTCAATCTGTAGCCTGTAGCCTCTATTTTTGCCACTGGCATACGAATGAGTACACAAACATATTAAAGAGCTAGCCCTAAATGACCATTACAGGTCTGTACAAATGGAACCAAATGGATGAATTGAACAATGTGGACCCTGTTGTAAACAAGTGTAATGCTTAATTGGGTCGTCCACTCACAGTTGACAGTCTTTGTATTGAGTTTGTGCTTAAAATGTACTGTAAATTCTACAAACTGTTAATAAATATTTCAATCAATCAATCAAAAACCCTTGGTTCCATTTGTAAATTTTGTACACTCTCAGATGTTTTATTCCCAAAGACCCCCATAACTCTGAGAACCGCTGTCCACTGGAGACTGACATTCAGTCATTTGGATTTATGATCAAAATAAGAACATTATAATGGTGCGTAAAAAACAAATAGCAGACTGATACAGCCCACCACCGTCATTTACCTGGACTTGTTTCATGGGTTCAGGAGCGACAGACTTTGAAACACTCGTTACATCCCTCTGGATTTCTGTGAAGATCTGGTTGAGGTTCTCTACTTTCTCATTCTTCACTGCATTGATCTGTAATCATGGATTAAAGCAAAGGAAAATCTCACGACTCCAGGTCCTAATATGTGATTTGTGAAACACAATGAAAGGCACCTTTGCTTGTATATGAAATACCCCAGACTATTAAGATTTTATGGACGATGCTTCTGAACATATTGCTAGTTTGACCACTTTAAAATGCTCCGATCATAAAATAACCGAAAGTAGTCTATCCACAATTTCTCAGTGCGTTACAGTTACAAACGCATTGAGAGCTTGTAGATCGGCTATTTTCACTGCGCAACATAGAAGACATGCTGGCTTCTATGGAATCCATATGACTGAAGTCTGAAAACAGTGGTAGCGACTGAGAACTTTAATGCATGTGTAATGCAAAAAACAATCCACTGTCAGCCTGTTCAACAATTCCACAAGTCGCAAATGAAACTAATTGCAAAACTGGACCTTGTGTCACTGGATTAAAATGTCATACCACGAATCTAAAGGCTTATGGTGCATTCACACAGGCAGACACAACGACGCAAAGACACGTGAGTTGATTTGGAGCAGCTACATGCATCATTACGTCTTTTCAACGTCATGGCGCTGGCTTCCATTGACAATGAATGGTAGACTGCATTGTTGCATCTGCCCGTGTGAACGCACCAATAAATTGAGGACAGCATTGTTACTTGCTTTGTCCACGTGAAAATGTGAAAAAACAGAAGATTTAAAATAATAATAATACTTTTTAAGATACCCATAACCCCTTCAAACCTATTATATGTTTGTAGATCTGCTATTTTCAAAAGATTTTTTTATACATGACAAACTTGTGAAATGGGATAGACTGCATAACGATTAACGAGTACTTTTACCAATGGTACTTTAAGTATACTGATTGATTGATTGAAATATTTATTAACAGTTTGTAGAATTTACAGTACATTTTAAGCACAAACTCAATACAAAGACTGTCAACTGTGAGTGGACGACCCAATTAAGCATTACACTTGTTTACAACAGGGTCCACATT
This sequence comes from Protomyctophum parallelum, assembly GCF_964188405.1. Lineage (NCBI taxonomy): Eukaryota > Metazoa > Chordata > Actinopteri > Myctophiformes > Myctophidae > Protomyctophum > Protomyctophum parallelum. Next base: position 31,207,718 of record NC_139712.1, on the reverse strand, counting down.
GTTCAATTCATCAAAACATTTAAAGACATACAAACATTTAGAGACATACAAATAGACATTTCTATGTAGCTAAATTCATCATATGGGAAGCAAAAAAGGGAAAAGATACAATATACAGTGAGGGAAAATGGGGTGGGGGGGGATTCAGATTTTACAGAGGCCAGTTTCGAATTGCAGCCATCCGTAGGTGCCCTTTGAGAGCGGTTTTGAAGGAGTCAAGGGATTCACATGTCTTAATGACTGTTGGTAGGGCGTTCCACATTTTGGTGGCATAGGAGCGAAAAGTATTTAGTCCCTTGTTTGTGCCGAATCTGGGTTGTACATGGTTTGTTGCACTCCCTCTGGTGTTGTGGGTGTGGACTTCGTTTACATTAAGGAAGTATTTAGACAGGTACATGGGTATCTTGGTGGTGTATCGAATCTTGTGGACCAGACCCATTGCAAGACTGTATGTTGATGATGCCAATACGTTTGTACTCTTCCTCAAATAAATTGAGACAATGTTACTTAATATGTATTTATAGTTCTACATTGTGGTTGTATTGATACTTTTACTCAAGTAAAGAATTTCAGCACTTCTTCCACCACCGGTCACTTACGTGTTTTAGAGAAGAGGTGACAGGCTTCGCTTTGTTCTTGTTTTTGGATTTGGATTTGGATGCAATTTGAAAGACATTCTGTTTCTGTTTCTTGCCTTTTTGCTTGTTTTTCGCCATGCCTGCTTATTAACCTATGGGAAAAGAAAAACACCAGTCATTTTCAAATATTTCTGACATTATCATGAGTCAAGACCTATGCCTTGTTGTTGGTTTCACATCCTTGGTTTCAAACCAAAACTATGATAATGTACAGCAGATCTTGACAGTGTTGCAGGTTGGGTTGACCTATAGTGCCACCTGGTGGTGTCAACACAGCAGTTGCATGGTCTGTTTTTCTTCATCAGATTACAAAGCAAAACCAACTGAAGATAAACCTTCTAGTATCTAGTTTGTCTCAGTTTACAATTGTTGCTTGTTATTGTTACATGGCTACAAAGTACAAACAAACCGCTCTGAAACAAAGCAGACCAGGGGTCTTCAATGCGGGGGTCGGGGAACCCTAGTTAGTGTTAGTGGGTCCTCAAAGTTAGCCCTCATTTGTGTGATTTTGTACATTAACCACTTGAATTAAACCCTAGCATCTATTCTGAGGGGCATTAGACAAAAACAGCAGATCTACTAGCTCACAACGCATTGTGTTGTGAGCTGGTAGATCAGCTATTTTTGGCAAAATGGTTTGGTGAAAAGTAGCAAACCAAGAGACATGAGCCAAAGGTCAAGTTGACTTCGTATTGAGTGTTAAAGTGGTTAAATGTAAGAAGGAAAATAATAATAACTAGAACTGCACTCTGTCGAGTGCATACTTGCTTGTTGCACACTAGTAGGCCATAAATGGCCAACTAGTGCGCAAGCAGAGCGCGCAAGTCCTTTCGACCGCTGTAAACTGTCAAATCTCAGTATCTCTGTGAAGGAACGTTTGAAATGTATAATTTTTAGATGTAACTATTTGCTACCTACCTAATTTATGCATATAAACACCTAGTATTATTAAGTATGATTCAAGTTTCTATCTATATAAGTTTGGGTGAAGAGCTAGTCATACATATACACACCACGTACTCTGGTCCCAGCAGATCAGGTACAATTTGCTATTTTATTTTTACTGATTATGTATATAGTATACGTATGACTAGCTCTAAATGATGACGTAAGAAATATATATAGTATATATATAGTATATAGGCATATACTATATACGTATACATATATACTCTATACTGTATAAAGTGTGTAGTTGCAAGTTGATTAGCGGTATACTGTGGTTACTTTGCGCCAAAAACCGTGACAGCTGTCCCGCCATTTGATGTTTATGCAAGAAAACAGCAAATCTGTGCCTGGTTTGCTGGGACCAAATGACCACAAATTACCATATTTCTTACGTCATCATTAAGAGCTAGTCATACATATACACACCATGTACTCTGGTCCCAGCAGATCAGGCACAATTTGCTATTTTATTTTTACTGATTATGTATATAGTATACGTATGACTAGCTCTAAATGATGACGTAAGAAATATATATAGTATATATTATAGTATATAGGCATATACTATATACGTATACATATATACTCTATACTGTATAAAGTGTGTAGTTGTAAGTTGATTAGCGGTATACTGTGGTTACTTTGCGCCAAAAACCGTGACAGCTGTCCCGCCATTTGATGTTTATGCAAGAAAACAGCAAATCTGTGCCTGGTTTGTTGGGACCAAATGACCACAAATTACCATATTTCTTACGTCATCATTAAGAGATAGTCATACATACACACACCACGTACTCTGGTCCCAGCAGATCAGGCACAATTTGCTATTTTATTCTTACTGATTATGTATATAGTATACGTATGACTAGCTCTAAATGATGACGTAAGAAATATGGTCATTTGTGGTCATTTGGTCCCAGCAAAACAGGCACAGATTTGATGTTTTTCTGCATAAACATCGAATGGCGGGACAGCTGTCACGGCGGAAGAGACCGGGCGAAAAGAGACCGCGCTCTGCTTGCGCAAGTAATAATAATTATAAGATAGCTCGAACCAGTGCTGGTTGTCTCGTTAGAGCCCGCTGCAGTGGTGTTCGATCCGAACTTAAACCGGGATGCTGAAGCTTCCAATACAATGCTAGTAGAGTTGCAAGGCCTGAATCTTCTTTGCGTGGTACTTGGAGTATCTCTCTAGTCCGGAGAAGGAGCCGCAATCGAACAGACTCTAACACATTTATGATCCTTCTTTAATATGGTTAATTAGATGCGTGTCACGATGATGTCACCCGTGTATATCCATATTTGGGGTTTCTGATGTCAGTGCTGGATATCGCTGTTGTCTCCATACATGGGACTATAGGTTATCCCCATATATGGAGCTCTAAGTGAAAGCCTAAACACAAGCATTGTATACACATAGTAGCATGACAATACCTATACCAGTGGTTCACAAACTTTAAGACATGGACCCTATTGGCCACGTATGCCCTGGCCCATCTGGAAATGTTTCATGCCAGGGACCCCCCAGAGAGAAGTTTTTTTTTTTTATGCAGTTTTGAATAATGGCATTTTTAAAAGCATGCATTTTTTTCATAATTAATTCATTAATGTAAATTAAGCAAGTACCTTAACTCAAGTACTTTTTTTTTTTTTGAGAGAGCACATTTCACTTCACTATGTGAGAAGACCACAAGGGGAGGTAAATGCAATTTCCCATAGAAAGGAGTTGTAATTCACTGTGGCAGCTTTTTTCCATTTCACCATTTCTCCTTTAGAATATAGTGTTTTGTATTTGTTGATGAAATGTATTGTTATCCAGTTTAGCCTTAATGTCAAACTGTACCTTAGTGCTGACTGTTAACTAACATTTCTGAATTAAGTATTCAATCAATCAGAACTTGTGAAAATGAGGCCATCATTAGGCCTACAGCACAGACTTGTGGGATCATTTTAATTATCCCTACAGTGGGATAATTTTAGTTTTCTAAACATACAATGGTCAGCAGAATGATCTGAATGCGTCAACAAATCCAGATAAGACTAATGTAATATCACTTGGCTTGGCCTCATGACAGCTGGGATCACATCCCCTTGTATTGTTGGGTTGACATTTTGATAATAATCTGTTTACATATTCAGGGCTCCTTCAGGTGGTAGTTATAGTAGTAACAGTGTTGATTGATTGATTGAAAACTGCTACGAGGATAAAACCAGAAACCAGAAAAAGCACTGAGACTTGTTTACATCAGGGTCTTCCATTTTCAAGCAGAGTTGGGGTCCCAGTAGCCCTTGTTGTTTCATACAGTAAATACAGTATTTCACATACATGCAAATTTACGAAGTATAATTAAATGATCACAGGCAGTCTAGGTCTAGGGTCCCAGTAGCCCCGCTAGTCAGAACCCAATGGTAGTAAAGTTTCTGACATTTTTAAGACTTAGAATGAGCTGACCCAGGGGGTCCCGAGAGGGGCTAGGGTCCCAGTACATTCCCAGAGATTAACACAAAAACGTATGCAATATAAACTAAATTCAATTAAAAGTGTTATCCTTTTAGCACTACTATTTGCAAACTGATAAAGTATTCAATCAAGAAAAAAAGAAAAAAGAGCGTGTATACTGGCTAAACAACGCACTTCACAAATAATAATAATAATATTAATAATAAATAAACACTTTTGGGTTTACACAATGGAGTAGATTAGAAGACAAACCTAGTCTAGAAGCTATTGTTGATATTCCCTCCTCATGTACGAAAAGCGACGATTCCGACGAAAGCGTGTCCTTTACCGATGACGCACAATGTGTGCGACGGCGACGGAGCAGTACCCAGTACCCATGACAACCATGATGACAACCAAGAGTTGTTTTTTCATCATGTCTTATATAGTGTTGATAATAATAATAATAATAATAATAATAATAATAATAATAATAATAATAATAATAGATTGTATCAGTGGTGGTAGAAATGTATTCAGTCACATTTGAAAAAGTCAGTGCCTGCCATAAAAAACAAAATTTACCGGAAATTAAGTTATTTTTAATATCAATACACATTGATGTGTATTTAAGTTACACCCCCCCCCCCCCCCCAAAAAAAATAAAATTCCAAAGATATTCTGGACATCTTCAAATATAGCTCAATTATAGCCGATCTGCAAGCTCACAACTTGTGCTTCGCCTTTGACACATTGTGAACTCAAGTCAAGTTTTTAGTCCATATTAAAGTTAGGTTGCTGCTTTAATTGTCTAGAAATGCACCTGCAAAAAAATAAAAAAGAATTAATAGATTAGATAGAGCATAGATATTCTCATAAAATGTACCACTACTATCAGGCTTTGTGGCGCAACGGTAGCGCGTCTGACTCCAGATCAGAAGGTTGCGTGTTCAAATCACGTCAGGGTCAAATCTTTTGGAACGTGAAACACGTACACTACAACACACAACAGTCACAATTTGTCCCACGCTGCACTTTAAATGGGAATTTATTTTATAAGAGGAAGATGTCGACTCGTTTTTTCATTCCAATACATATTTTCTCACATATTTCAACCCTTTCAACTTCAATACTGGCAATTCTCTTTTCCATCGCCAGATGGTGGTGAAGAGCTACGTGAAGAGTGCAGTATTACCAATGACTTGATTTATCTAAAAAGTGCCTGTGTTTTTGGCCCAGTGGCGTGCGCCTGTAATCCAAGTTAAGGTGGATCGCTTGCTCTGTTCAGAGGGACAGTTCCCCCGGGCTAGCGGGGGGGCTTTAATAGTGGTTGGGAAAACCGGCCCAGGCAGGTCGGAAACGCAGGGTCAAAGAAAGCCCCCGTACATGGGGCTGAAAATATAGACACTGCCGCTGTTTGATTGATTGATTGAAGTATTTATTAACAGTATTGGAGAATTACAGTACATTTCAACCACAACTCAATACAAAAACTGTTAACTGTGGACGACACATAAAGCATTACACTAAATTGTTTACAATAGGGTCCACCCCTTTCAATTCATCAGCACATTTAGAGAAAACAGGAAAATCATCATAAAAGGAGGTAAACTGGAAAAAAAAACATAAACAGTGAGGGGAAAAGGGGTGGGGGGGATTCAGATTCTGGGGCAAGTTTCGAATTGCAGTCGTCAGTATAGGTGCCCTTTGAGAGCGGTTTTGAAGGAGTCAAGGGATTAACATGTTTTAAGACTGTTGGTAGGGCGTTCCACATTTTGGTGGCATAGGAGTAAAAACTGTAAAATTAATGTAGTCCCTTGTTTGTGCTGAATCTGGGTTGCACATGGTTTGTTGCACTGCCTTTGGTGTTGTGGGTGTGGACTTAATTGACATTATAAGGAAGTATTTATAGGTATAGGCTACATTGGCTTGATTGATTGATTGTACACTTTGAGAGGCTGGAATAGTTTAGGGTCGACAACAGAGTACAGCATCTTACAATGGGTCTGGTCCATAAGATTCGATACACCACCAAGATACCCTCGAAGTCCAGGCGTTAGGGTCTTCAAGGTGTTTTTGTTGACGGGCGGCTGTCTCTCGAGACCCAATCTTTTATGCACCCTTCAGCTGTTTGAGGGCCTGGGAGACTTTCCACTTGGTGCATGGAAATGGAATTAATAATTTCAAGCAACCCAATAATAATATTCAATCCACTAACTGTGACTGTAAATGTAATATCATGAATATAGGCTACAATTTAAGTCCCCCAGCCTAACTCTAAAGTCTGGTTAAGGCGCTGTAGCCATATTTATTGTATCCAGAAGATGGCATCGTAACACCACCGTACGGTCTTCCTGCCTTTCTAAACGTAAACCATTGGGCTCAGGGGTAGAGATAGTGACCGGATGGGAACCACAAGGTTCTAACCAAGGGGCCAGCTAGGCACTCCAACGTTGAAGCGCTGGGCCCTAGTGGTAAGAGGAAGGACTGCAGGCGGACCCGTGGATTCATGACGAGGAAACCCGTGCAGCTGGACTTTAACATTGAGCGCTCGGTTGCACTTCCGCATTTGACCTCCAAATTTTGGAGGTCAAATGCGCCCAAAAAGGCGGAAATAAACGGTCCCTCCGGCGGCTTCAAAACGCCACTGAGCAACGCCACTGACATGAATAGCGGAGGGGGCGGAGCTTCGCGCCAGATCAGTCTCTATCCCTTCGAACCCGGGCTCCCACAGAGTTAGCGTCCTTGAGCAAGACTCTAAACACTTAATTGCTCCCGATGTGCAGGTTGGTGCCTTGCATGGGATCCCTCCGGATCGAGTCCATTTTGGTGTTGAGTTTTGCAGCAATCTTAGGCGTACCAGAAATAAATGAAGTGAAGAATATAGACGAGGAAATATAGAGGAATAATTAAATCTATATAAAGAACAGACAGGGAGGCATCAGCGTTGCTGGAACTCAGTCGACATGACAACGAACTGAGCGTGTTTACTGTTTATACAGTCTCATAGAAAGCACCTGTGGTGGTAACAAGCACTTCCGGTTTATCATAAATTCCATTCCCAACACACCACATCAATAGCCTACACTAGCAGCGGTTCCCAAACCTTTTTGGCCATGCACCCCCTGTTACCTCCCGACCTAGCTGATGCACCCTCCCACATGGAAATATAAACTGCATAAGCTATATAGAGACATATATTGCCTTTTTATCCACATATATGCACATATATGAACCTGAATATGGCATAATATATGCAGCATAGGCTATATTCTGCATTACTTGCCATATATTGGCATAATATGTTAATATATTTAAAATAAAACCATAGCACCACCATTAGACTTTTCATGTCACGCACCCCCGGCCTAGAAGGTGCACCACAAGGGGTGCACGCACAACAGTTTGGGAATACCAAAACCAAAACGGCCTAAACCTCAGGTCAAATGCTTGGCTGCGGTGTGTAGTACCAGCATTCAAATCCGAGGGGGGTAAAAAATGTCTGGCCTTCTTTGGCCCTTGGTCGTGGAATGATCTACAGTCCAGACTAAAAATGGCTTTGAAAGTTCCCTTGAGAACTTTCAAAAGGATCATCTTTGATGTACAATCCAACACCTGCACATGTTTGGATATGTACTAGCCTATGTTCATGCCTATATATTTATTATATCGGCTCAGATCGTGTAGATTGTGTATAGCCTTAGCCTATGGTGTATTTTGCCCTGCTACTAAGAAGTAGGACAGGTGACTTGTTGTATTTATGCATAGGTACTTTAAGGTGTATTATGGATGTTGTATTTGCTGGTTCAAAATGTAACATTGACGATGTGGTATTGAAGTGTAATTATTATTTCTCCCACTTGTTTGATTGCCCCCCTCTCCCCATCACACAAAACTGTTTGGTCAAACCACGTGACTTCCATTGGAAAAGCATTGAGGCGGCCATGAAACACGGACAGCACAGAGCATGTTCCTTCCTCAAGAAAGAGGATCCCATCACAGCTGGACCTACAATTCAATGGGCACCGGCTCTCCTCCACAAATGAGCTTGACGTCCTGGGTGTCAAAATAGACCCCAAGCTGTCCTGGTCGAAACACCTGACCAAAATCTCCATCCGGGCCAGTCAGAAGTTGGCAGCACTGAGGAGTGTGGCCAGTAAACTCACCACCGAGAGCCGTGCAACGGTCTACAAGTTACAGGTCTGCAGTGTCATGGAGTACGCCTCACTCACTTGGATGAGTGCCCCACCAACACATCTTGGTCTGCTGGACAATATTCAGAGGAAGGCCCTCAAAATAATTGGAGTTGACCAAGACACTGCCAGTACGACACTTTTCATCAACAGCCTTAGCCACAGAAGACACGTTGCCGCCGCTACAGTCCTGTACAAAATGCACACTCCCCACTGCCCTAGGGACCTCCAGGACATGCTCTCGGCCCCCCAGGCTCCAAAACACAGACATTGGACAGAACCTTTCTCCACACTGCTGTCCAGGTGTGGAACAGCCTACCAGAGCATGTAGTGGACTCCATCACAGACAACGGCCTTCAAGCCTTTAAACGCAGAGCTCACAGATATCTCCTGACCACCCCTCACACTGACTGTTGAGCTGCAGTGAACCATTTCATTGGCCAATGGATATGTATCTTACTATGTATTACTTGGCTATTGTTCACAATTGCATCGAAAAAAGAAAAAAAAAATGTTCGTCTGATATGTGTGTACAAAGCCTAATCGGCTGTGAATGTCGGTGGCGTCGCTCGGCCAATCAGGGATTGGTGAGCGGCTGCGTATGACGCCACCAACAACCATTATAGACCGATTCACAGAGGGGTGCCCTGGGCGCGGCCATTACTGAGGGGTAATCCATGGAGCAGGTGCTCCGTAGGACAGGTGTAGCTAATCAGTGCTGCTGCACTCAATGGTACACCTCAGTAATGGCCGCACCCAGGAAACCCTCTGTGAATCGGTCTATAGTGGACATCTGGTTAATAGCACTCAACAGTGGCTATAGAATGAACACATCGCATTTTTTGTTTTCTATTGGTGAAAGTTTTATTTTAAATATTTTTTTTATGGCTTTCGTCTAAGTTATTTTTGAGGGGCACTAGCCCCTCCTATATACAGCTTTTGTCCACACATGTCTCAATATTTGCCATTGACAATGAAAGTAGAAATTAGGTCAAATGTCCGTCAAAAATGATGTAAATTTGTGGCAACACAAACATTAAATGCCATGACAATGTAGGGAAATTTTACGTCATATGTAGCAAATCGGCTAACCGATCACATAAATTCAGTTCAATTCAGTTCAATGAACGGTTTTACTGAGGTTAAGGTTAGGGTTATGTTTAGGTGTAGGCTGTCAATCACAGCGACTGGCCAGTCACAGCACACCATTTACTCAAACCCGCAGATGAAACCATATTAGCTGTTGCACGTAGCTTGAACACACCTAATTGGCTGCCAATCAGACACTATGTCCTTTTATGGGAAACACTGTCAAACACAACAACATAGAACCCAGCTAGACTAGAGCACAGCCATACCTGTCCCCAGGGGCCAGGACTTATTATGATTAGGCTACATTAACCACTTCAGCCCTATACATTGTGGTCTGGACATTTGAAAATAGTCGATATAGACTGACCGTAGATTTGCAATTTTCAAACGACTTTCATACATTTGAAAATGGGACATTCTGTAGGCCTATAATGAGTACTTACTTTTAGTACTTTAATTACACTTAATTTGATATAAAAAAAACCTTTTTACCTTTACTCAGGTAAATTCTGAATTCCTGACTTTTACTTGTAACAGGGTATTTCTACCATAGCAGTAGATAAGTAAAACATTTGAGTACTTTTTCCACCACTGGTATGGTGAACAGCTAATGTCTGATGCATAATATCTGGTCCCCCGTCCAATAGACTCTCCACAAGCTCCTCAAGCATGTGTCCATAAGTGGCACTCCGCAAAGTGATTAATGTTTGATGCAGTCTGACTAAAGGTCATGGGATATGTCTGTGAAGTAGCTAATTCCAATGTAATCTTAATGCCACTGATGCTGATGGTCACAATGAACCTATATATAGCTTCTAAGTAATCCAAGTAATGATTACTAATCCAATAACTCAACGAGTAGCCTAGCTAAACTGCAAGCAACCATTGCTCCATAACCAAAAAAGCAATTCAGATTTACAATGATTCTACCCACCCTCTTAGCTCTGAATTTGACTTGTTGCCATCGGGCAGGAGGCTTAGGGCAAATTTTGTTTGTGCCAACTGCTGTGGACATTTTAAATAAGAATATGTTTAGATAGTTCACCTAATCCCCACTGTTCATGATCACTGTTGCTGTGTATGTGAATGCTATAGTATTTTAATGCAATGTGTATTTTATGTAATGTTTTATTGTTGTAACTGACTGCCGGGTGCCAAATTTCCATTTTAAATGTAAATGTAATGGACAATAAAGTTTTCTTTATCTTTATCTTCTCAAACTTTTTTCATGTCAAGTCCCACATGTGTACGCGACACCCATTTAGGTAATATTTTCACAATCATATATTATAATATTAATTTATTTAATTGTATTATGTATATATATATTTCAAATAAATGTAGCTAGCTTGCAGCGATCCATCATAGCTTGTTACAGCAAAATATCCCAAAAGGGGCGTAAACGTTTGTTTTAATAGCGTGGTAGCTATAATGGAGGGGGCCCTAACCCTATAACACATTTTGCACCTAGTGGGTGCATGCATGTGGACTGTGGATTCTGGAACCCCGCCACTTTGAGAACCATGATGCTGCAATCCAAGGATTTATTTAAGCCAATCATCTGCAGACAAATCCCCGAACCCCGATTGTCAATCAATTCACAAATAGCATATAAATCCGCCCATCGTAGCATTAAATAAGTGAACTGCAATGATGCAATCCCGTTACTTCTCAATCCTGTCAATATAGGCGATAAAGCGGATAAACGCCCATCAGTCTGAAAAGACGCTCCACTCACCAGCTCATTCAATTGCGAAGAGAGAGAGAGAGAGAGAGAGAGAGAAGAGAGAGAGAGAGAGAGAGAGAGAGAGAGAGAGAGAGAGAGAGAGGAGAGAGAGAGACGAGAGAGAGAGAGAGAGAGGAGAGAGAGAGGGAGGGAGGGAGGGAAGGAGGGAGAGAGAGAGACAGAAAGGGGGGAGGGAGAGAGAGACAGAGGGAGGGAGGGAGAGAGAGAGAGAGGGAGGGAGAGAGAAGGAGAGAGAGAGAGAGAGAGAGAGAGAGAGGGAGAGAGAGAGGGAGGGAGGGAGAGAGACAGAGGGAGGAGGGAGGGAGAGAGAGAGACAGAGGGAGGGAGGGAGGGAGAGAGAGAGACAGAGGGAGGGAGGGAGGGAGAGAGAGAGACAGAGGGAGGGAGGGAGGGAGAGAGAGACAGAGAGAGGGGGATCCTCCTCCTCATCAATATCGCCGTATTGCGCGCAAACACCAAAACTCCTCCTGCTAGCTGTTGCGCGAACCGGCAGCATGGGTCAGACAGACAGACAGACAGACAGACAGACAGACAGACAGACAGATAGACAGACAGACCGTATATAAGGCTGTCAGCTGTCAGTAGAAGGACACTGGCTGTTTGCACTCGGGAAACGACGCACTTATCAAGGGATTATTACACAGCTCTGTCTCACCTACAATGTCTCACGCATGGGGATACGCAGCGGGCAACGGTGAGGCACTTTCACCTTATAGTCATATATAGTGCATGCATGGTCCTTGTTGTTATTGCTTTATAACCACCACCACCAGGACCTGTTAATGAATTATGATACATAGCCAACATATACCTGCGGACTCTGGAACAATGCACACAGTCCATGCATTTAATGTATTAATAACACTGTGACTGCAACAGGCAATTTTCATTCATTCATTCATTCATTCATTCATGCTTTAAGGATTATGAAAGGACGTATTTTTCGACGCATCTTTTTTGTTTTAATATTTACTTTGTCTTTTCTCGTTTATATGTTCGGAATAAATAAATAAATGCTGCATGCATTAATTCGTTGGTTCGTTCGTTCATTAATTCGTTGGTTCGTTCATTCATTCATCATCATCCCTCTTTGCAGATTTTGTGCATTTTAATCACCCGATCATCACCTCACATCACCCATTCTGAATGAACCCCTTTATTCCTAGCTCCTTTCTGTGTTTATGGATTTAGCTACAGCCTGTTGTCTGTCTTAAAATCCTTTCATTCCCGTTATTTTAGGACCCGATAAATGGGCTACTAACTTCCCCATCGCCGATGGACCCCGCCAGTCTCCCATTGACATCCTACCTGCTCAATGTGACTACGACGGCGGCCTGAAGCCGCTGTGCCTCAAGTACGACCCTTCCACGTCAATAGATATTCTCAACAACGGACATTCCTTCCAAGTGACCTTCCTTGATGACGCCGACAGCTCAAGTTAGTGGGAAATTAATGTTAATATTATGCATGAGAGTGTTATGTAATGCAGCCCCCCCCCCCCCCCCCCCCCCCAGGTCCCTGCACATTTTAGGGAATATTTAACAAAATCAAATAGGCAACTGGTGCAGAGCCTGGGGAATTGCCCAGGAGATCCACTGAAGAACCCATGCATGCATGTAGACTATATGTTTCTCAATCGTTTCAAGCCATGACCCCCCCCCCCCCCCCCAAATCATTATTTTATAGACTTGGAATGTAGGAGTTGAGGCATATACATTTTCGGTTTCACAGACTCTAAAATACACATTTTTACCATTTTTATTGGCTTTTTCTTTTCTTTTCTTGTCTTTTTGAGGTATAGGCTATTAAGGATCTTAAGTTGCCATATCTGGGACATGCATGGGGACCCACCTGGGGGTCCAGACCCACAGGCTGAGAACCACATATAGGAATATTTAACAAAAGAAATTAGGAAAGTGGAACTGCACGGTGCACAGCCATGGCCATGCAGGAGATCCAGTGAAAAACGTGCAGACAATAGTGATTGAATTGGTAATGAAACCCGGTGCAAAGCTTTTCCCACGACTGGCTTTTTCATATTCTGAGTGAGGTCAAGGGAGCACGAACAGAGGGTTCTTTACAAAATGGGACCGGTTCTCTAGACTAGTTAAACATTACATTTCAAGTGCAACTGGAATGTGTTTTTAGTCACCAACTAAAACAAAGCATGCATCCCAGTCCCTTTCCTTATAATAATGTGGAGTGAAATTGTAATGTCCCCTCTTTCGCATTGGTTGAGCTCATCTCGAGGTAGTTATAGCATTGGAGCAGTGGTTCCCAAACCTTTTAACTCCAGACCCAAAAGAGAAATTTGATGTCTGCCCGGGCCGGGACTCAAACTAGTGAAAATAGCTGGTATACACGCTCGTAGATCTGGTATTTTCACTATATTTATTAAAAGTTATTTGTTTCCCATAATTTATGACATTTCTTAGATTTTTGAGGGGTGCTAGCCCCTCCTATGCCCAGCTTTGTCTGTCTGTATGTGTACCACGGAAATTATTTGATTGGCTGAGCACGGAATGTGATGTGTTGTCAGTCATGGAGAAAAGTTTAGCGCCCCTCAGTTCAAGTGTGATTTTTACATTTATTTATGAAATGGGTTTTTTTTTATTACATCATTGAAAAATAATAATTAAAATTGCTTCAGCCTTTTTTGGCAAATGAACGAAACAAGGATAGCAGGATAAGTTTCATTCTTTTCTACTAAACATTCAGGCTATTGTGTCAGCCTGTCGTAACTGGAGATTTGTATTTGTTTTAGCGTGCATGTCCTTGAACTGCTCTCATTTATAGCAGGCCTTTGAATGCTGTGATCAGTGAAATGTGTGTGCAAACCTTTTAAGAAATTGGATTGAGAATCGTTGCTTGTGTTTACGGTATAGAAACAATGAGAGAAATAATTGCATCAGGGTGGATTAACAGCATGTGGTCTGCACTAAGAAGAGATAAGCTGTTTTATACTATGACTTAAGTATCTTAGTTAGTATGCTTATAGGGCTTGGATCGAAATGTCACATCCACTATGGTGTAAGGAACCTTAACCTTTTATAAGATTTTGAGCATTATGTTTATTTCAAACCATTATTCTGAAAAGTAACCCTTTTGGTACATTTGAGATTTCCACCCAACAGAGATGATATATTATATAGGGACTAAAGCCTACTCGTCATAGTCATGCATCGGCCGGAGTGTGTGTGTGTGTGTGTGTGTGTGTGTGTGTGTGTGTGTGTGTGTGTGTGTGTGTGTGTGTGTGTCAGTGTCTGCGTGTGCGTGTGTGCGTCATGCACGTGCAGTGGAAAGTAGACTGCCTTTGTCTCTTTGTCTGCACACTGCTCAAGCAATATGTATTTCAGCTGGGCTGTAAAATGGTAACAGGAAAAGTGAGTATGGGCACCTCTGTGTAATATTTGGAAAATGGTCATAAGTAATATGAAGTATATGATTAGAACATGCTTGAACTTTGACAATTAGTGTCTAATATTTTTTACAATTGCTACACATTGCTACAAAACCTGTATATCCAATCATTTTGGGCATATATGAGAAGTTGAAGGATATGCACATCATCATTCATTATTTAAGATCATTCTTTCTAATATTTGATTTATCTTTGGACAAAAACTAAAAATGAAATAAAAAACGAAATAAAATACCGGCCATATAGAGAAACTGCAGTTCGTCTGGCATATCAGAGCAATCAGCATGCCACTGAGACCTATAAATATCAGCTACATATTTGTAAAATAATAGATGAATACAAAATGTCCTGCAGACAGTGAAGAGGGAGGGGGTGGGTAGATCTTAAAATACCTCAGTACAGTAGCATCATCATTATCATCATCATCATCATCATCATCCTGGGCTAAATCTGATCCGATTCTTCTCAGTCTGATCACGACAGGAACTCTCAGACCACGTCCAACAAATAAGGAAGCTTGCCTGCCCTGCCCCTGTGTGTGTGTGTGTGTGTGTCAGGGTGTGTGTGTGTGTGTGTGTGTGTGTGCGCGCTCGCGTGCGCGTACATGTGTGTTTGTTTGTATGTCGTGATGACGATGTGTACTGTAAGTACAAAGGCAGCTGTTGCATCATACAATCAAACGGAATATATTTATGTCCTGTTTATGAACGAATAAATTGCGTCAACATGGTTCCCACGAACCTACTGCTTCCATTTATTTTAAGATTTTCTTGAATTAGAAACCAAATACTGTGTTCATAATATTGCTTGATATTATTTATTAGGCCTATTTTTTGTCTGGCAAAGAGCCAAGTATTTAACCGTTTGATCTCAAATACACAAACGTTGCAAGTTATGCGATTTTAAAATGATGTGTGACATATTTATTTAATTTATCCATTTATTTGGACGGGTCAGCGCATAGTGAGCAACATTACAATACAATGTAGGCCTATAGTCATACACCGGATTTGGCAAGAGTGCAGATTTCCATCCATAGCATAATGAAAGCAAGCAACGTTACAAAAGCACATTGCCTATAGACATTACAAAAGGGTACAAGACAGACTAAAACTATGACCAAAAAAGACAAACAAATAAAAACTAGCGATGCATGATTAATCTGTAGCATAATCGGGATAGGCCATAAAAATGCCATATCGGTATCGGAATGGTCTCAACATAATACAGATTATTTGATCGGTTTTCACCAGCAAAAAAAATTTAAAATGAAAAACAAATCTAATTTGTTACTTATCTTATTCAGTAGTCATTCAGTTGTGAAAACAGACACTTGGAAAATAGTATGGTGTTTATTGATTGATTGAATACTTTATTGACAGGCTTTGGGCCAAACCTCTATAGGGCCTATAGGCTTGATTCCATTGTGGGCCTCTGTATAATATCGGAATCGGTCAGAATTGGTAATTGGGGGGGCACAGTGGTACAGTTGGTAGTGCTGTCGCCTCACAGCTAGAAGGTCCTGGGTTCGATTCCCGCTCGGGACGCTGTGGGTGCTGGCGGCGTGTTTCCTCCTCCACGTCATCAGTGCCCATACCCGAAGGCGGGGTTGGCGAAAGGGCCTTTCTGTGTGGAGTTTGCATGTTCTCCCCGTGTCCCCTAGGGTAGATACCCTCACAAAAACATGCAGTAATCCTGGTCACTAAACTGCCTCCCCCTGGCCAGCCGGGTGCCTGATGGAGGGGAAAGGAACTGGTTGGAATAACGTGTTCCTTCCACGCGCTACGTCCAACCAGGGAAACTCCCCCCTGTCAGGTGTATAGGAGCAACTTGGACACTCAGGCATGAAGGAAGCATGAGTTCAAGTCCGTTGCTCTCCCCTTGTCCCCCATATATGGGGACTAGGTTGGTGGAGCGTGTGTAGAGTCCAGGATCACATTAGATGATTGACACAGGGGTGAAAAATGGGTTACAAAATCATGGGATAAAAAATATATTAAAAAAAAAACAGAATCGGTAATTGGCAGATATGACACTGCAAATAATTGGAGATTGAATATCGGTCATAATTTCATAACCGTGCATCCCTAATAAAAACTAGACTAAAATGTTAGGGAGGGACTAGTGGAAAAGACATCCAGTCGTTTAATGTTTGGACGTATAGGTGGATCATGAGATAAAGGGTCCCTGGGCCACCAACATGCAAAGGGCCCCCCCCCTTTGGGTTATTTTATTGACATGAATGAATAAGCCAAGCCCATTGTCTGACAAAAAGTTCAAAGTTAATAACTGTTATTAACTTTGCAATTTTTGGGGGCCCCTGAGCTTGATCCTCCGTGTGACATCAACGCGGTCGCGCGGAGGCTTAAGCTCAGGGGCCCCCGTTGGATAATCCTCCCCTGCTTGGACGGACGCGTTGTGAGCTTTTGGATCGGCTATTTTCATAATGTGCAACCAACTCGACCAAGTGTAAAATTAGCCATTACGACGCCATCTTGGCCTGCCAAAATACACTTTAGTCGACTATATATCAACTGTAGATTTAGAGACTAAAAACTAGACTAACACTAAAACATTTCAGATGACTAAAATGTGACAAATTTGAAAAAAAAAGAATTATGACTAAAACTAAATCAAACGTGCTGTGAAAATCAACACTACTGTCTGTCTGTGTTCCAGCTCTGACAAACGGACCTATCTCGGGGACGTACAGGCTGAAGCAGTTCCACTTCCACTGGGGTGCAACTGACGTGAAGGGCTCTGAGCACACAGTGTCTGGGACCATGTATCCTGCCGAGGTAGGAACCACTGCTCACATAATTATCCTTTCTGTCGGGCTGGTCTCATGCCTCCACCCCGCTTCCGTTTTGTCTTTGCAGTCACACAAATTTACCTAATACAAACCAAAATCATCTAAGTGTATACATAGCTTGCTGCTGAGCAGGCATGGGAATAAATTCGGCTTCAGTTCGGCTTTTCAGCGCTTTTCAGACTCCTCTACTCCATGCTTGACTGCAGAGCGCCTCTTATCACCAATGCCCTATTTTAACTTTTTGTGTGCTTTTTTTGTAAATTAGCGTCCCTACAGCATCACACAAACGCACCAAATTTAGCAGATCCGCAAGCTCGAAATATGGCGCGAAGCGGCTCGGTTTGAGCTTGTTGCTCTGCTATACTTTTGTTAAACCAGTTATTTTATTTCACTATCAAGAACGTTATCTCCCCCCCCCCCCCCGTTCCTTTTCTGATCTACTGACACATCTTGTTGAAAATGTTCAGTTTTTTATTGAATAGCAGCTAAACCTTTCACTTCATCTGAATGAAGGTCCCCTGGGCGTATGAAACTCACCCAGATTCACTATGAATACAAAAGAGCCCGGCAGCCCAGACGGAATTGAAAGGATTCCCAGGGTAAAAAAAAAAGAAAAAAGCGAGCAAATCTCTGAATAATCTATTTACAAATGGCCTTTGTGTGTGTCTCTCTCTCTTAGCTCCATCTGGTGCACTGGAACACCAAATACCCCAGCTTCGGGGATGCTGCTAGCAAGCCTGATGGGCTTGCTGTTGTGGGAGTGTTCCTGAAGGTCAGTAGTGATGTTTTTTCATTAAATCATCTACTGGTATACAGTCAGTATCATGCTGTGATGTATGTATGTACTTAGGACAGTGATAAATGATGCCCTGCCTAGCCCTTTGTTGTGGACCACAGTAGAATTCATCAGCGGTGGGAAAAGTACTCAAATTCCACTTACTTAAATAAAAGTATCAATACTGCAATTTGGAAACACTAAAGTCTGGAATTCAACATTGTCTTGAGTAAAAGTACAAAAGTATATCAACTAGAATCTAGAATATCAAGTAGAAAGTACCCATTATGCAGAATGTCCCCATTACACAAGGTATCATATGTATAACATGTAGGCCTATTAAAAACCTTTTGAAAATAGCAGATTGCATTGTGCACCTAACTATTAATTAATAATTATACACTTGTACTGCTCCTAGTATTGATGATGTCTTGTACAGTATTGTATGTCTCTAATATGTCTTGATGAATACACAGGACCACAATGGAAATAAGTCCTCAGGACCTTTTGTGTTAACCTTTTAGCATGAATGTATACTGTAACTGTTACTTTTTGCTAACTCTTCATAAACTCAAACCACCTTTTTCCCCAGATTGGTTCTGCCAATGCAGCACTTCAGAAGCTGCTTGATGCATTTGATGCCATACAGGCCAAGGTAAGTCTATTTCATTTTAAAGACTTCGGTTCTATACAAATGATTTTAATATCTGTTTTTTTTTTTAGGGCTGCTGCCCTTCACTTCACACGATCGAGTGTGATTTTGTTTTTAATCCCACTCGACTGTTTTCTGTTCCAGGGCAAACAGACCACCTTCCCCAACTTTGACCCCGCCACCCTGCTGCCAGGCTCGTTAGATTACTGGACCTACGACGGCTCTCTGACCACGCCCCCTCTGCTGGAGAGCGTCACCTGGATCGTCTGCAAGGAGCCAATCAGTGTCAGCACTGAGCAGGTATGCCCGGTGTTGGCCACGCCCACACACATGGTCACCACACCATTCATGCTGTGTAGTTAGGGGGAGGGCTTTGACTTTGGACACACTCCAAGGGTCTGGGAATGGCTTCATTGGCTTACACATTCTCTCTCCTTCTTCATTGCTGTCGAAATCAAGGACTTGATTGTTGAGATTAGCAGCATGGCTCGCTGACACATGAGAAACCTCTTGTAGCTGGATGAAACACAATACTGCAACCGAGAGGGAGAGAGAGACAGATAGAGACAGAAACAGAATGAGAAAGAGACAGAGAGAGATCAGAGAGAGAGAGAGATGCATTGTGCTATCTATAACGAGAGAGAGAGAGAGAGAGAGAGAGAGAGAGAGAGAGAGAGAGAGAGAGAGAGAGAGAGAGAGAGAGAGAGAGAGAGAGAGATGCATTGTGCTATCTATAACTATAAAGCCGTTTTTATACATTTGAAAACTTGTGAAATGGGACATTCTACATAATAACAAAAAAGTACTTTCTACTTTTGATACTGCAAGTACATTTTGATAGGAATACTCCGGACATTTACTTGTAACAGAGTATTTCTACATTGCAGTATTGACTTTGACTTTGACTATTGACTTTGTTTTGTTTTTTTACTTTTTCCACCACTGCCCAACAGTATTCAGTAAATGCTTCTGTATAACCAACTGTTGGCAGCCAGAGGTGAATTAACCACAAGTCGATCACAGGTTAATCTCATCACAACAAACCGTTTAATTGCATTTCTACACTTTCTTACATGACAAACAAAAAAAACACAGTGCATACAGTACACCTGTATCTGTATGTACTGTACTCTAGTCTACATTTCTAGTCTACACAACACATAGCCTACTGTACATCATGCCCATAATCAGTGGTGGAAAGCAACTAAGTACATAAAGTACTGCACTTATGTAAAATCTTGAGTTATTTGTATTTTACTTGAATATTTCCAATTTCCAGTAGGCTACTTCTCCACTACATCTCATTGTACTTTTACTCCACTACATTTATTTTAACACTTTAGTTAGTAGTAACTTCGTAGATTTTGATTATTATTATTAAAACATAGGCCTATACAGTAACAATTTCAGCCCTATACATTTTTGGCCATTTGAAAATAGCCAATACCCAGCAATATCTTTACAATCAGTAAACCCTGTAATCCCCCTCTCCTCTCCCTCTCTCTCAAGTCTGCCCTTGCAGCAGGAGTCTTTAAGTCATGTGAAAATGAATGCTAGCCAGTCAGTGTCTCAAGGGTAAACATGGGGAGTGTACACATAACCTTTAAACATGTTGCCATATAGACCAGGCACAGCTGATAAGTCTGTATAGCCACAGAAAACCAATGTTGGTAACAATATGCTGTTACTATTTCAAGCAAAATTTGAAATATTCTCATTTTCTATATATTTTGTTCCCTCAAAGGGGCACCACATCAGGGTAGAAATATTGTCTTAATATATGGATCTATTTTGACGATTTTAACGATTCTGGTACCTTTAACGTGTAGTCCACAAATACCAGCTCTGACATGGAACAGATTCCTGGTCCCTCAATGTTGAATCCCAAACCTATTATGAAGTCAATGACAGTCTAATCGAAGAATAAATTATTGATAAGAAAATAAATCTGAGTATATATACTACCTGAGTGCCGTATATGGCTGCCCACTGCTCCGCATTGTTATAGCTGGGTAAATGCAGAGGACACATTTCATATTATCTGCAAACATACTGTGACAAAAAAACACCCAAGGAGTGAGGCCTATTCTATTCTACAGTGAGTGTGTGTGCTCCTGCTTGAATTCAGACAAACGTGTTGATCGTAAGTCACAGCCTCATCTTTCCTGTCACAGCCTATAGGAAAGAGAGTGGTTGTAGAGGTGCTGCGCCTGCATGCCACTTCCTCCTTATCTGTATAGCTGAAGCTGCTGCACTGTTCAGTGGCCCAGGGGTCACCCACCTCATCTCCTCTGAAGATGAGGAGAATGGCAGCACACATGACCCCTTTTCCACCAAATGAACTTTGCTTCTATAGAACTGGTTCCATTGTAGATTCTTGGCTATTTTCTCTATTTTATATTATTTTCTATAGTAATACAAAGGGAACGGTTTTGGACACCCTGACAGTAACAATAATTATGTATTTGGCCATAGTCCTCTATATATAATGCATGGCGTTTGAAGATATTTTTGTCCTACACAAAATTCCCACTGACAATAAATGGATCATGTATGATGATAAGAGCACCCCTCACTTCACACAACTGTGATATTTTAATAGCAGATTTACAAGCTCACAATGTGACACATATAGTGAGCTACTAGATCTGCTACTTTGTCAAGCCTTTTCTTTCGTTTCTGCTTGTTAAGCACAGCAGAGCTGGTTTATGAACGATCGCTTTGCCTCTCTTTCAGCACCACCTGGTGGTCACCAGTTTAGGCTCTGAGTGCCAATTCTCCCATTATAAAGAAAGAAATAATTTGTAATTCTATTATGCATGTAATGTGCATGTCATCACCTGTACACCAGATTAGAGGAACTTTCAAAATATGGTTGAAAAAAAAAGAAGAAAGAAAGTAAGAATAAATCCCAAGGGAGAGACGTCTTAACGCCCGTGGCATCCATTACAAAGACGGCAATAAGACGTCTTGTCGTCCATGGCACCTAAAGGTTTGCCTGTAATTTACACACCCAATATAAGGGCGCCAAGGCTGAAGAGGTGAAACTAAAGCCCAAGGAAAAGCTGCAATTAATTTGTGTTACTGAAAGCCGATTGCTTGATCCGCCACATTATACATACAGCTGTGAGTCAGAGAGTTAAGCACCAACTAGAGAGCCACTAAGCTTGACGTTGAGGATAGAAATGTGCCAGACAGACGAGCCGAGTCCCTGACTCCAGCTTTCCATCAGCATTCAACACGGAGCAGCAGTGATGCGTACATGTGTTGAGTTGAGTGACAGTCACAGGAGGTCAGCAGCTAGAATACTATTCTAGGCATTTAGTCTACTACTCTACTCTATCCCACAGAGATTTCTTTACACAAAAATGTCAAACTAAATTAAGCTTCCCCACGTTACAATCATCAACCATCCACACAACAAGGGCCACAGCAAAATTCAGATTAATTACTTTACTTTATTAATGGTTTGCAACAAACAAAAAAGTCCAGGTACAGTTATACAATAATGCTAAAAGGATAACACAAAAATCCCTGAGGGCTTGTTTCCATTGTGGTCCCATGTATTCAATTAATCAAGATAAAGATATAGAAGAATACAAGAAATCATCAGTACTAGGAGCAGTAAAAGTATATTTAAAGAAAAGCAGTGGGGGGGATTTCTTTTGGCAAGCTAGAAGACCGTAGGTCCAGTTGCAAATTGCAGACAGGTGCTCTTTATGGCGGTTTTGAAGGAGGGTAGGGAATCTCATTTTTGTTGGCTGTTACACGTATTAGTGTAACAGTGTAGGGTACATTTTGGTGGCATAATAGTAGAGTGAATTCATAGCCACTGCGTACTCCTGTGATCCAATATCTAGAAGATTAATTGAAGCTCTAGGTCAAGGAACATGTCTTGAGTTTCCTTGGCCACAGAAAGCCGAGGAGCACGTTGGATATCATGCCCAGAGTGTTTATTACTGACACACCTGCAACGTTCAAATGTTGTGTCACCTGCATTATCAGCAGACCTTGCTGAAATAACAGTAAACGTGGACTTGTTGCGGTAACGCCAGTTATGACCCAGGGTGTAGTGGAGGGGGAGTGCGGGGGATTGGGCATCCCTCACTTCTAAACATATAGGGTTTTGGTCAATTGATTTAGTTTGTTTACATATTACACAAAAGACAACATTTTCACCGCAACCTGCAACGTACAAGGCGAGGCAAAGCCTGTCCACTGTGGTTGTGATATCGCCCTGACAACCAACAACAACCAATAAACCGGCTGACTCTGCCGACTGTCCCTTTGGGCTATATAGGATCTATCCTACTACTACTACTACTACTACTACTTCTGGAGATGGGATCCTAAAACTCGCAAAACATTGTGTGTCGTATTTTGGTTATGAAAAAAAGTAGTCTCTCGAGACAGACTGTTGACTCACGCAAATTCAAAGGAAAAGAGGGCGCTGTTTTTCCTTCTCCTCTAAAAGTAGCACTACAATGTCATGACCCTGAGCCTGAACCACAAGGCCCATTGGGAAGGAGCCTGTCTTCTGTCTCTGTGAGGCAGCTTGATGTTGGCATGACCCGGCCAGGGATCAAGCCCTGACCTTCCCAGTCTCAGGGCGGACACAAAACGTCAGGTCGTAAATTGACTGGCTTGTAAGACACAGCAAAGGAGGATCATGTTTGTTGACCCTGGGGGTACTCAAAAAGAAAACACTGGAGTGGACGCCAAGAGTATACTGAAACACAATGTTCTACACACTGGGCTCATCTTTACTTTAAACAATCACACCCGTGTGAACTGAGTGGTGCAACTCCCCTCTCCCCATGCCTCTCTCTCTCTCTCTCTCTCTCTCTCTCTCTCTCTGTAATTAGCAGGCAACAGTGCAACACTATCTCTCTCTCCGTTTCTGGCACAACAGCGCCACTTTTGCCCCTACTGGTACTCTAAACATAGTCACATAGGTTAGGACGGCCATTGCTGTTCCTTGGAGTGGTTGCACCACTCAAAAATGCATGGCAAAAAAGACACTGGCAGCTCAATGAAGTCTTTCAGTGGCCTCTCTAACTCTCGGTCTCTCTCCCTCTCTCCCTCTCTCTCTCCTCTTCTTACAGATGGCCAAATTCCGGTGCCTGCTCTTCTCCGGTGAGGGTGAGACCGCGTGCTGCATGATGGACAACTATCGGCCCCCGCAACCCCTGAAGGGTCGCAAAGTTCGTGCTTCCTTCCAATGAGAACCAAACATCGCTCCCCCCACCCTCTGTGCCCTACTTTCGCAGACCCCTCCTAACCTTTCGCCCGCTTTAGACTGCAACGAAGCACAAAGCAAACGTATCGACATCATTCACTTTTTGTTGTAATGTTTTTGAAGAAAGTTTAATTGCCAATTATGTCCGTCCCTGAAATGCAATGCACACTTGGTGCTGTCTTACTGTGCGGAAGGGAAAACTTGAAGGGTCCAGCGTTTTTGTTTGTTTTGTTTGTTTGTTTTTTGCCACCATCTTATCGCCTCCCGAGTCGAGCGATAAGGTGCCCTCTGTCCAGACTCAGAAATACTCCACAGTGGCACGCGTTAGCCAGAATGTCGCACCTGGTTCCAATGTATCAGAGAGCGCCATGAACAAGTAGGTGGCAAAAATCACACTGCAAGTCCTGAGTGTTAGTTTAACTCTGAAAGTACCGGCAAAAAGGTGGCTATTAATGGTTCATTTGCAAAAAATATAGATTGTTTCTATTTATTATGAATGAAATGATGTAGTACATTTTGTTTTTTAATCGTTTCTTTTTTTTTTGCAAATGAACAATTGTTTGTGTGTGAGATATTGTTATGTCAAGCAGCTACAGTAGCCTGAAGGGAAAGTTGATGCTTTGAAATGCAGAAATATTAGTTAACCCAATAAGTGATGCTTTATGAGCCAATAGGCAGCCGAAAAACACAAACACTCCACGACAAAGCAAGGACATAGAATCAACTCTCCATCTGTACAGAGGACAGAAGAGTAATACAGACAGACACACATGTGCACGTGCAAACACACACACACACACACACACACACACACACACACACACACACACACACACACACACACACACACACACACACACACACACACACACACACACACACACACACACACACACACACACACACACGTCACACACACACACACACACACACACACACACACACACACACACACACACTGTACACATGCATCCTGCCAGTTTGGCTGTAATCTCTGACTGACTGACTTTGTGCCTCAGGATCACGGCAGCTTAATGAAACGCTGTGGCCCACTCCACCATCACACTCGAATCATTGAACTACAAAATCCCTCTTCTCTGCCACATACACACTAACACACGCTCATGTGCACGCACACACACACACACACACACACACACACACACACACACACACATGAAAGGCAATCTGGCGCAGTTGCAACGCGTTGGCTGTGCCTGTAGGCGCTGACCTGGTTATGGATTTCCGTGCTGTACATGGCGCATGGCGCACGGATCGCTGCACACACTGAACGGACATGAAGACATATCATCGTGGTTTTAGAGCTAACAACTTCTGTGTTTTGACAGCATAGTGTTCAACCCCCCATATGTAGTTGTCAACTCCTGTTTTGTATTCTGTTTTCCTTATTAACCACTTGAACCTTAAGGTCGACGCATGCTTCACTCACTTCGGCATTCAGATCGGCCTTTAGAGTCCCTATGCTGGGGTGTATACTTTCAGTGAAAATAGAAGTTCAATGTGACGTGTTGTGAGCTTGTAGATTTGGTGTAGACTAGAGGGAAATGATAGACACTATATAGAGTATCTAGTACAGAGCCCTAGGGGACCCCACGGGTTTAAGTGGTTAATAATATAATACTAACTTTGTTTGAAAGCATAATGCAAATAGAAGCGTTTTTTTACGTGATTCCGCTGTTGTGATTTGTGTACAAGAGCTCTGCATTTGTTATGTTGTCTTGAATATGGCAAGATGATGACTAGGATGTTTTGTTTTATAATCCCATTGTGTAATATTATGATGCTAATACAAAGAACTACGCCAATATGCCAGCGGTTTATAGAGAAACCAGAGACCATAATGTGAATGAGTAAAGAAATCCTGCCCTTTAGCATTAAAACAATAAAATGGAAATAAAAAAAGAATTGTAAAAGCACAATGAAAGTTCAACCAAATTATGTATTTCCTGAAAGGATGATTGTAAATCAAAAAATAATTTAATTATTTATGCCAGCCATTGTTAGGGCCCTCCTGTGAGTATGTCTTGGTGTTGTGCTTTGTGCAAAGTGGATGTTACTGGTTAAATAAATATATTTTGTGACTAATTGACGCCTGCTAATTAATCTGTCCTCTGCGTTTGCCTTTCTCATCTCTTTATTGTTGGTCTCCATATCGAGATGCCGGTGGTGGAAAAAGTACTCGCATGTTTTACTTATGTAAAAGTATCAATACTTCAATATATAAATAGTCTGTTACAAGTAAAAGTCCGGAATTCAAAATATACTTGAGTAAAAGTACAAAGGTAGGCCCAGGCCGTAGCGTAACGGTCTGGGCACCGGACTGGTGATCCAGTCGCGGTGTGCCGCGGGTTCGACTCCCGGACCCGACACGGCCTTTACCGCATGTCATCCCCCCATCTCTCTCCCGTTTCCTGTCAGCCTACTTTCTATCCCTTAAAAAAAAAA
This sequence comes from Protomyctophum parallelum, assembly GCF_964188405.1. Taxonomy (NCBI): domain Eukaryota; kingdom Metazoa; phylum Chordata; class Actinopteri; order Myctophiformes; family Myctophidae; genus Protomyctophum; species Protomyctophum parallelum. Next base: position 31,181,296 of record NC_139712.1, on the reverse strand, counting down.
AATCAATAAAGGCGTAAGCCGCAAAAAAATATCTTAAAAAAAAAGAAAAAAAAAAAAGTACAAAGGTATTGGCATCAACATGATGTAAAAGTAGGCCTATACTCTTTATGCAAAATGTTCCATTTCAAGTTTTCAAATGTAAAAGCTTTTGAAAATAGATCTACAAGCTCACAATGCGCACCACGGCACATTGTGAGCTTGTAGATTGTCTATTTTCAAATGGCGGAAATGTGTATAGGGTTGAAGTTGTTATAACAATCAATAACAATCAAAACCTACAGAGCAACTATAGGCCTAACTTCATATGGAGAACAATTTTTTTTGTTATTGAACCTGTGGCTCTCAAACATAGCAGATATACAATAGAGCACATGTCACTTTGTGCAGTGCTGCTGCAAGCTTGTAACTCAAGATGATTATTTTTTATGTGCTATTGTTTTTGAGAACCCACCGTTCTAAACCACTGTTCAAAAATGACAGATGCTTTTCTGGTTTTAATGGGTAAAACAAGTTTCTTTTCTCAAAACAATTAAAATGGTACAGCTCTGATTGTACGATCTAATAAGTGAGTTGTTAGTTATAATACTGCTAATCATTAACCATGATTCTACACTATATTGATTAAAAACTGTCAAACTCTATTGCTACCTATCCTAGATATAATATCCTCATGTTCAAAGTGAACAGGCTGTTTCTCTGGTGCTATTTTCTGTGTGCTCTCCTGGATGTGACTACTACATGATGACCTCGTGACCCCTGACACAACCCCCACATGACCAGCAGTACGTAGCGTCACATGTCTGACTAATTTGGAGCTAACATCTGACCCCTACTTCACCTATGAAAATGACCCCTGATCACATGATCGATGGTCAGGATGTTGTGAAGTTCAAAATTACGGGACAAGAAGATTTATTATCATTATTATTATTATTATTAATAATTTTTGCTCGTTTCACCAATGCAATTTAAGACTTTATCTACTTCTAACAGAGTGTCGATATTTTTGGGGCATGTTAATATGGGTGAAGATTTGCCATAGGTTCATATAGTACCGTGGACAATGAACAAATGGGCTTGTGTTATTATGGCAAAGAAGCGCACGCACGTGCACACACGCGCACGCGCACGCACACGCACACGCACACACACACACACACACACACACACACACACACACACACACACACACACACACACACACACACACACACGCACACACACACACACACACACTTTACTACTAGTGCTGATTATTTATTTTAATTCTTGTAATAATCTGTTATTGTAGGCCTATGTCTTAAAGATCAATCGAAGAAATACAAGCATGGAGCCTTTAATGAAGTATGAATTAGGTATAGGCTTAAATGGTGAAACAGGAAAAAACAGATCTCCATCTCAATCAAATTAAATGTGGTCACTCACAGCTCACAGCTCACAACTCTTTGATAAAAAAAGAAAGAAAGAAAACTTCACACATGAGATGAAAGGTGCGAAGGAACATTTTCACCTCCTCATTGGAGGTATACGCATTTCCTGGTTTCTCAGCCGGGTCTGAGGTCGTGTTCAGGAATGTTTCAAGTGAAACACAGACTTTGGCCGGACCACACAGAGCCGTGAATAGAGCTGGCCTTGTCCCTGGACCTGTCCCCAGGCGGTAACAGAGCTGGCCCTGTCCCCCGAGTGCAGTGTGCACTCTCTAATCTTTATTCCAACTGTACACCAAATGACATTCAATAGACTAAATAATAGACAGATGTTTTACTGTAATCTCTGCAATCTCGATCAGTGCCCATAAACGTTTTGATGTTTTTGGATTGATTGGATGCTTTATTAACAGTTTGCAAGGACATATGTACAGTTACTGTATGCAAATCTTTTAAAGGGATAACACAAAAAGACCAGAGGGCTTTGTAGCCATTGCTACTATACATGAGATCATCAATGCTAGGAGCAGTAAAAGTACATTTACAGGCACAGCAGTGGGGGATCATATACAATACTTTTGGCAAGCTAGGAGACTTCCAGTTGCAAATTGCAGACATAGGTACTCTTCTATTACAGCTTTTGAAGGAGGATAGGGAGTCATGTTTTGATGATCTGTCTTAACGTACATCTGCATTTCATAAATCTATATGGTGTCTCACATCTGTGTGTTGGTTAAAAAAATATTATAACTGTGTGCTAAAGCAACTAACTGCACCTCAATTAAGTCACAATACCAACTTTGATGAGGCAGTATTTTAAAAATACAAGGTTTTCTTCATTTTCCAGGTGAATCAATCATTTCCATTTCCAGAAAAAAAAAAACATTTTGGAGTTAGCTGGTTTTTGCCCGACAGCAGAGATATGCACGTTCCGACGGCGCTCTAGTTATTAAAGACAAGACACGGAGCGAGGCAGTGCACTGTGTGTGTTTGTTATCGTCTCAGCTGGATTGCACAAAATCTCATTGATCTCCTCTCTTCCCCCCTCCCCTCCCCTCCCCTCCCTCCCACCCTGCTCTTTCATATCCGTCTTCCTCTTCCTCAGACCGGGCCTGGGTTTTTAGTTCCGGGCCTGGTGGTGTTGTTGTGACAGCTGTGAGTGAGGGACATGAGGAAGGACAGTCAGCTAGGGACCCTGCAGGCTGCCACAGCTGCACCCATCCACTCTGTGCTGCTGGTGGTGGGTGAAGCTGTGTCTTTATTTGGATCTGTATTGACCTTGAATTCATGAATATGATGTCCTTTTGATGCAAAATGGTCATTGAATTTGACAAACTTACTTTCTGTTGGTGTGCGAGCCATTTTAGTTAGAAAATGTATATTCATTTCTTGTAATACAGAAACCACCTAACTCAATTTTTGAGGTTTTTGATTAAAAAAAAAAAAAAAAAATCATAATTCAATGCAACACTCTTTACGTCTGTCTTTAGATAAAAAAAAAAAATCACACCAGCCATCCCAAAATAGCAAAGTGCGTTGACATTATAGGTGGGTCATGGGCTCAACACCGTAATCAATGTGTGCTGGATCTTTATTGACCTTGAATTCATGTTTATTGAGCATTAATAACAAACAGAGAGGAACTGAATTGGGGCTCAGTTATACAGCTGAGGCGTGTCGGCCCATGTTGACTCACTCGCCGCTTGTCGGTGAGCCATGCTTTAGTATGTCATCTCGGTCGGGTGGAAACCTCATATGTCCCAAACTGTTAGGCCTGCTGTTCAGGATTGAAATTCAAAAGCGTGGCCCAAAGCATCACGTTTAAAGCTTGTAGGTCTTTTTGTGAAAGCTTATAGGGCGTTAATTTAAGAAAAGTTTGAATAATGGAGATAAGAGGTTTCTGCCCGACAGCGACGATATTATACTCTCCCAGCCTCTTCCCCATGCCTGTGGTGCTGTTTGTTACATAACCCAGCGTAGAGGGTGACATATATTAAACAGACAGGAACTACACGCATAACATCATAACTCTTCGCCTCTGCAATTGTCCCCCAGACACCCATGAAAGAGAGAGACACAGAGAGAGACACAGAGACAGACAGACAGACAGACAGACAGACAGACAGACAGACAGACAGACAGACAGACAGACAGACAGACAGACAGACAGACAGACAGACAGACAGACAGACAGACAGACAGACAGACAGACAGACAGACAGACAGACAGACAGACAGACAGAGGATAGAGAGACAGATGCACGCATGGTCCTCAACTCATTCCATTTGTAAAATTTGGATTACAAACGCATACAGGATTTGCCTGCGTAGGAAAAGGATACATACTCTAGTATATTGAGAGGAATAGAAGACTGTCCAGAGATAGAATGTGTGAGAGCAGCCGGTGGTGCTAATGGATTCCACTGCAGTGCATGTGATCGATGGGCCTGACGGTGCACTTCTTTCTGTGAGCGCTGTATAACCATATGAAACCCAAGGACAAGGACAGTGGATGTGGCCGTTTCCCTCCGGGCAGGGCAGACACACTGAGGCACATCAACACTGCACCTCTCTCTCATCACAGAGACACATACTGTACATCATCCACCTATAATAAGCTGGTTTATTTTTAGTATAGGCCTTCCACCATCACATTGCTTGCTTGATTGGTTGATTGGTTTATTGATTGATTCAATCGTTTCTTCAGAGAATCAGATGTAGAACAGCACATGGCATGGTACAGTCAGACATAAAAAGGACCACTTCACCACTTTTTAACCTGTCTTAAAATAATTATTTGGTCCTCACTAATAATTATAATAAAATGTGTCTGTGTCTCATAGGAGGGCTGTGGGCAGTTCAGAAACCCATCCACCAGTGACATCATCGATGGGGAATCCAAGCTAATAGAAACTGCAGGCTTTCTATTTCGGAAAAGCTGAAATGCGAAAATGGAAGCCATCGTTCTCACGATGAAAAAAAATATCTAAATATTAAAATATATATACCATCTTGTTTTTAAATATCTGCCTAACGATGATGTCACTGGTGGACATGGAACTGCCCACAGCCCTCCTATGAGATACAAACCAAGTATGAAAAGAATTGTGGTATTTTATCATGAACATTATAGTGAGGACCAATTATATGAAGAATAAGGCTACAAGGACAACTTATTGTGGTCCTATGTATTAAATTAATCAACATAGCACAAAAACACAATAATACCAACAAATCCGACAAATGCTGATATTTCTATACCAGAACTGTGGTGGGTTTGTGTAGAATTGATTCCCCCCTGATTTTCACATTGTATTCAATGTCAATTTGTGTTGCTTTCGACCTTTGAACTCGATCATTACCCTGTCAGCGTCAACATATTTCTGAACTATAAATGAACCCTAGCGTTCCCATTCTGGGTGAACTCTCAGCTGATCTATAGTCTGTGGATAAGAGATTTTCTTCCTGGCCGAGGAAGAATTAATCTGTAGGCTAGTGACCACATGATGTTGGGGAGGTCTCCACATGACAGTGAAGTGGCAATGTAAGGACTTTTAAGACCTTTTTAATACCTTGAAAAAAGAAAAAATATACTGCATCAAAGTAATCAACAATCTATAGGCCTATAGTTTAAAAACTGGTCAAACATTTTGTGAAAATAGCCGATCTACAAGCACACTTCGCAATGTGAGGCCTTGTAGATGCTATTTTAACAATTTGTATATTGTTAAAATTGAGACAAGCTATTAATGGAAGGGAGCCAGAGCTCGGCTTCACTATCTCACCCAGAAGGTCTACGAGACACCCTGCAGAAACCCTCACAGACCTGGACTACGCTGATGACATCTGCCTGCTATCTGACCACGTAAGGCAGGCACAGGAGTGGAGTTGGAGTGCGCCAACGTTGGCCTGAGGCTAAATGCAAAGAAGACTGAGGTCATAACCTATAACATCCCCCAAGAACGACAATAGAGGGTACTGTCCTAAAGGAGGTCAGTGACTTCAAATACCTGGGCGGGTGGGCGCATGGGTCGCCTCCACAGAGAAGGACCTTAAAGTGAGGAAGGCACTTGCCTGGCAAGCTCTTAATGGTATATGTCCAGTGTGTGGAAATCCAACGTCCCCCGACACATCAAGATCAGTTTCTTCTCTGCTACCGTGGAGTCCGTCCTCCTCTATGGCTGTGAATGCTGGACACTAACACAAGCCCTACAGAAATCCCTGGACGGGTGCTACACCAGAATGTTACGTGTTGTACTTAACACCAATAGGGACGAGCACATCACCAGCAAGCGTCTGTACGGGGCATTACCAAGTGTAACAGAGAAGATAGCAGTAAGGATGATGAGACTAGCTGGCCACTGCCACCGACACCAAGAACTCCCGGCCAAAAAGCTTGTACTGTGGGAACCAACACACGGTCACGGCTATAAAAGGTTGAGAAACACTGCGCTAGTGGACTGGATACGATTGGCTTTTCTCACGCTGGAGATCAGGGTTCGAATACCAGGCAATACAGAGCTGACCCCGGTCCACTAAGTATTAGTTTAGGTATAGAGGGTTCAAAGTGATTAATTTGATACCCTCACTTCAGCCATGATGTGCATTGTCTTTTTAATGCAGAATGGTAAGAATTAGATTTGACCAACTTACTTTCTGTTGGTGTCAGTTTAGTTAAACAGATGCTAGGATAATTTCTTGACCTGCCATCCTATAGTTTGTATATTTCTAGTGTTGTAGTCAAGTCTGAGTCAAGACCGAGTGTGGGAGTGGGTCAAGACTGAGTCGAGACCAAGACCAGATTATGAATAAAAAATAAATAAATCTCATGGTAGGTATATAAAACATTGCAAGAACAGACAGGCGCGTAATTTACACTCTGCTCCGTTACGTAACAAGATAGCTGTCTATAAGCACTGTCTATAATGTGAATGGGCTCGTCATAATATGGGTTTAATACATTTATTTCATTGCATTGTAGTGACTCCTGACTCGAGTGGACTCGGTGGGAGAGGGTCCCGAGTCCCTTGGTCTGAGACAGAGTCAAAGTATGTGCAAGACCGAGATTTTGATTTTATTCATACATCAATGCTATTGAACACCCTTTACGTCACACCAGCCATCCCAAAATAGCAAAGTGTGTTGGAATTATAGTGGGCCTTGGGCTTAACACCGTAGTACAATCAATGTGTGCAGACTTTTCCATTTTAATCAATGTCAATTTGTGTTGCTTTCAACCTTTGATCTCATTATCCTGTCAGCGTCAATGTATTCGGAACTAGAAATGTAAATATTAATTAACCACTTGAACCCTAGCGTCCCCATTCTGGGTGAACAGTCATACCGGAGTTGATTCATATAGCTGATCTATAGTCCTAGCTCAACACACTGCAACGCAAGGCGTTCCACAGTGGAACCGAGTCTAAATGCAATGCCTCAACTCTTAGGTTCCAAGTGCTTGTCAAGTTGTCAGGGTGTAGGGTAGGGGTCCACAGTTCAAACGTGATTATTTTGGGGGACACGGCCTGAAAGGGTTGTGAAACACTGCACCAGTAGATGAGATGTTGTGGCTTTTCCGACGCTGGGGACAGGTTAGAATGCCAGGCGTTACAACTTCAGTAACATAGCTGACCTCGGTCTACCAAGTATTAGTTTACCTTAGGGCTATTAGAGGGTTTGAGCTAGTGGTTAATTTGATACACCCACTCCCTCCCAACACGCAACTTTCACCTCCCTTCAGCACCTCTACGATTTTGTAAGTTGAATTTGACAAATGTACTTTCTGTTCGGTGTGCAAGTCATTTTAGTTTGAAAATGTAAATACATTTCTTAACACATGCAACTACCAGAATCAGAATAGGGTCGACGTGGTGTCTGGTTGCTATAGGGCCGAGCTGACCAGCACTCCACTTACCTCCACACTTCCACAGACTATTCATGTACTCTGCCAAGGTTCTAGGCTAGGTTCAATGTCTTCTCATATTGTGAAAAAAAAAACCTACTGATTTAGAAGGTATTTTGTAGAATCGGCCTCAGGTATTAATGGATTAAGAGCGTCCGTCTGCTAAATGCCTAAATAGTAAATTTCTCATGTCAGATGATGACGATGTTATGCTTTATTACACGGCTTGGGCGAAAGCTTGATTCTGATTGGTCAATCGCTGAATTCAGCGGTGAGCACCATGACTGCACTGCTTGAATTGTAGAATACCAGAACACTCGCCTCAAAACATAGTGGCCTCAGGCTTACAGCCAGCAGAACGCTCTCTGCCTGGTATTCCACAATGTAACCTCAGTAAACTATGCCTAAATGGCTTAACCTCAGTAAAACGATGACAAAACCTAACCCTGTTCAATGTTCTTTATTATTTGTCTCCCGAGGAGAGGGGGGGGGGGGGTAAGAAGACATCACATCACATGTTCACATCACATGTTCCTTAGCCTGACCTAAGCAGAGACATTTCTGGCCTAGATGGGAGGGTCGCGCCTCAGAAAAGCGCGCACCCTGATTGGATCTCATCGATCTGTCCGTCACCCCCGGCCCCTCCTCTCCCCCCTAGTGCAGCGCTACGTCACATCATTTAGAGCGACGCCCACCCGGAAGGGTTGACTCCCACTTTTAGACTGGTTCAGCCCACGGCTTTTTCCAGGCTTTCATCTTTCGCGCAGACGAAATGAAAGCCTGGGTATCGAGGCTACATGTTCCTAAACTTAACCTCAGTAAAACTATGTCTGACCCTAAACTTAAATTAAATTTATCCTCAATAAAACAAATACAAGAATACAAGAACCTCCCCACCGAGTGGTCGGTGTGAGGTCATATTGTCCCTCATTACGTCATATTGTCTCTTTATTGTTAATGTCATTTAATGTTTGTGTTGGCACCGTTTGTTTTACATCACAGTTACATCACCTAATGAACATGATAGATGTTAGACTTTAATATATTATTGCGCCTCACTTCACACGGGTGTGATTTCTTTTTACAATGACTAGCCTTCTGACAAGTATCCTTTGCGTATGGCATTCACAAGCAGTATGACCAGCAATACGCTCTAACACCTATAGGTGTGTTAGAACAATGTACTTGTCAGTTGTCACTACTCCCCAACCCCCCATGCAGCCCTCCTCCTTCCCAGCTGTCTTCCAGGATGAAGGTCACAGTGACAGAGATATGGAGGAGGGGGTTTACGCACATAAAGGACACAGGCACTGGCTGCACATATCCTGGGAACAGCGATTTGATGTGCTTATAGGAGACAGTATTTACCACTGTGGGTAAATATTAGAGTTGTCCCGATCGGATCGGGTGATCGGAAATCGGGGCCGATCACGTCATTTTCAAATTATCGGAATCGGATCGGGAGCCAAAAAACGTGGTCGAGACATTCCAGTATGAAAATTACAATTTACAATTTACAATTTACAATTTAGGCATTTAGCAGACGCTCTTAATCCAGAGCGACTTACATTTAGGCAAGAACAAAAGCATGGGAATACATCACATAAAAGCATTTATCATGAAACATGCGTAAGCTAAGAAGGTAACAGTGGAATATCTATATGATGAAACTATACATACACTATACATAATAAACTATACATATTCACTACTATGCTATACATATGTACTATGGCGTGCTATGACTATATACAATACAATTATAGTGCTGTCTACATAACATGCTATAAGTCTAAGTCAAATGCTATCTAAGCCAACAGAAATTCTATCTAAGGGGTTAGGGTAAGTGCTATGGGCCATGATGGAGTCTGAAAAGGTGGGTTTTCAGGCTACGGCGGAAGATTGGGAGTGATGCTGCAGTTCTGACTGCAATGGGAAGTGCATTCCACAGTTTTGGAGCCAGAAGGGAGAAGAGTTTGGGACGTGTGGAGCGTTGTCCCGGCGTTTTTAGTGAGGGTACTTCCAGTTTCCCTGCGTTGGCTGATCTGAGTGCGCGGGAGGGTTTGTAGGGTTCAATCATACTTGTAAGATATGGGGGAGCCATACCTTTGGTTGCTTTGAATGCCAGCATCAGAGTTTTGTATTCTGTGCGGGCAGCGACCGGGAGCCAGTGGAGGGAGCGGAGCAGGGGGGAGACATGTGAGAATTTTGGCTGGTTGAAGACCAAGCGAGCTGCTGCATTTTGGATCAGCTGGAGAGGCTTAAGTGCACATGCTGGTAGGCCAGTAAGGAGGGAGTTACAATAGTCGAGTTTTGACAAGACTGTTGTCTGGATTAGGAGCTGGGCTGATTCCTGGGTGAGGAACGGTCTAATTCGTCGTATGTTATAGAGTGTGAACCTACATGATCGAGTGACAGCTGTGATGTGAGCTTTGAACGAGAGCTGACTGTCCAGGACAACACCAAGATTCCTGGCTGTTGGGACAGACGTTACCAGGGCGTTGTCTACGGAAATAGTTAGCTCCTGCATAGGGCAGGACTTAGCTGGGAAGAAGAGAAGCTCAGTCTTGTCTGGGTTCAGCTTGAGGTGGTTGGAGGACATCCACTGTGATATGTCAGCCAGGCATGCAGTGATGCGCTCTTCCACCTGAGTGGCAGCGGGGGGGAAGGATAGGAACAGTTGTGTGTCATCGGCGTAGCAGTGATAGGATATATTGTGAGCAGAGATGATAGTGCCAAGGGATTTAGTGTACAGTGAGAAAAGGAGGGGACCAAGTACAGATCCCTGTGGGACCCCAGTTTGGAGGGTTCGGGGGGATGATAGCAGACCTTTCCAGGAAACCTGGTAGGTCCGATCGGTGAGGTAGGAGGAGAACCACTTTAGTGCCGTTCCACCGATGCCTAGCTCCGCTAGGGTTTCTAGGAGCAGCTGGTGGTTCACTGTGTCAAATGCTGCTGATAGGTCTAGGAGAATCAGTACTGCAGAGTGGGAAGCAGCTTGGGCAGCATGTAGTGCTTCTGTGACTGCCAGCAGGGCAGTTTCTGTGGAGTGGGCCTTCTTGAATCCGGACTGGTTGGGATCCAGCAGGTTGTTCTGTGAGAGATGGAGAGAGAGCTGGTTGGAGACGACACGTTCAATGGTTTTAGAAATAAATGAAAGGAGTGATACCGGTCTGTAGTTCTTGACATCTGAGGGGTCAAGGGTTGGTTTTTTGAGGAGTGGTGTTACTCTGGCTGACTTGAGGGCAGATGGGACGCAGCCTGAGGTTACTGAGGTGTTGATGATGGAGGTGATGAAGGGGAGCAGATCAGGTGCGATGGTCTGGAAGATTGGAGACGGGACAGGGTCAAGAGGACAAGTGGTAGGTCTAGAGGATGTTACTAGTTGTAGAACCTCGTCTGGGGAAAGAGGAGAGAAGGAGGACATGCATGGTATGTTGGGGTTGGTGTTGGTTGAGTCAGATGCCACTTTATGTGGGAGGGGAGGAAAGGAGCTGCTGATATCATCAACCTTCTTCTCGAAGTAGTTGACAAAAACATCAGCAGTGAGGGATGAGGGTTGAGTGGGGGGAGGGGGTTTAAGGAGGGAGGTGAAAGTGGAGAAGAGCTTCCTTGGGTTAGAAGTACAGGATTGGATTTTGGTGTGGTAGAAGGAGGTTTTAGCAGTGGTTAGTGAGTGGGCAAAGGCAGAGAGGAGTGAGTGAAAGTGTGAAAGGTCATCTGGTAGCTTTGACTTGTGCCACTTTCTTTCGGCTGCCCTTAGAGGTGTTCGTTCAGATCTGAGAGTTTCAGATAGCCAGGGAGCCGGTGGACATGAGCGAGCTGGCCTGGATGAGAGCGGGCAGTGTTGGTCGAATGCAGATGAGATAGAGGAGAGGAAGGATGAGGTTGCAGTGTCAGGTGAGAGGGAGAGGAATGACTCCAGGGAGGGTAGAGAGGAGAGAATAGAGGATGAGAGGGAGGAGGGGTTTAGGGATTTGAGATTGCGTCGGGAGGTGACGTTCGGGGGGTTAGTATGTTTAGGCGGGAGGGTGGAGAGAGAGAGGGAGAAGGTTATGAAGTGGTGGTCAGACCTACTTAAGGGGGTAACAGAGAGTGTGGAGGGAGAGCAGGCTCTGGAGAACACAAGGTCCAAAACATTACCAGCCCTGTGAGTGGGAGGGGAGGGAGATAGGGAGAGGTCAAATGAGGCCAGAAGGGATGTAACGGGAAGATACTTCTCTGCGGTAGGAAGGTTGAAGTCACCCAGTAGAATCAGAGGGGTGCCATCTTCCGGAAACGAGCTGATCAGAGAGTCTAGTTCTTCCAGGAAGTTCCCGAGAGTTCCAGGAGGGCGATATAGCACAATGAGGATGAGGGGGACTGGCTGTGATATTGAGATAGCATGAAATTCACATGTGGACAGAGAAAGGTGAGAGAGATTTAAGACACGGAAATTCCATTTGGGGGATGTTAGTAGCCCTGTACCCCCCCCTGTGCCTGTTTGGCGAGGGGTGTGGGTGAAGTTGTGTGAAACAGAGAGCGCGGCGGGAGTTGCAGTGTTATCTGGGGTGATCCAGGTTTCAGTCAGAGCAAGGAAATGCAGAGACTTGAGGGAGGCGTGGCCTGAAATGAATTCAGGCATATTCTTTTTGGTAGCTGCGTGGCAGTTCCATAGTCCTCCCTCCACGACAATATGGTGACTGGGAATGATATCAATGTCATGATTAGACTGCAAATTGTCTGTGATTTTGGATATTGTACTACTGTGATATGGCATAAACGTGTTCTAAAAAATATAAATATCGGATCGAGAAAAATCGTTATCGGCATGCAGATGCTCAAAATCAAATGACCGGAATCGGATCGGGAGCAAAAAAACGTGATCGGGACATCCCTAGTAAATATTAAAGAATGCTTGACTGGCAACCAGTGGCATATCATTTAATTGAGAGGTTGGTTGATTGCTACGCATCATTCATTCATGAATTCGTTCGGTTGTTCGTTCATGAATTTGCGTTCATTCATGAATTTGCGTTCATTCATGAATGTGTGTGTGCGTGCGTGCAAGAGAGAGAGAGGGAGAGAGAGAGAGAGAGAGAGAGAGAGAGAGAGAGAGAGAGAGAGAGAGAGAGACACAGAGTGAGACAGAGAGACACACACACACAGAGAGAGACACACACACACAGAGAGAGAGAGAGAGAGAGAGAGAGAGAGAGAGAGAGAGAGAGAGAGAGAGAGAGAGAGAGAGAGAGAGAGAGAGAGAGAGAGAGAGAGAGAGAGAGAGAGAGAGAGAGAGAGAGAGAGAGAGAGAGATCTTATTACAGTAAGTTCTCTGTACAGTCTTCCCTCCTTTGTTTTGTGAGCTTGGAACTAAGGCATCCTCTTTTCCTCAATAATAATTTGTGCCATCTATCAAATGCTGGACATTTCACAGTGAAAGTATATAGCTCTCCATGTTCTCAAGTTGTCCAAGTCGTCCTCCCAAAGACACAATTCACCAAGTACTGTACTTGACGCAAATTATTTTTAATATAAAAACACACAAATTATGATATCAATGGCAGATACCAAAGAAAGAGATCCCACACACTGTCTGGAACTTGCATTCATCAGGACATGATTGATTGAATACGTCTTTATTAGTCAGAAATGTAAACAGCAACACTTCTGGCTGAAACATCTGAAAGCCCTAAAGATTAATGAAACATTTATTTAATTTCATGAGTTTCATGAGTCATATATCACTTTGACAACATGATATATGACATGTTGACTATTCTAATAACTGCTGAACACAAAGGTTTGCTCACGCTATAAGGCCTAATCCTTCACAAGGAGATAAGAAAGTCCAGTTCATACTAGACATCTTGCATGAAACCATAATTATGGTATAATTATTATACCATAAACAAACATTATTAATGTAAGTAACTAAGATAGAATGTGCACATGAAAAGTATATCATCTCTCTAAATCAGAGGTTTTCATCCTATTTTATATCAGATGTGGCAACATTAGGAGAGATAACAGGAAAACATTGATCAAAATAACAATTCTTCTACATTCTTTATTTGTGTAGACTGGTTGTAAATTAAGAAATGCAGGCGTTTGCAGAGAGAGTTGAAGCTCTAATACGGGGCAATTTAGTTACCAATTTACCTGGACCACTGGTGGTCCCCAGACCACTGGCTGAGAACAACTGATATAGATCAATATAATGACACCCAACACAATTACACTGACACTATGGAAAAGTTTATTTTGGATAATGTTCTGTGAAAGGCAAAAATATATAATAATTTTGTCCATTCTGAAAAATACATGTAACAGCACTGTGTGACGGCCAGAGTCACAAGTGACTCTTAAGTGACTCTTAATTGAATAATTAACAGGCCATCACCAGGTAACGATGATTGACACCTGGCAATCTCCCTACTCAGGTTATAGTTGCCACAGGTGTGTCACTCTGGGTGTGGGAGAAACAGTTTGCATGCTGGCAGCAGCTCTCAAAGACAGTGTCCAGCACTCTCTCTGCATTTTCTCTACCTGTTTTTTATTTTGAAGGCCTGCCGAGATTCTTCCAACTCCACTGTGCTGAGATCCAGGGAGGAGAAGTAAACTGAGGAGGGGATTTTCTGCAGGAGGATTGTTTCCCTATTTTTGAGTTGACCCGGCCTAAACTACTCCGAGGTAACCCAGACACTGTCACTGACAACAGGAGAAATACACCCTTTAACATTTGGGTGAAAAACAAAGAAGCAAAGAGGATCATTCTTAACCACTCCCTACAGCAGGAGGATCTGTGTCCCTTTGTTTTGTTGGAACTGAACTCTCAAAGACCAATTTTGCTTTATTTCAAAGGAGTGGTGAATTGAATTAATAACCCCATTTGTGCCCAAGATTTTGAGTTGAACATTTATTGAATATCTTTTGTGGGGGTTTCGTTATTTGTTGATTTTCGTTCTGAATATTGATCGCCATTTGATGCTTTTTGTTTTCATTGAAAAGTAAATAATGTTGTAACCTAATTAACCCACCCCTGGTTTCAATACAAAGACTGCTCCAATCCAACACATTTAAGGGTTCTTTATCTTTTATTGAGTCCTTTGTCAGTTTCCTCGAACCACCTGGCTACATTAAAAAAAAGGAGAGGCTAAGTCCTCTCTGGTAGGTACACACCTGCCTGGCACCCCAAGCTACTGAGGAAACCGTTACAACTGCATGCTTAGGCAAGTCAGATTTATATTTAATATTGTGAGCTTGTAGATCTGTTCAAGCTGTTACTTTAGGCTTGTTTATCTGTAAAGACAGACCGATTAATCGGACTGATGAATTAATCGGTCTGATTGATTAATCGAACAGATTAATCTAAAAACAACTAAAATCAGCCGATACCGATGTGTTTGCCGATTAATCACCCATCACTATTTTTTACACTATCTCAAGTATGATTATGCTGCAACACACCCAGATCACTCTGTTGTTCTTAATGTCAAACTTGTCTTTGATGTGCTGATAGTTTCATTCAACAAAGCTTCTATGCTTTTGCAGAGTTAAGATAATTCCTCATGAGGCGAGCAGGGTTCATCTCCATGCTGTTTTGTGGTGGACGTTTTTGTCAAAATACTCCCCCCCCCCCCCCCCCCCCCCCCCACAGACATACAAAATGAGTGGACAATAATGTTACATAACAGGTCTGTAATGCTAAGGGGTTAAGGGGGTCATTGCAAATTAAAATGTAGCTGGGGACCACGTAGAATCCCCTCAAGGACCAGGTTGAGAACCACTTGTCTGAATAACATACTCAGCATCTGTGGACAAGCAAAACATAAACCTGTACATCTATCTAAACAATATGTTTGTGCGTTTAAGTCAGGATAGCATGTAGGACCCAAATGCAGGATGAGGCAGGGCACGTTGGTTCAAAGTGTTTTAACTCAAAACCTAATAAAGCCACAAAGAATATAACTAAGGAACTGCATGTCAAAACAAAAGACACACAGGGGTCGATTTAGGACTTCTATGTTACTTACTTCTATATTACTAATCTAATTACAGTATTATGATCTGGGGGCGTGTAGTATGTCATATTGCAATTTTGGGCATGTTAAGAAGCGCTTTTGACACCCCGCGGAGTGCGCAAAACGGCCTTGAATTAGTCATGGGTGTGTTTAAGGCGTGTTTGAGACGTACCCAATCAACATGTCCGTACTATTCTCTTTACCAGTCAGCTGATGTCACATACGGAATGCGCACTTTGGGGGTCGTGGTATGACATTTCTTCAGGCTGGCACCATAGAAGACATGACATGCCTTTGTCACATTTGGGTTAATTATTCCTATTGCACTGCATGCTGTCACCTTTATGCCTCAAAAGAACAGACCCACCTTTCAGATCGGAATGGAATTGCGAGTAGATAGCAGCATATTGGCAAATTGCCAATCCATGCGTAATTAATTAATTCGATAACGATAGAACCATGTACCATACAGCGAATGAAAGCAAGATTCATAAGGAATATGGAGATTTTTACATTTAATAAAACGGTTGAGAAATGAGAGAACCATGAGTGTTTATAGGCTAATATCAACGTTTTTTTATGAAAGACCAAACGGGCTGTGAACTTGAAGAGCTCAATCACCATCCCGACACGGAAGAAATATAGCCTAGTGCATGCATGTATATGCACTGTTGCACTTGCACACAGTAGCCTACACACGCTCTTTATTTGTTTCTATTGAAAAACACCAGTAAAATAACGTTTATTATATTTTATTTCATTCAAGTCACGACGAAGGAATGAGTTGAATGCGTGCTGCGTAATGCTGTGGCCCCGATGGTATGGTC